>NC_053426.1:37333906-37683906 GCF_007990345.1 Gossypium hirsutum | reverse complement strand
TGTGAAACGGATGCATAAGGATGTTGTGTTCAGCCTGGAATACAATCATGAAGTTGAAAGTACCAGAGATTCCTAGGGGCATACCATCAGAAAAACTTCCTTGACCAATTGGATTAAGATTCTTAATTAAGAGTATAGTAATTGTAGGGGGGCGGATGTAGCCAAGTGGATCAAGGTAGTGGATTGTGAATCCATCCATAAAGATGTACCGAAAAATACAATATTTTTGTTACTCAACCAACCATTAGGAGAAGCAAATACAACAGGTATCAAATCTGTTCCTATCTAATGGAAGACTATTGGATCAAATGACAAAGACATTGTTACAATATAAACCACTGGTAAAATGCCCCCCCGTAACCCAGCGGATAAAGTACATTACATAGTCCATTTTAAGGATTGGCGACTTACCCATTCCGTGACTTTGGCACTAGACGTTCCAAAAATGGGTACTATCGGGTCGGGTGAATTCAATAATAAATGCCTGGTAGCATTCCAGCTTTCCTTCTCTTTTTAGGACCTATCCGAAAGAGAATCCAGTACTTCTCGGTCGTGAATATTTGAATAGGGCGAACCGCCCCGTGGATATCTTTGCTTCGGAACAAAACAATTAGAATAGAATTAGGCTCGGTCAACTAGAATGTGTATTATCCAGTCTATTAAGTATATGATTCAGTATGCCAACTATTAAACAACTTATTAGAAATGCAAGACAGCCAATTAGAAATGTCACGAAATCCCCTGCTCTTGGGGGATGTCCTCAGCACCGAGGAACATGTACTAGGGTGTATGTGCGACTTGTTCAGATCATGGGCTGAGAAAAAACAAACAACTTTTTCAGTATCAACGATCCGTACCAGTGAATAGAATGGGGTTCGTCCGTTCACTATCTAAAAAAGATAGATCTACCATATCCTTCTATTGTGTATGAAATTTATGGTTTCCATTGGCGAAAATCCAATCTTAGAATTTAAGATAAGAAAAAATTCCCCATTGGTAGCAAATGCTTATCCATTAAGCGGGGAAAATCTGATTCAAAATCGTGGTGTAATTCCGTGGATGTCTATTTGCCGGGCTGTCCCCCTAAACCCACTAGCAGGTTTTTTCGAAAAACTCCATTTATTCTGGTATGGATGGCAGGCAGGCCTATATTTCTTGGTTTCAATAGGACTCCTTACGAGCGTTGTTTCTATCTACTATTATCTAAAAATAATCAAGTTATTAATGACTGGACGAAACCAAGAAATAACCCCTCACGTGCTTTCAATTCGCCTCTGACCATCAAATGAAATGTGAATAACCCGTCCTCCTCTCTTTGAAACAATGGGCACTTCTGGTTCTATCGGTGCTTGAAACAATTTTGTCTTCTCCATATTACTATATCTCTAGAGTCAATAATTTTATATGAGGAACTACTGAACTCAATCACTTGCTGCCGTTACTCTTCAGTTTTCTGTTGAGGTCTATCCTGTAGAGGTACTCAAATTCGATCAGTGATCGATTTTTAGACATAACTTTGACTTTGACTTGTTCAAATAACAATTAAGGTGAAGCAGGGTCAGGAACAACGATTCTCTTTATGATAAATAGATCCATTTTGCAAGTTCGTTATTACGGGTAGTTCCTACAAAGGATCGGACTAATAACGTATACAATACTTGAATTCTCGATGTAGATGCTACATAGTTGGTTCTCATCCTTCAGAGACTACGAGTGTAATAGGAGCATCCGTCGACAAAAGGATCACCCTAAGATGATTATCTCATGGCTATTGAGAACGAATCAAATCAGATGGTTCTATTTCTCAATCTTTTCGACCTTGGTTCCGTACTATTTACATTACAACCCAACAAAAAGACGGATTATAATAGAACAAAGGATGTCGAGCAAAAAGCACCTTCATTTCTACATAACGGAAAGTGGTGGGTTTTGACATCCACAGCTGATCATGTCCTAAGTAAAAAAAAGGACCACGTTGGTTATATCAAAATTCGGGAGCAACAAAAATTTTAGTTTACCATGGGTAAGGACACTATTGCTGACATAATAACCTCTATACGAAATGCTGATATGAATAGAAAAGGAACAATTCAAATAGGATCTACTAATATCACTGAAAACATTGTTAAAATACTTTTACGAGAAGGTTTTATCGATAACGTAAGGAAACATCGGGAACGCAACAAATATTTTTTGGTTTTAACCCTACGACATAGACGGAATAGAAATGTCTACGAACAAGGAAGCTATAAGTAATGCAACTATGAATCTCATGGAGAGTTCATCCTGAGCCAGATCGAAATCTGGAGCATTCCAAAAACTTGGAGATCCAACTACAAGAAGACAAGTAGTCTGATGCAAGATTGCTTCGTTGTTTTTCGCTTCTACTTCTATTTGTGATTTGCCATAGGCTGCTGGAAAAATCTTTATTTAAATCGCTGCCTTTTCCTTGATTCTTGTTCTTTCTTTATTCGGGAGATGATTCCAAATAAATAGGTATGGAAGCTATAATTGTAAACCACGATCGAATTTATGGAAGCATTGGTTTATACATTCCTCTTAGTATCTACTCTAGGGATAACTTTTTTTGCTATCTTTTTTCGAGAACCGCCTAAAATTCTAACTAAAAAAATGAAATGATTTTTCATTATCTCAATTGAAGTAATTACAAACTAATGGATGTAAACAAATAGCACGTCCTTCCACTAAAATAGGTTGGAATTCTTGTATACCTAATCTATGCAGAGTAGGCACTCTATTCAGCAATACAGGATGTCCTCGCATAACTTCTTGCTACTGACGTGAGTATAGCTAAAGCAACAGTAGTATTTATATCATTTGTGGGTGCGGCTAACTCTCCATGAGGTAATTGTATGATTTTCCAAGGTAACAGAGCACTCGACCAGTTAGAAACAAAAATAAATAGAAACATAGTTCCAATAAAGGGAACCCATGGACCATATTCTTCTCCAATCTGAGTTTTGCTTACGTCTCGAATGAATTCAATAACATATTTGAAGAAATTTTGACCGGCGGTTGGAATGGTTTGTGGATTCCGAACAGCGATAACGGCGGAACCTAATAAGATAGCAATTACAACCCAAGAGGTAATAAGTACTTGGGCACGGACTTGGAAACCTGCTATTTGCCAATAGAAATGTTGGCCTGCTTCCACACCAGAGATATCGTATAACCCGTTTAGTGCATTTGATATACCATTCATATTGCCCTCTGACAGAAATAGAACTTTACTTAAAAAAAAGGAATTATTTTGATTCAATCTTCTCTTGCCTACTCAAATTCTATATTTTTGACACCGACGAAACTAATCACACAATATTCACAGTTTTTTTTATCTCTTTTGTGCGATTCAGGATATATTAACCGATTCCATAGATCTATGTAGTTCCAAAAAAGTTCCATAGATCTATGTAGTTCCAAAAAAGAATTTATTTATCTTATTATTAATCAAGGATTTCGTATATAGCTAGAACGACCCTCACAAATTGCGACTACTAATTTGTTAAGAATTAATCGAATTAAAGCTATAGCGTCATCATTTTCTGGAATCAAAATATCTGCGAGATCGGGATCCCCAAGGACAAATGATCGATTTACCCATTCAAAGCAATTTACGCGAAGGACTGTCTTTAACAGAATATATCATTTCTTGCTACGGAGCCCGAAAAGGGGTTGTAGATACCGCCGTACGAACATCAGATGCTGGATATCTTACGTGCAGACTTATAAGATCCATTTTGCATCATATATAAGGGATTCACCAGCTCGGACCGAAGAAGCAATGTCACTCGATCATTATCAAACTGACCGCAATCTTTTTCTGTCTGTGAGGATCCCACCAGAGCGCCTTCTACATCTAATAGGCCATGAACTAGATCAGAATCATTCTCAACGAACCCATAAGAAGTGATCCCATTTTTTTCATCGGGTCTGGGTAGAGACCAAAGGTCTTGAGCGACCGATCCGGCAGAACAACTCAAAAGATAAAGAAGTATCGTTAATTTCTTCATGCTCGTTCCAAGCTCGAAGTACCATTTGTACAAATAAGAATCCCCTTCGTTACATGATTTCTTTTTCATATAGATAGATATAGGATCTAAGGGGCAATTACTTAGAAGTACATTTTGTACAACAGCCCTTCCTATCTGATAGAAAAGGATCCCATGATCCTGAACCGATCTTACCTGGGATCGCAAATCCCAAGTTTGTCTATGAAGAGCAGATCTAATTGTATTAGTGTCTATAATTGATTTCTTCTGTGTAATACTAATCGATAGGGCCTCATTGGTAAGTGCTACAAGATCTCGTGCATTGGAACCCACTGTTATGGACCCGAATCCATTAGTATGAAACATTTTCTTTTCCAAGTGAAATCCCCTAGTATATGAAAGAGTGAAAAAGTGCTTTCGTTGTTGTGGAATAAGAAGCCTTCGTATCTTAATACATGTATTTAATTTATCCGGGGCTATTAGAGTGGGATCCACTTTTGGGGGAATATGAGTTGAAGCAATAACAAGAATATTTCTAGTGGAACATCTTTCACAATCCTTGGAGAGATAGTTCACTAATAGACCGAGGGATAAGTAATTCGCCTTATTCACATCCAGATCATGAATGTTTGGAATCCATATTATGCAAGGAGACATTCTGGAGCTACAAAGATAGTTATTAAATCGTTAGCACCGGATAAAAACATTCCTCCTAGAGTAGCTGTTAATACGAATAACAGAAACTCTGCTATAGCCATTTCTGTACATTTAATGTACTCTACGGATAGAGGAATACATAGAGTTGAACATAGTAAAATAAGAAATTGAAAGATTTCATTGAAATTGTTCGTTTGGAAATTTCCTGAAAAGCTAATCATAGGTTCTTCCCTCCATCGGAACAATAGGGCCGTTATGCTCATTACTAAACTTATTGAAGAGATGAAATATAACCAAGGTATATCTTTTTGATCAGAGGTTGAATCGATCATCAGAAGAAGAATTACTTCTACCAAGGAGGGATCCATAACTTCTATTCAAGCAGTTTATGTACCTGCGGATGATTTGACCGACCCTGCCCCTGCCACAACATTTGCGCATTTAGATGCTACTACCGTACTATCAAGAGGATTAGCTGCCAAAGGTACCTTTTTGAGCACGGGTTTCTATTTAGTTTAGAGTTCTAAATAGAGATAATTAGAGTCAAAATCTTTTTATGCATTTATATATTTTATGATTATATAAATGAAATGATACGTTATAAGTCTAGATAATTAGAATGAAACTCTTTTTAGACTCAAAATTTGAATTATCTTCGAATTCGAAATAGAAATGAATGGAATAATTAGTTCTAGTTATTAAATATAAATAATTAGTTCTATCTTTATCATAAAGTTTACCTCTCACTAATGAATTCATTAATTAATCTCTATTTTTATTATAATTTATTATAATAATATTAACGACGAGATTTATTATCATTTTTTGCGTGTCCGCAAAAATTTATAGTAGGTGCGAATTCTCCCAATTTATGTCCTACCATACGATCCGTTATATAAATGGGCAAGAGAAGAACCTATGATTAGCTTTTCAGGAAATTTCCAAACGAACAATTTCAACGAAATCTTTCAATTTCTTATTTTACTATGTTCAACTCTATGTATTCCTCTATCCGTAGAGTACATTGAATGTACAGAAACTCTGCTATAGCCTAGAAAGATCAGAAGTGATCAGAGCTGTAATTGTACGTACTCGTAAAGAACTCAAACGCGACAACGGGATGATAATACGATATGATGACAATGCTACCGTTGTCATTGATCAAGAAGGAAATCCAAAAGGAACTCGAATTTTGGTGCGATCGCCCGGGAATTGAGACAGTTAAATTTCACTAAAATAGTTTCATTAGGTCCCGAGGTATTATAAGACGAGACCCAAGTATAGTTAGAGTATTTAGAGTATTTAAATGGCATAGATTAATTAGTAGATTGTGTCTCATGTATATACCTTTACTAAGTAAAAAAAAAGACCACGTTGGTTATATCAAAATTCGGGAGCAACAAAAATTTTAGTTTACCATGGGTAAGGACACTATTGCTGACATAATAACCTCTATACGAAATGCTGATATGAATAGAAAAGAAACGATTCAAATAGGATCTACTAACATCACTGAAAACATTGTTAAAATACTTTTACGAGTTATCGATAACGTAAGGAAACATCGGGAACGCAACAAATATTTTTTGGTTTTAACCCTACGACATAGACGGAATAGAAAAGGACCACATAGAACTATTTTAAATTTACGACGGATCAGTCGACCAGGTCTACAAATCTATTCTAACTATCAACAAATTCCTAGGATTTTAGGCGGGATGGGGATTGTAATTCTTTCTACTTAAGGAAAAGGATTCGATTATGAAGTGCATTGTAACCGATATTTTGTCCTAGAAGCTTAACAATGATAGTCAACTCCATTTCTTTGAAGAGGATTTCCTTTACACGATCCAAAAAATCAATAGCAGGAATCCCATCAATGATTGACATATTGACGTCCCCTTCAAGTAGTTCGAATTCATTCTCATTATCTGCAGAAGGCCCATCACGAACAGATTCGAAAGCAGCACCATGGCCCCCCAGCAATCTTTCTTTCCATGTCATACTTGGTTTTGGTTCATGATCCACAGCCATAGAAGTGTCTTCCTCAGCACCGTTCACTTTAAACCTTACTTTTTTGGTATTTCGATAATCGTTGGGGTGAGCGACTCCCTTCCCACTGTTATCGGAATTTTGCAAAAGTTGAGAGCATTATTTTTTTATTAGTAGTTTTGTTTTAAGTCTCTTAGATTCAACTCCTCTCCCACTCACATTTATATATATTTTTTAATTTCATTTTGTTTTAAGCCTTTTATATTTTTAACTAATGTTTATAACAAATCAACTCTTTTGATTGAATGGTTATATAATAATAATTCTATCCTTGAGACCCAAGTTTAATTTCCTTCTTCTAAATACATTTGTAATTAGTATTTCAAGCTTTTTTTATTTTTAATTAATAAATATATTGTTTTTTAATTCATCTTTTTAATTAATAAATCTTTTATTCATAAAATCAAATAATTACTAAAAATATGATTATTTTTAATAAATATAATTTTTATATGTGTAATATTTATTTTTTAATCCATATAATGGGCGTTGTAAATTTTAGTATTATATATTTTAGCATTTATATTTAAAATATTTCACATATAAACATAATGATATTTGAAATAATTAATTGAAATATTTCACATATAAAAATATTTGAAATATCATACCCACAATGTAGATGAAAAAATAATAATATTTGAAATATTTTACATATAAAAATAATAATTATATTTGAAATAATTATTTCATTTTATAATATTAGAAATCACCATACCCACAATATATGTGGAGAAAATAAATATTTGACATATAAATATTATATATAATTTCAAATATTTTTAACATAATGATATATGTAAAATATATATTTATTATATAGTTACATATTTATCATTTGATTGTATGAATAAAAGAGTTATTAGTTAAAAAGATGAGTTAAAAAAACTGAAAACAAGATATTTATTAATTAAAAATAAAAAAAGCTTAAAACAATATGAAATAAAAAATGTGTTTAGAAGAGAGAAATTGAACCTAGGTCTAAACGATAAAACCATTATTATTTAACAATTTAATCAAATAAGTTAATATGTTAAAAATATTAATTAAAAATATAAAGAAACTTAAGACAAAATAAAATAAAAAATATAAATATAAGTGAGAGAGGAATCAAATATGAGACTTAAGGATAAAACTATTAACATTTAATAATCTGATAAAAAAACTGATTATATTAAAAAAATCAGAAAATACAACTTAAAAGGGATGCATTTTCTAACACTCTCTCTAAAAACGATTTATTTCTCTAAAATTTTAAAATATCAACCTATTTAACTAATAAACTTTTTTTTTGACATATATAACTAATTTAGCCTAATTTAATATTTACCATTCCCAACAATACAATTGCATTTTAACTATAAATAATTATATATTCATTTTTACCAAATTAAACAAATCACACCCGCTATAAGAGAATAGTAAAGGAGTAGTAATACACCACTCTACCGCTCTCTTATTTTCTATTTTTTTTTATGTTTTCAATATGTTAAAATATTTAAATATATCGGATTTACCTTTTATTTTTTGTCATCAATAACTTTCCTCTTCACAATACTTGTATGTCCTGCCAAACAAGTAAAATTCTTTTAAAAAATTCAACAATAGAAAAGAATAAAATTTGATTTAATTCGAAAAATAAAAAAATATAATTTTAAATTATTTAAATTATTCGATTTTTTGAATCAACTAGAATAAGTAATTCGAGTTTTGAGTTCGAGTCGAGTTGAATTTTATAATTCGAATAATTTGAATAATTTAAATAACAAATTGATGTAACTACCCTTTGGTCCCCTATTAATTTAAAAAATGAGCAAATTGATTTCTTTCCTAATAAAAAATATAAAATAATTCAAAATAAATTTTAAACTTAAAAATATTCATAAAAATTTCAAAATTTATATTTTCTAAAAAATTATAGAAATTCTAAAAAATATATAAAAAATTAAAAATGTAAAAATATTATAAAATAATAATTTTAGGACTAAAATAAATTAATTTGTGATTCAAGATTATCTTATTAAACTATTTTATTTTGAAAAAGTTATTTAATATATATGATTTCAAATTTAAATACTTTAACATGGAATTAATTATGCTGTAACAAAATTTAAATTTAACATATTTAATGTTTTAATTTAACTCAAATAATTTCACTCGATTCAACTCTAATTGAATTTTATTTCATTCCACTCATTTCGAAAAAAATTTAAATCAAAATTAGAATCATAAAATAAAATTTGTCAACTAGAATTTCAGTCGATACAATCGAACACTTTCCTTTACCCAACAGGATATAGATTTTCACTGTTTATTTAATGTACTTTTTGGAAAACTTTTCATAGCCAAAATTTTAATCGCTTTGTTGATTAAGGTTTAGACGAAATTCGTAATTTTTTTTCACAATTTACAGAATATACTAATTTAGTGTTCAAAATCTAGATAGAAAAAGTATATCAAAAGATTTATAAGCTTTCTTTTTCCAAAATACAGATATACCTTTTTCTTTAAATATGGAAAAGATGACAAAAGAATCAAAACTTCAAAAGAGAAAAGAAAATCAACATGCAGTGGTCGTTTGAGGCTTTTAAGACTTCATCCGATGAACCAGAATAGTAGAAAGCACTGAGTGATCACAAAGAGACTATAATATGATGGCTTTGGCTTGATGAGAAGATCTTTGTTTTGAACTTGATCCCTAGATTTTAAGGTTTTGGTTCAATTTTGGGAACCATCAGGAAACCAGAAAACAGAAGAGTATGTAGCGGGGAATCAAAGACGTTTCGGGCAGAAGATGACTCAGGGGGCGGCAATTCACGGTAATAATTGGTTTTTGTAAAAGGAAAAATGGAAAGAAAAATCCAACGGAATAGAGAAACTTGAGGGGCGCAGACTGCAGCGCATAAGAAAGGTTGAGTTGTCTATTTTTAAGGTAAAAAGGAAAGAAAAAGAAACTAATTAATAGTGACAAAATTAAGCGTATAAGCCAAATTTAAAACAAAATTAGGGATTTAGGTAAATTTCTTTTGAAAATTAGGAAAATAGGTCCTTTTTTGAGAGAGAAGAAAAAAACACGCTTTCAAGTAATGTGACATTGGGTAGGGCAAAAACATGCCCTGTAAAACGTACTTTTAGGTGACGTAGAGGAGAGACTAAAAATGTGTCTTATAGAGTGCGTTTTCGTCACGTGACGCTATCTGTTCCAAAATCAAATGTTAAAATTAAAAAAACTTATATGAACTGTTAGGACAAACGGCTAGGTCACCAACGACCATTTTTTTCTCCAACAATCATTTTCTTTTTATTATATATAACCCTATCTATTTTTATTTTTTTCATTCAATCCTATTATTTAATCCTCTCAACTCTTTCAATTTTTTTTATTCTCAAATTCTCTCAATTTTCTATTTTATAATTTCTTTGATTTTATTTAATTTTCATGATTTTAAAAATTTTAAAAATGTCAATATCTCTAATTTGTTTGGATCACAAATATATTTTCGGTGTCCAATTAAAAATGGTAAGAAATTATTACTATATATATTATTTTAATTAATATAATTATTTAGTTGTTAATATATTATTTTTTAGTTTTTTATGTTTATATAATGAGGATGAATATCGAATTATTAAAACATATATACACAATTTAAGCGCATGAGCATCACGTGTTATTGAACAACACTTGGAAGAGGCAGGATTCTTGCACGTGTCTCGTATGCTCAACAGGACCAAATTGGAGCTTGCACTTATCGGGCTTTTCCAGAAAGATGAAGACCCAAGACACATGCATTCTATCTTTTGTGGGGTGAGTGTACAATTACATTCGAGGAAGTGGCATTACAATTCAGTTTTCCGGTTGATGGGCTAGTCGTTACGGGGGTAGTGCACATTGGTAATTTGAGCGCAATTTGCACCAACTATAAGGCAAGGTGCCAGACAAGTTTAGTGGACGTCGGATAGAAATGAAATGCTAGAAGATAATTTCTCACATCTCAACAACTCTTCTAGTGCAGTTGAAAGACAACAATTCGCTTGAGCATTCATACTAAAGTTGTTCAGGGGTTTTTAATGCCAAATAAATCTCGAAATTTAGTACATTTAAGGTGACTCCTACAACTAATTGACTTAAAAGAAGTCGGGCAACTCAGTTGGGGATCAACTGTCTTGGCTACATTGTACATAGAGATGTGTTGAAGAACTAAAGCACAAAAAATTAAAGTCTATAGTTGTGTACTCCTTCTTCAGTTATGGGCATGGTATCGCTTACCATTTTTATGACCATGAGTGAACTTTCCTTATCAATTCCCACTTGTAATAATGTAAGATTTATTTAATAATATATTTATGGTATTTTATTATTATTATTATTATGTTTTTGGAATAACATATTATTTGAACAAGTGGAATAATGACACGAGTCATGTGGGTACTCCAAACGAGCTTGAAGATATCTGGTTATTGTTAAATCAACAGCCTGAAGCCGAGGTTAGTTTTTAAAATTTTCAATTATATAATAATTATGTAAGGATTTGAAATTCAATATTAGGTATGTAATAACATTTATAATTTTGTACTGTAGTTTGAATGGATGTCATACTCTGATTCAGGAATTCAAGAATGTAACACCCCTAACTTGTATCTGTCGTCGGAATAGGGTTACGGAGTATTACCGAAAACTTTTAACTTAAAACATTCAATTACAACCATTTACAAAACAGATTATGTTCCATTCAAACACATGCATAACGTCCCTTTTTCGAGCCCTCGAAGCCTTAGAAACACTTTAGAAACGATCGAAACTAAATAAAAAACATTTAAAACTTCATGGAAAAAGATGGAAAAATTCATACTACAGGGGTCACATGGCTGAGACACACACCCGTGTCTTAGGCCGTGTGGGCATTCGAAGTAGGGACACACAGCCGTGTCCTAGCCCGTGTCTGTGTCCGTGCCCATATAACCCTCTGACTTGGGTCACACGACCAAGTCACACGCCTATGTGTCAGGTCGTGTAACTCTCGAAATGAAACTGTGTCGCGTGACACATGGCTGAGACACACACCTGTGTCTTAGGCCGTATGGACAAGAAATAGGCCAAATTCAAGCTATTCCTTTCACCCAATTCAAGCACACCCTTATAAGTCATTTGCACCTATATTCAAACATTCAAAATGTACCTAACACATGCATATTCAAGCTAGATCATCATAGTATTTAATCATTCAACCAATATGTGCAAAAGGCACCTCAATCACAACAATCAAACATGATTATACAATTGCTAAGTTTAACCGCAAATCAACTAACCTTTATAACTAATTTTATGCCAACATTTACCACAATGTTCACATACCAATATCATACTCAAAAACACCAATTTGACTATTCAACACCTATCATCACTACCTTAGCAAACTTTACCATATGTCAACACATCCAAACACACCAAACTAGCCATTTATTAACTCAATGTTCACTATCAATTTCCATACCTCAATGATCACATTCAAGCATATCAAAACAACATTTTTTAGCATGCATTTTATATACCATTCCAACTCCCAACCTTTAAGTACCAACATGCCAAAAAATCGACCTTTAATCATCAAAGTGCCAAAAGCACACCAACCATCAAGGCATCAAATATCATGAGTTTCACAAATCCAAAGCAACATTACATGCCGATATCATTAACTAAACATTAGACATAAGTCCATTTATACATGCCATTATAGCCATGACCAAAGCATCAAAATCTACCGATAAAATCAATGGATAGTGTGATGGATCTCCGACTAGCTTCCAACCTGATCGAGCTTCCAATAATCTATAAAGTAAGAAAAAAATAACCACATAAGCAATGAATGCTTAGTAAGCTCGTATAAACTTTAAGCCTAATATTCCATCTCAATAATAAACTTTTTTGAATAAACATAAACCTATACCAATGTCATAAGGTTCATAAATTTGTATAATCATCAACCTTTTTATATGATTATATACCTTTCAATTTACTTACTTTCCATTTTGTTCTCAATACTTATCATAAGCCTAAACAACATTGTCAATTTCCGATTCAGTGTATTTATCCATGAAACAGGTAGATTCATCCATAGCATAAATAGTTTGCTCACATATAAATATATCATTTAACTCATTAATTCTTTATTATCATCATATTATATCCCAGTATTGAACTTCCTGTTTCACTTCCTTTTCTTACCTGTTCCATTTGCATATTACCAAGCATAAGCATAAAAATCAACCATGAATACAAGCTTAATACAAGCCTAAATATCTTCAATGCATGAGTTAGTGCACATATACATATATCACTTGAATTAAACATATGATGATCCATTTCCATGTGCACATATTTCATTTGAATCATTTAACCTTTCCATAAACATATGCATAAGATTAAGTGAAAGCTTACCTTTCAATGCATAAATTCAAAATAAAACATCATACAATCCAACCAATAGCTTGGCACATCAATAATACATGTTAGTTCATTTAAGCATAATTCATATGAATTTAACATGAATAACCATTATACTTGAGCATAATTCAATTGGATTTATCATCCATCTCAGCATAACATATTTTCTATGTAACTCACCATTTCAAAGTCTTTTATACATACAAGTCTTGGTTCTTATAGAACACTTACCATGTCCTTGTAAGATTCATGGCCGTTGAATCAAATGAAATAACATCGAATAAGGGAAATAATATTTTCAATACAACTTACCTGATACAATACATTGGCACGAAGACTGCCAGGCTCGAAGCTTGATATAACACACCAGCACAAAGTCTACTTGGCACAAAGCCTAATATAATATACTGGCACGAAGCCTGCTAGGCACAGAGCCTAAATATCACCGGCACAAAGCGTGCTAGGCATAGAGCCCGAATAACGTTACTTTTCTATTTCTTAAAACATAGCTAAATGACATTCAAGATTTAAACAATAATGAAATCGTATGAAATATTCAATACAATTAATAATAATCATATAACGAACTTACCTGGAAAAATTGCAGAAATGTCAAAGTATAGGGGTATTTTGGCAATTTTTCATTCTCCTTGATTTTTCACCCTATCTTGATCTAAATTAATAATTTCATTCAATATATTAATTTAAACAGTAAAACAATGTATTTTATTCAATTTAGTCATTTTTATATTTTTACAAAGTTGCCCTTAAAGTTTTACTTTTATTCAATTTAGTCCCTAAGCCTAAAACATGCAAATTAACCATTTTTATTGAAATTTCACACTAGCCGAATATTCATAGCCTCCATTTCAGTGAATTTTTGCAACAATTTCATATCAAAACCTAATACTTTTACTATTTCAACAATTTAGTCCCTAATTAGAAAATTCATCAAAATCACTTAACAAAATACTTTTAAATATCAACCAACATTTCAAATTCATCATTTAACATCTAAAATCACATAGGTTCATTAATGGGAAAATTTACAATCTTTAACAGTTTCAAAAACGAAGGTACGGGCTAGCTGGACCTAGTTGTAACGATTTCAAAAACATAAAATTTACAAGAAACAGAATTAAAATGGGCTTACATGCAAGAATTAAAAATGGTTTAACTTTGCAAGTTGAGTTCTCATGGTGTTTCGGCATGGTGAAATGAAAAGATGAAGAATAAATGGCTTTTTCTTCTTTTAATTTTGTTTTAATTTCATAAAATCTACCATTTTGCCATTAAATCATATAATATTTTATAATTTTAATACATAGTGTAGTCCAATTTCAGTAGTAAGGACTATTTATTACATTGGTCCTTTCTAATTTAATAATCAAGCCATTAAATCACTAAAATGTTATATTTACTACATTTTGCACCATTTACAAGTTAGTCCTTTTTAATTTATTAACTATCGAAACGTTAAAATTTTTTAACGAAACTTTACTATCACCTTAATGGCACTCTGTAAATATTTATAAAAATATTTACAGCTCGGTTTATAGAAACGAGGTCTCGATACCTCATTTTCTAAAACCACTTGACCTTAAGGTTTTACTACTCAAACTTAATAAATAGTTTAAATAATATAAATTATCAAATCAAAAACCTTTTCAAAGTCACATTTGACTTGTAAATATTAAAAAATAATATTTATGAACTTATTCATCGAATTTTATGGCCCCGAAACCACTGTTTCCAACACCAATGAAAAACGGGCTATTACAAAGAATGCATCCCAATCGAATTCTTGATGAATCGTAATATCTGACATGTTAAAGTGTCATTGATAGTTTTTACAATGGTTGAGATGCACAAATTTGATTGAGTGATGCGCCAGTTTAGGTTTATGTAAAATATTCTGCCCAATAAACTTCACAAGATTGTTTTATGGTGAGAACCAACGTAGATTGGCCTATATTCCATTCCAAGTATATCTACATCTGAGAACATAGATACAAGTTCATACTTATAAGCGAACCAATTGTCTGACCAGATTTGGCAATATCTTCGAATTACATGACATGATTTAGACTTAACAGTAAGCCATATCTATTGTTGAAGGAGGAAAGGAGTAGACAATTTCATTGTAGAAAGCCAACATGACTCCCATGTAGCTGTGATCGGGAGTAAATGATTCGAGTTCGTCATCATCAACTCCTACCTCGAATTCTATACTGATGGGTGCATCATCTCTCGGTCAGTATGGTTCACATTTTTCTAGTGCTTTTACTAATCCCATATTTTTCACACAAGCACCATATTATGCACCATAATACCATGCATCAACACCTTCTCTAGGAATTTTTTTTGTACCACCTCCATCCGCATGATCATATTACATGTCACTGTCGTCAACAACACCAAGTATCTGCCATCGCCTATAATTTCAGTATTCTATGCCTGATTGGGTTATTCGACACCATATACTTCTCCGTCGATATTGTCACAAATACTCTACAAATAACTATTTTCAGGTGGGTCATATTCGGAACCACCTATTAATACAATTGAAGATATACGATGGCAACCTAGGATGCAAATGTAGTCTAGCATGGAAGAATAAGATAAAGATGAAAATAATGTCAGAGATTAAGATCAAGATCAAAATCAAGATGGAGGTGGAGGCAGATGTGAAGGTGGAGATGAAGAGAGATTGTGATGAATATGAAAATGATGAGTCAAAATTCCAACCATGAAAAAAATTCTCATAATCAACATCCACCGAGTTGTGGCATACATGATGAGTCAAAATTCCCACCATGAAAAAAATTCTCATAATCAACATCCACCGAGTTGTGGTATACATTTGGGCCGACAATAGATGATTTTTTTTATTTTAATTTTTTTCATGTACATCATCATTTAGTTTGTTAACTTTTAATTTGTACTATATTGAATTTTTACATCCATAATCTACTTATTCACATTTTATCAAAAGCTCGTTTATTTTTTTATTTTGTATGTTTATAAAAAAGGAACAAATTGTATTGTAATTTTACATCAATAATCTATTTATTTACAATTTACCAAAAAATGAATAAAGATAAGGATTTTCAGAAACCATTTTAAAGGGTCTTGTATGTTTCTGAAAATCTTGAGTTTAATCTATGATTTGGTTGTCATGCTTAGTTGCTAGGGGAATGGAAGCTCTAGCATTGGGAAAGGCTAAGATGATGTAGCCATGAAGCATCAAGTGAGTTTCTGCACTCCAACCCTGATATGCCAAGTATGTTGAAAGTCTGCATGGGTCTATAAGTACTCGCCATTTTAGTTCAGTAGGCATGGCTCATTATGCTTCATCTATAAAATGTATATATTGCATGATTAAAATAATAACGAATGAATGGGATTTATTAACGGGTTAGACAAAGTTAGGAATGGAGAAAAGAGAGTGATTTTGTTAGATACATCCACACAATATTCTTGAGTGCAAATTGTGATGGTGAAGCTTCGGGCCTTATGAAAAAGATACTGCAGTGTTCAAGTTATAGGATGGTGAATTGAGAAATGGATGGAATGCAACGAGAAAAAGTAAATAAAATATCATGGCTAGGCCATGAAACCAATCAGAGGCTATATGCTTAAAATGAGTAAGACCATAGTTGAAAGACACGGTGGCATCATGTGAAAGTAAGTCAGAATGACTAAATAGGATTAAGACCATGGCTGAAAGATGCTATGGCATCCTTTGATAGTTTGGCGGGACATAAAATACGAGATAGTCCGATGGGACATTAAACACGGGATAGTTCGATAGGACATTTGTAACATCCCGAATTAGGGCCTTGTCGGAACAGTGGTTTTGAGATCATGAATCTGAAATAGAAATAAATATTTTATGATTATTTTGATAGTCCATGATATGATTGCATGTTTGTGTGAAATTTTCATGAAGAAATTCTGTGCCTAAAATGTCCAATTTCACTTTAGGGACTAAATTGAATAAGTTATAAAACTTGTGTTCTAGAAGCTTCAAGCATGAAATTGCATTGGATCACTAATTAGAGGTCCTTAAATAGCAATTTTACCAAGTTCTAAAATTTTGGACAAAAATAGGCATGCATGGAGAAAATTTGAAAGTTTAGTAAAAAAGGCATTTTGGTCATTTGGTTAATAAAATAATAAAAAGGGAAAAATCAAGCAAAATTTTCTCATCTTCTCCATGCCATAGCCAAAATTCTCAAGCTCTCCATAGCTAGGGTTTTTCAACTTTTCAAGCTTGATTGTAAGTGCTCCCTAGCCCTTTTTTATGTTCTTTGCATTTTTGAAGTCCTTGAAGCATGATATATCCATTTCTAGCCATATTTTGAGCTAGGGTTTATGTATGAAATTTTACCCATGTGTGAAATGTTTGTATTTTGATGTTTTTTTGAACAATATGAAAGTTTGATGTCTGTTTAACATCTTTTACTAAGTGATTTTTGATAGAAATGCATGGAAAGGACTTGTTTGTAAAAAGGTGTAAAAATGAGTAGTAAAGTATGAAATAAAGGAAAATGTGAGCTGATATGAGCATGAAATAGGTTCGACTAGGCTTGGGTAACAAAGAAAATGAACACATTTCATTTTACGAGTCTAGGGACTAATTTGTAAATATGTGAAAGTTTAGGGGCAAAATATAATTTTACCTTAATATAGTTTTTGGACTGATTTGAATAATGTGATGATTAAATGAGCTGAATTTGCTATTATAGATCAAGAAAAACGGAATCCGGACCTAGACCGGGGAAAGAACAAGATTTTGGACTAAATCGAATTAATTGTCCGTATTTTGTACCGAGGTAAGTTCATGTGTAAAGAATGCAATGACATATCATGTTTTAATATTTTATTAATGTCTGAGCACTATGATTAATTATTATGACGAGTGTATGAACAACTTTATTGCCAAATAGTATGACATTGTGAACGAGTTCGACGAATATGCGTTACTGAGAAGATCCTGTTTGAACCTTAGGAATAATTTAGGATACAATGTGAAATTTTCACTAGGAACTATGTGATTATGAGCTCATGAAATTATGTGTATATGTGATTATGTGAATCCGGGTGCTAATATTGTACGTTCTACAGGTGGCTGGGTAGCCCGACATGTGTTTCGGGTACCTGTCAGCTTGTGTGAGCAGCCCGAGTTGTTACGTCCTGATTGTCAGCTTATGTGAGCAGACCCGTGATTAGCGAGAGTGAGCAATATGTGATTTATGATATAAGGTAGCATGTGGTTACATTTGAAGCACTATGTGCAAGCCTTCCATGTATCCGATAGTATTTTGAGTGTTTAACGGGTAAACCTATGAGTTCTTCGAAAAGTAAGTCAATGATGAGGAAATGTGACAATGTGTTACAAGTTGGTACAAATATGTACGAAAAACTTATATGAATGATGTAACACCCCGAACCCGAAACTGACACCGGAGTCGAACACGAGGTGTTAACTGACTTTAACCCCTTATAAAATTTATTTTCCAGACACTGCCCAATCTGTGTACTAGTCGTTTTAAAAATCATATCTTGAGTTTCATAACTCAAAAATCAGTTTCGTAATTTTTCCCAGAAAATAGACTCATGTGGCCATCTATGTATTTTTTTCTAGAATTTTTGGTCGGGCCAATTAGTACAGTTTATTAGTCAAAGTCTCCCATGTTGCAGGGGTCGACTACACTGACCTTTGCCCATTACGACTTGGATATCTCCCTGCACGGGGCTTCAATACTGATGCCGTTTGTTTCTATGAAAACTAGACTCAGAGAGGAATCTGTAAATATATGGTACAACCCATAATTATCTCTGGTTAATTTATAATGAATTTCCAAAGTCGGAGCAGGGAATCCAGAAACTGTTCTGGCCCTGTCCCACAAAAATCTGATTATCTCTTAATATACTGCCCATATGATCTTTTCGTTACTTCCTCATGAAAACAGACTCATCGAGCTTCGATTACATAATTTATTCATCAATTAATTCCACTCCTACTATTTTTAGTGATTTTTCAATCTCATGACACTGCTGCTGCCAGCATCTGTTACGAAAGTAACTAGGTCCATTTCATGCCTACCCTTGATCCAACTCAATCGAACATTCGTGCCATCTTCGCATGGCTTAAAGTTTACATGCCAAAGTTCAAACACAACGTAATAGCTTATACATGCCAAAATGTTCTTCTAAGCCAACTAAGAAGAAAGTACCAAAACTTGCTATCCGGTGTGATGACTTCGATGACGGCCTGACCCCGCAAAAAAAAATAGATGAGTCCAAGCAACCTATAATGGGTGACAAGGAAACACCGAGTGAGTTTATAACTCAGTAAGTCATAAGCAATGCACTACCATCCATCAATAACATTATCACAAGAGGAAACAAAATAGAACGAGACAATTTACTCCATCCATACCGAACCATACCATAGTTCCTCCAACCTATCGATTCAGTTTCATATCAATTCATGCATTCACATTCCATATACTCATCAATAGGACATTGAAGCATTTTCATAAATCAATTTATTTTCGTTACAATCAAACGACTAAACGGCCTTTCACCCATCCTACGATAAATTTTATGTACGTGACTTCAAGTATATTTGTCACATAAGTTCAAACTTACCGAGCTCAACACCAAGTATAAGCATAGCACCTATTAGCCATGTACTCAAGACACTTACCCGATCCGCTGTCCGCGATCGACTCAATAGTGTCGCACACATAGTGTCCATAATGATTCACGAATGTATATTGAGTCCGCACACTCAGTGCTATATAATCAACTCGCACACTTAGTGCTACGTAATCAAATCGCACACTTAGTGCTACATAGTCAAACTCGCACACTTAGTGCCGCATGGTCAATTCGCACACTTAGTGCATCATATTCATTTCGCACACTTAGTGCAACATAGTCAAATCGCACACTTAGTGCTGTACAATTTAATCCCGCGCACTTAGCGCCAATCTCATGGTCATAAATGGTTATATCCGCACGTTTAGTGCCGAGATCAACAACTCAGTACATCTTACCTCTTTTCTTTTCATTCAACAATTTCATCATCACATACGTACATGCATATATATATATGTATATTTATTCATTCCATTCAGCATCAATACATAAACATTATGACCATTTGAAATAATACCAACTACATGCTTAATGACTTACCTTGTGTTGGGTAAGACGGTTCCAACTCGGCTACTCAGTGATCTTTTCTTTGCCTTTGCTTGATTCTCCTCCTTTAGCTCCTTGAGCTTAATCAATAATTCACTAGTTTAACCATCTTGTTAAACATTCATAATTCAATTACACATGCATATGTATGTTTGTATATTCGGCAACCATCCACACTAATTACCCATTTAGTCGATTACACACATAATTAAAGGTAACATCACGAATGACATACTTATGTATATATATATGTATATATATACTTCGGAATGGGCATCACAATTAGATTTAACACCACCTTCATACTCAATTAGATGGCCGAATGCATGTGTATATGCACAATGTCAACTATAACATCATGTAGATCCACATATACTACATTTCTTATGTTCCACATCTTAATGCCCATTATACATAATCAAATTTAACATCATCTATATATTCACTCATATGGCCGAATATACATACCCCCATATAATATCATTTTCATTCCATTTAACACTTAATTCATCATAAATTTCCCCCTTTGCTCTCTTTTTTTTCTTCATGGCCGAATGCTCCTTCTACTCCTTTTACCTTCACAAAGCATGAATTTCATCATCCAACTTACAAGCTTACAATCTCATGAAG
Organism: Gossypium hirsutum; assembly: GCF_007990345.1. Lineage (NCBI taxonomy): Eukaryota > Viridiplantae > Streptophyta > Magnoliopsida > Malvales > Malvaceae > Gossypium > Gossypium hirsutum. Next base: position 37,662,894 of record NC_053426.1, on the reverse strand, counting down.
TTTAACCTCATGGTACCTATCAAACTCTCACTCATTAGCTTCTATCATAAACCTCCAACAACACCCAATAAACATATACTTTGGGGGTCTATGGTAGAACCAAGAAAGGAACTCATAGATATCAAGATGTGAGCAACTACCATTATTCATCTAAGTTTAGCATGAAACACAATCATCACCCTTATTAATCTTTTATAGCCGGAAACCATACTCACCCCCAAAATCGAAATTTCAACATGGTTTACAAAAATCACTTGATAACTCACTCAATATCAACTAAAATTTCAAAAGCTAGTACAAACTTCCTTACCTTAATAGTGACCTAAGATGACCGATTGCTTCACTCCCTTCTTCTTCCTTTCAATTCGGCCAAGAAGAACCAAAGAACACAACTTGTTTTTCTTTCTTCCTTAGAACATTCGGCCAAGGGGAAATGACGAAAGATGGACACTTTTTTTTTCTTTGTTTTCTTTCTTACTTTCACGGCAATGGGGAGGGGAAGAAACAATTACACACATCCTTTCCTTTTTCCATTTCTTTATTCCCCATACTTCTTATTATATTTTATCTTACAAACCTCACTAGGCCAACATGTTCCCAACATGTTTCCACCCATAGCATGGCCGGCCACTACATATTAGGGAGGGGGAATTTGACATGCAAGTCCCCTTTTTCTTCCACATGCACTAATAGGTCCTCATGCATTGACCTATCACATTTTAAAATTTTCTCATATAAGTCCTATTGACTAAATTCACATGCAATCGACTAAATCGAAGCTTGAAATTTTCACACATTCATGATTACATATTCTAGACAATAAACATCACATTCAAACCTTTCGGTGACTCGGTTTAGCGGTCCTGAAACCACTTCCCGACTAGGGTCAATTTTGGGCTGTTACAACTCTCCCCCACTCAGGAAATTTTCGTCCCCGAAAATCTTACCGGTAAATAGGTTTGGGTATCGTTCTTTCATCGAGCTCTCGGTTTCCCAAGTAGCTTCCTCGATCCCGTGTTTGAGCCATAACACCTTTACTAACGGAACCCTTTTGTTTCGCAACCCCTTCACTTCACGAGCTAGGATACGCATCGGCTCTTCTTCATAACTCATATCAGCCTGAATTTCAACCTCCGACGGACTACTTATGTGCAAAGGATCAGATCTATAGCGCCGAAGCATCGAAACATGAAAGACGTCGTGAATCTTTTCAAGTTCAGGGGGCAAAATCAATCTATATGCAACCGGCCCCACTCGTTCGAAAATTTCGTACGGCCCAATGAATCTCGGGCTCAACTTGCCTTTACGGCCAAATCTGAGTACCTTCTTCCAAGGTGACACTTTAAGAAACACTTTATCTCCCACCTGATATTCAATGTCCTTTCGTTTTAAATCCGCATACGATTTTTGACGATCTGTGGCTACCTTCAAACTTTCGCGGATTACCTTTACTTTTTGTTCGGCATCTTTAATCAAATCAACTCCGAAAATTTTACTTTCACCAAGCTCGGTCCAAAACAATGGCGTACGGCATTTACGACCGTACAAAGCCTCATAAGGTGCCATCTTAATACTTGATTGAAAACTATTGTTGTAAGCGAATTCAATCAAAGGTAAATACCGTTCCCATGAACTACTGAACTCGAGGATGCAACATCTCAACATATCCTCAAGTATCTGAATTATCCGCTCGGATTGACCATCGGTTTGGGGGTGAAAAGCGGTGCTAAAATGTAGCTTGGTACCCAAAGCTTCTTGCAATTTCTTCCAAAATCGTGAGGTGAATCTCGGATCTCTATCCGACACGATAGAAATAGGTACTCCATGTAATCTCACAATCTGAGAGACATACAATTCGGCTAGTTTATCCAATGAAAGATCCGTACGTACGGGGATAAAGTGAGCCGACTTAGTCAGCCTATCAACAACAACCCAAATCGCATCCTTCTTACTTGCGGACAATGGCAGTCCGGACACAAAGTCCATTGTGACTCGGTCCCATTTCCACTCGGGTATCATGATCGGCTGAAGTAACCCTGAAGGCACTTGATGTTCCGCTTTCACTTGTTGACATATTAAACATCTCGAAACAAAGTCGGAGATGTCTCGTTTCATACCATGCCACCAAAACTGACGTTTCAAGTTGTTGTACATTTTCGTGCTCCCCGGGTGAATTGACATTCGGCTACAATGGGCTTCGTTCAGAATCATCGAAATGAGTTCCGAATTCCTTGGAACACACAAACGACTTCTAAACCTCAAACAACCATCATCATCAATCTGAAACTCCGATTCCTTGTTCGGAACACACTCAGCTCGTTTTGCAACCAATTCATCATCGACTTTCTGAGCTTCACGAATTTGATGAGTCAATAATGGTTTGGCTTTTAATTCAGCTACTAACACATTGTCAGGTAGAACAGACAAGTGTACATTCATCGCTCGCAAACCAAACAGTGATTTCCGGCTTAAGGCGTCCGCAACCACATTAGCCTTTCCCGGGTGGTAATCAATGACAAGCTCGTAATCTTTCAACAACTCAAGCCAACGTCTCTGTCGCAGATTCAAGTCTCGTTGAGTCATCAAATATTTGAGACTTTTGTGATCCGAAAACACATGGCACTTCTCACCAAACAAATAATGTCGCCATATTTTCAATGCAAACACAATGGCGGCTAGTTCGAGATCATGGGTCAGATAATTTCTCTCGTGTGGCTTCAATTGTCTCGACGCATAGGCCACAACTCGACCTTCTTGCATCAATACGCAACCCAACCCAAGTAGGGATGCGTCACTATAAATGACAAACTCTTTACCCGATTCGGGTTGCACCAAAATTGGAGCTTCAGTCAAATGAGTTTTCAGTTGATCGAAGCTTTTCTGACATTTCTCCGTCCATTCGAACTTAACATCCTTTTGAAGTAGCTTCGTCATTGGTGTGGCTATCATCGAGAAACCTTTGACAAATCGTCGGTAATAACCGGCGAGTCCCAAAAAGCTCCGAACTTCGGTAACATTTCTCGGAGGCTTCCAGTTAAGTATGGCTGAAATTTTGCTCGGGTCAACTCGAATACCCGATGCGGATACCACATGACCCAAGAAGCTAACCTCTCTTAACCAGAACTCACACTTACTGAACTTAGCATATAACTGCTTATCCCGCAAAATTTGCAACACTAGCCTCAGATGCTCAGCATGTTCGGTCTCATCTCTTGAATAGACCAAGATGTCATCAATAAACACAACTACGAACCGATCCAAATACGGCCTGAAGATCCGATTCATCAAATCCATAAACACCGCAGGGGCATTAGTGAGCCCAAACGGCATCACTAAGAACTCGTAGTGACCGTACCTCGTTCTGAAAGCAGTTTTGGGTACATCTGAATCTCGAATCCGCAACTGATAATAACCCGATCTCAAATCTATCTTTGAAAACACCGATGCTCCCTTTAATTGATCAAACAAATCATCAATACGCGGTAACGGATACTTATTCTTTATCGTCACTTTATTTAGTTGACGATAGTCAATGCACAACCTCATGGTTCCGTCCTTTTTCACGAACAATACTGGTGCACCCCAAGGTGAGAAACTTGGTCGAGCGAAACCTCTATCCGTCAACTCTTGCAATTGAGCTTTCAATTCTTTTAACTCGGTTAGTGCCATACGATACGGAGCTATCGAAATTGGCGTAGTTCCAGGTACAAGCTCAATACCAAACTCTATCTCCCGAACAGGTGGCAAACCCGGTAATTCTTCAGGAAAAACATCCGGGTATTCACAAACCACCGGCACAGATTCGGGTTTCTTTCCTAACTCTTTGTCATCAAGTACATACGCAAGGTATGCTTCGCACCCTTTTCTTACATATTTCTGGGCCAACATTGCCGATATTACAGCTGGCAATCCCCTTAAGTCCGTAGACTCAATTCGAATTATCTCGTTATTTGCGCACCTCAAATCAATGGTCTTGCTTTTGCAATTCACAACCGCATCATGCGCGGTCAACCAATCCAAACCAAGAATAACGTCAAATTCGTCAAACGGCAAAAGCATCAAATCGGCCGGAAGACAGGATTCTCGGATTTTTAGAGGGCATCTCTTACACACTTTATCAACAAGTACACATTGACCCAAAGGGTTTGACACTCGAATTACGAACTCAGTAGACTCAACAGGTAGAGTCTTACTGGATGCTAAGGTTTCACATACATATGAATGAGTAGAGCCAGGGTCAATCAATGCAATCACATTAGTATCAAAGAGAGTGAAGGTACCAGTGATGACGTTAGGGGAGGATGCCTCCTCTCGTGCGCGGATGGCATATGCTCTAGCAGGAGTGCGGTTCTCGGCTCGAACAGCCATATCAGAGGCCCCTCTCTGACTACCACCCCTACCTCCTAAAATTCTCGGTGGTCTATCTCTAGTTGTCACTCTACTAGGTCTTGCACCTTGAATCTTATTCTTCTCATCAAGCTCTGTGCAATCTCTAATGAAGTGGTCCTTCGAACCGCATCCGTAACAGGCCCTGTTAATAGACTTACCCCAACATTCACCTATGTGTCGTCTTCCACATTGGGGACATTCAGGTTTCTCTAGACGATTATTGCCCACACTAGCTACCGAAGTAGCTCGGGAGTCCGTCGATGGTCTTGCTCTGATGGAAATTCCCGCAGTCGTCCTCGACTTATTAGTGTCCTCCCTGAACTTCTTTACGGCTGAGAATGGAGCTTTACCCGTCGATCTTTTACGGTAGTCTCTAGCTTCAAATTCAGCCTTCTTCTTCTCCTTTCCAAGTTCTTCCGCCTTGCAGGCTCGTTCGACTAGTGTTACGAATTCTTTTATTTCCAAAATACCCATTAGTAGCTTTAAATCCTCATTCAATCCTTCCTCGAATCTTTTGCACATAGCAACCTCATCAGCTACATACTCCCGGGCATACCTACTGAGTCTTACGAATTCATGTTCGTATTCAGATACTGTCATACGGCCTTGCTTGAGTTCCAAGAACTCCTTACGCTTCTGATCAATGAACCGTTGGCTAATAAATTTCTCTCGGAATTCCGTTTGAAAGAAGTCCCAAGTTACTCGCTCGTTCGGGACTATGGAAATCAAGGTCCTCCACCAATAGTAGGCTGAGTCTCACAACAAAGATACAGCACATTTTAGACATTCGTCGGGTGTGCATGACAATTCATCGAACACCCGAATGGTGTTATCAAGCCAGAACTCGGCCCTTTCGGCATCATCAGTTACTATGGCCTTGAACTCCTCGGCCCCACGCTTCCTAATCAAGTCTACAGGTGGCTTACTCAGCCTCACAGGATCAGCGACTGATGGCATTACAGGCTCTTGGGGTGGATTATTCAAATTTGGGAATTGTTGGACAGCCGGGTTGGTTCGGGCATATTGCACGACCCACTCATTCATCATGGTAAAGAAGGCTTGTTTAGCCCCCTCACCTTGATTATTCACAGATGACTAAGGTTCAACAGGCGGTGTCCCTTGTGCAGGAGCAGCCGCTACGCTCTCAACGTCATCCGCTAGGGTTCTTTCTTCACCGGGGTCCATTTACTAATCAAAACAAAAACATTTCAACCGTCGGAAGTCATCACACATTTAAACATTAACATTCGGCATGTATAGCTAGACTCATACGCGCTATGGTAGTCCTAGAACCGACTAAACCATAGCTCTGATACCAATCAAATGTAACACCCCGAACCCGAAACTGACACCGGAGTCGAACACGAGGTGTTAACTGACTTTAACCCCTTATAAAATTTATTTTCCAGACACTGCCCAATCTGTGTACTAGTCGTTTTAAAAATCATATCTTGAGTTTCGTAACTCGAAAATCAGTTTCGTAATTTTTCCCAGAAACTAGACTCATTTGGCCATCTATGTATTTTTTTCTAGAATTTTTGGTCGGGCCAATTAGTACAGTTTATTAGTCAAAGTCTCCCATGTTGCAGGGGTCGACTACACTGACCTTTGCCCATTACGACTTGGATATCTCCCTGCACGGGGCTTCAATACTGATGCCGTTTGTTTCTATGAAAACTAGACTCAGAGAGGAATCTGTACATATATGGTACAACCCATAATTATCTCTGGTTAATTTATAATGAATTTCCAAAGTCGGAGCGGGGAATCCAGAAACCGTTCTGGCCCTGTCCCACAAAAATCTGATTATCTCTTAATATACTGCCCATATGATCTTTTCGTTACTTCCTCATGAAAACAGACTCATCGAGCTTCGATTACATAATTTATTCATCAATTAATTCCACTCCTACTATTTTTAGTGATTTTTCAATCTCATGACACTGCTGCTGCCAGCATCTGTTACGAAAGTAACTAGGTCCATTTCATGCCTACCCTTGATCCAACTCAATCGAACATTCGTGCCATCTTCGCATGGCTTAAAGTTTACATGCCAAAGTTCAAACACAACGTAATAGCTTATACATGCCAAAATGTTCTTCTAAGCCAACTAAGAAGAAAGTACCAAAACTTGCTATCCGGTGTGATGACTTCGATGACGGCCTGACCCCGCAAAAAAAAATAGATGAGTCCAAGCAACCTATAATGGGTGACAAGGAAACACCGAGTGAGTTTATAACTCAGTAAGTCATAAGCAATGCACTACCATCCATCAATAACATTATCACAAGAGGAAACAAAATAGAACGAGACAATTTACTCCATCCATACCGAACCATACCATAGTTCCTCCAACCTATCGATTCAGTTTCATATCAATTCATGCATTCACATTCCATATACTCATCAATAGGACATTGAAGCATTTTCATAAATCAATTTATTTTCGTTACAATCAAACGACTAAACGGCCTTTCACCCATCCTACGATAAATTTTATGTACGTGACTTCAAGTATATTTGTCACATAAGTTCAAACTTACCGAGCTCAACACCAAGTATAAGCATAGCACCTATTAGCCATGTACTCAAGACACTTACCCGATCCGCTGTCCGCGATCGACTCAATAGTGTCGCACACATAGTGTCCATAATGATTCACGAATGTATATTGAGTCCGCACACTCAGTGCTATATAATCAACTCGCACACTTAGTGCTACGTAATCAAATCGCACACTTAGTGCTACATAGTCAAACTCGCACACTTAGTGCCGCATGGTCAATTCGCACACTTAGTGCATCATATTCATTTCGCACACTTAGTGCAACATAGTCAAATCGCACACTTAGTGCTGTACAATTTAATCCCGCGCACTTAGCGCCAATCTCATGGTCATAAATGGTTATATCCGCACGTTTAGTGCCGAGATCAACAACTCAGTACATCTTACCTCTTTTCTTTTCATTCAACAATTTCATCATCACATACGTACATGCATATATATATATATGTATATTTATTCATTCCATTCAGCATCAATACATAAACATTATGACCATTTGAAATAATACCAACTACATGCTTAATGACTTACCTTGTGTTGGGTAAGACGGTTCCAACTCGGCTACTCAGTGATCTTTTCTTTGCCTTTGCTTGATTCTCCTCCTTTAGCTCCTTGAGCTTAATCAATAATTCACTAGTTTAACCATCTTGTTAAACATTCATAATTCAATTACACATGCATATGTATGTTTGTATATTCGGCAACCATCCACACTAATTACCCATTTAGTCGATTACACACATAATTAAAGGTAACATCACGAATGGCATACTTATGTATATATATATGTATATATATACTTCGGAATGGGCATCACAATTAGATTTAACACCACCTTCATACTCAATTAGATGGCCGAATGCATGTGTATATGCACAATGTCAACTATAACATCATGTAGATCCACATATACTACATTTCTTATGTTCCACATCTTAATGCCCATTATACATAATCAAATTTAACATCATCTATATATTCACTCATATGGCCGAATATACATACCCCCATATAATATCATTTTCATTCCATTTAACACTTAATTCATCATAAATTTCCCCCTTTGCTCTCTTTTTTTCTTCATGGCCGAATGCTCCTTCTACTCCTTTTACCTTCACAAAGCATGAATTTCATCATCCAACTTACAAGCTTACAATCTCATGAAGTTTAACCTCATGGTACCTATCAAACTCTCACTCATTAGCTTCTATCATAAACCTCCAACAACACCCAATAAACATATACTTTGGGGGTCTATGGTAGAACCAAGAAAGGAACTCATAGATATCAAGATGTGAGCAACTACCATTATTCATCTAAGTTTAGCATGAAACCCAATCATCACCCTTATTAATCTTTTATAGCCGAAAACCATACTCACCCCCAAAATCGAAATTTCAACATGGTTTACAAAAATCACTTGATAACTCACTCAATATCAACTAAAATTTCAAAAGCTAGTACAAACTTCCTTACCTTAATAGTGACCTAAGATGACCGATTGCTTCACTCCCTTCTTCTTCCTTTCAATTCGGCCAAGAAGAACCAAAGAACACAACTTGTTTTTCTTTCTTCCTTAGAACATTCGGCCAAGGGGAAATGAAGAAAGATGGACACTTTTTTTTTCTTTGTTTTCTTTCTTACTTTCACGGCAATGGGGAGGGGAAGAAACAATTACACACATCCTTTCCTTTTTCCATTTCTTTATTCCCCATACTTCTTATTATATTTTATCCTACATACCTCACTAGGCCAACATGTTCCCAACATGTTTCCACCCATAGCATGGCCGGCCACTACATATTAGGGAGGGGGAATTTGACATGCAAGTCCCCTTTTTCTTCCACATGCACTAATAGGTCCTCATGCATTGACCTATCACATTTTAAAATTTTCTCATATAAGTCCTATTGACTAAATTCACATGCAATCGACTAAATCGAAGCTTGAAATTTTCACACATTCATGATTACATATTCTAGACAATAAACATCACATTCAAACCTTTCGGTGACTCGGTTTAGCTGTCCCGAAACCACTTCCCGACTAGGGTCAATTTTGGGCTGTTACAAATGAGCTCGGTATGTGATGAACCTTTGGTAAGATTGAAATTGTGTAAGTTAAGCCTATGAATTTATGATAACACAATAGTAAACTATGTTATGTCATTTGTATTTATTTATATATATATGGTTATGTTGCTATTTATTTGCATGTGAACTTATTAGGCTTTATGATTACTCCCCTTTCTTTTCCATTTTCTTATAGTACCGCCAAGCTAGCTCGGGAATCGAAGGACGTCGGGGGCTCGATCAACTGGACAATTGGGTATAGTTAGTCTCAACATTTTGAGTATGGCATGTATAGGGACTTGGTCTTTTGTTATGTGCCATATTGTTTAGGCAAGTGTGTTGGCTCATGTAGGTATTACGATTATTTTGTATATGGCCATGAGAGGTGGCTTATATTGATTATTGGGTTCTAACCCTAATTATTGGTGCATGCATGCAAATATGCTTAGGCTTTAATGTGGTTATGGTTGCTTATGGCTAATGAGTGTGTTATGGATGGTATGTATGTTTGGCGTATGAAATATGAATTAATGTGAATGACAATAAAGAGGATGAAATTGTGTAACTTAAAAATAGGTTAGTAAGGATGATAGACAAATATGAAATTGTTGTGGAATGCCATATGAAAGCATGATAGCCTGAATAGGTGATATATGGACATTACCAAGTCATAATTTAACCATGAATGTGGATGCTTGAGTATTCAAATGTGCCATGTTGCATGCCATGAAGTGAATATAAGTATGTGAGTGTTTAAGGATGGAAAATGGCTTCGAAAATAGGCTAGAAATTGTCCACATGGTTAGACACATGGGCATATGTCTAGGCCGTGTATGACACACAGTCCGCCCCATAGGTGTGTGATCCAACCGTGTGTCCCCTGCACCCTAATTAATGCACGCAGAATGCCCAGTGGTAAACACACAGGCAAAGGCACGGCTGTGTGTCTCAGCCATGTGGAGGACACGGCCTCAGGATATGGGCGTGTGCCCTAGCCATGTAAAGTCTACACTTAATTTCGAGAATTCAATTCGCCACACAGTCTAAGTACACGGGCATGTGATGTGGCCGTGTGACCTTATTTTGTTGATGACGTCATAGTTAGAGAGTTACACGGGCTGAGGACATGGGCGTGTCCCAAGCCACACGGGTGTGTGTAAACACACGGCCTACCCACACTGGCGTGTAACACTCCAAAGTATGAGAATTTTCTAAGTATTATAAATGTTTCAGAAGTTTTTGGTTTAGTCCCAAACCACTCCCAACGTATGTTTTGGGCCTTGCAGGCCTTTATATGGGACAATTTGCATGTGATTGTAAAGTTTTAAATTTGGATGGAATTTTATGGCCCAGCATTGTATGTTAGTTTACGTTTAAGTCCGATAATACCTTGAACCCTATCCCAGTGTCGGATATGGGTAAGGGATGTTACATTTAGTGGTATCAGATCTACGGTTTAGTCGATTCTCTGACTAATGTAGCATGTGTACGAGTCTAGCTATACATGCCATACACATGTTATGATAGTGTGACGACTCCTGACGATTTTGAAATGTGTTTTCATATAGTAAATGGACCTTGACAGAGTAGTGGCGGATGATGTCCAAAGTAACATGCCTGCACCCATTAAAGGGGTAGTGCCATCTGATAGTAGACCTTCTACAATTAGTTGAGGAGAATGAGGCAGGGAAGCCTTTCTCTACATGATGGATGCCTAGTACACGGAGTTCATTCAAACAAACCCGAACGCTCAAACCCCTCCACCACCACCTATTCCTCAACCTAACCCTGTAGCACCCCAAGGTATGGACTTCATGAGATTGAAGAGACCTTCAGTTGATAAGATTCAGAAAGAAGGAGCTGAAGAGTTCCGAGCTAGTAAAGATGATGACCTTAAGAGGGTAGAGTTCTAGCTCGAGAATACCATTAGGGTGTTTGATGAGTTATCATGCACACCTGAGGAATGCATGAAGTGTGTTGTGTCCCTCTTGAGAGACTCGGCTTATCAGTGGTGGAACACCTTTGTGTCGGTGGTACCAAGGGAGAGAGTTAACTGGGAATTCTTCCAAGAAGAATTCTATAAGAAATACATTAGCCAGAGATTTATTGATCAGAAAAGAAAGGAATTCCTCGAGTTAAATTAGGCCGAATGACATTGAAGGAATATGAGCATGAATTCTTGAGGCTGAGCAAATACACTCGAGAATGTGTATCGACTGAGGCCAGCATGTGCAAAAGATTTGAAGATGGATTAAACAAAGAAATCCGATTGTTAGTGGGTGTCCTTGAACTAAGAGAAGTTGTGCTCATGAAGAGAGCTTGTAAAGCCTAGGAATTGGCTAAAGAGGAGAGAAAAGTTGAGTTAGAGTCTCGAGATTCGAGGAAGAGGTAGATGGGTAAATCATTTCAGTCCCAACTAAGAAATCGAGTGAGTTTAACACTCGGTCAAGTGTTTCCGCTAGGTTTTCTATCAGGAACCATGGGAAATAGTATTCAGGTCATAAGGCTTAGACTACTTCGATAGTGAGTGTGGGTAACGCTCGACCTAATAGGCCTGAATGTCAACATTGTGGCAGACGTCACCCCGGTGAATACTGGATAAATAGCTGGGCATGTTTTAAGTATGGTTCACACGATCACTTTATCAAGGATTGTCTTGAGACGGTTGAAAAGGAAAAAATTGAGAGTGCAAGGTTGGGCAATGCTACTTCTAGAGGGAGATCACAGAAGAACCCAGGAAATGGAGAAAGTAGTAAGAGTACACCTAGGAATCTAGCTGTGAGACCCGAGGATAGAACACCTGCGAGGACTTATGCCATTCACACTCACGAAGAGGCTTCATCCTCTAATGTGATTACGAGTGCTTTTTCTCTTTATGATACTTCTGTTGTTGCTTTGATTGATCCAGGATCTTACCATTCGTATGTATGTGTGAAATTGGTGTCTAGCATGAATATGCCCATTGAGTCTACAAAATTTGTGATAAAAGTGTCAAACCCTCTAGGCAAGCATGTAATAGTTGACAAAAGTATGTAAGAACTGCCCTTTAATGATTAGAGGTCATTGTTTTTCGACTAATCTCATGCTTTTTCCATTTGATGAATTTGATATAATTCTTGGTATGGATTGGTTGACCATGCATGATGTAGTAGTAAACTATGGAAGGAAAATCATTGAATTGAAGTGTGAAAGTGGTGATATTCTTCGGGTTGAATCAGATCAACCGGATAGCTTGCCTCTAGTGATTTATTCTATGAATGCTCAGAGATGTCTAAGAAAGGGTTATGAAGCTTATCTTGAATACGAAGGAGTCTGAGTTAAAAATTGAGTTAGTGCCGGTAGTATGCTAATATCCAGATGTGTTCCCAAAAGAGTTGTCCGAATTGCCTCCAATTAGGGAGGTTGAGTTTGGCATTGAATTAGTTCTGGGTACTGCACCTATTTCGATAACTCCGTATAGGATGACTTCAACGGAGTTAAAGGAGTTAAAAGTCCAGTTATAAGAGTTAATGGATAAAGGTTTTGCGAGACCCAGTTATTCTCCATGGGGCGCACCGGTGCTATTTGTGAAAAAGAAATATGGTTTAATGAGATTGTACATTGGCTACCGACAGCTCAATAAGGGAACCATAAAGAACAAGTACCCCTTACCAAGAATCGACGACTTGTTTGACCAATTGAAAGGAGCCACAGTATTTTCAAAGATAAACTTCAGGTCTGGTTACTACCAATTGAGAGTTAAAGATTCAGACGTACCAAAGACTGTATTTCGGACTAGGTATGGTCACTATGAATTTTTGGTTATGCCTTTTGGTTTAACGAATGCCCCTGCTGTATTTATGGATCTAACGAACTATATTTTTAGACCATACTTAGATAAATTTGTGGTTGTTTTTATTGACGATATACTGATTTATGCTCGTGATGAGGCCGAGCATGCCGAGCACTTGAGAATGTTTGCAAACCTTGAGAGACAAGCAGTTGCATGCTAAGTTTAGTAAAAACGAGTTTTGGCTTCGAGAAGTTAGATTCTTGGGGCACATTGTTTTGGGTGATGGCATCCGAGTAGATCTGAGTAAGATTTTGACTGTTGTTGAATGGAAACTGCTGGGGAATGTGTCAGAGGTTAGAAGCTTTTTAGGCTTAGCTAGTTCTTACATGGGTGTGTGCCTAGGCCTTGTAAAGACTGCACTTAATTTCGAGAATTTAATTCGCCACACGGCCTAAGCACATTGGCGTGTGACGTGGCCATGTGACCTTATTTTGTTGATGACCTCATAGTCAGAGAGTTACACGGGCTGAGGACACGGACGTGTCCCAAGCCACACGGGCATGTGTGACCACACGGCCAACCCACACGGGTGAGTGGCACTCCAAAGTATGAGAATTTTCTAAGTGTTATAGAAGTTTTGAAAGTTTTCAGTTTAGTCCTAAACCACTCCCAACGTATGTTTTGGGCCTTGTAGGCCTTCATATGGGACAATTTGCATGTGATTGTAAAGTTTTAAATTTGGATGAAATTTTATGGCTTGACATTATATGTTAGTTTATGTTTAAATCCGGTAATGCCTTTAACCCTATCCCAACGTCAGATACGGGTAAGAGTGTTACAACATTAAACACTGAATAGTCCACATAGATAGTAAACACAGGGTTATATTGTGTAAGACCATAGCTGAAAGATGCTACAGCATTATAGATAGTCCAATGAGACAATAAATAAGGGATAGTCCACTAGGACGTTAAACTCAGGACAATCCACCAGGATAACAAACATTGAATCACGAGGCGTAAGACCATAGCTCGACTATGGCAACTAATAGAGTCTGCTAAGACATCAATATGAGACTAGGTAAGTAAAACCATAGCACGACTACGATAGCTTGTGGAGTCTGTTTGGACACTAAACACGGAGAAGAAGGATACATGGATGAAAAAACATTTATCAATATTATTCCTCTTTAAGGGGAAACCATTGAGGAAGTATTAGCCAAATGATGAGTTATGTGGAGATGTAGTAGGAAAGAGAAATTGTTAACTTAGATGGCCACACAACGACATTTGGCTAAGTACTGAAGACCATTGTGCTCTGTAGCAAAAGGGCGAGCTACACTTAAGGGTATGGTGATCTGACTAAAGTAGATTGTAAAGAAGTAATCTGACCACTATTTAAACTAAGCAGGATTTAGTTCGCCAGGGTGGCGTGGTACCTTGTTAAGTCATACCAAAGGATGGAAGGTGAGCAAGTCATATGAGATTAAGTTAAGAAAAGAGTCCACCATGAACTAGATAGATTGAGAATGCTTACCAAGGGCATTTAGGAGGGTAAGTTGGAGGTCACATTAATAGAGTATATTGGAGGGAAGAAGAAATCCATATTAGAGATAAGTGGAAAAGAATACAAGTAATATAAGGATAGAATCAACGGAGTTGGTGAGACATTCAGAAAAATTGTCAAGGCTGATCGAATGCTAGTAGAATGGTCGAAAGGAAATCATTCAATGATCTATCTGCCAGAGGATATGATCAGGAATAGGATAAAGTCCACTATGACAAGTTTAAGAAATTTACTCTCACCAGTAGGGAGTTATTTATATCTAATTATTTTCTATTTAACCCTTGGGAGACAGGATCTATCATTGAGTAATGTAGATACTCACTAAGTTCAATACGAACTTACAAGGGTATAACATGTGATTGCAGAAATTACGGGATAAGGAGCTCGAGGAAGGGACTATGCCAAATTGTGTCGTATTAAAGACGACTATAGATCAAGTGTCATTCACATAGAGAAGGGGGTACATTTAAGAACTTTGCCAAGGGGGAGATTATATTGTATTTATTTAGATTCCTTAAATTCCGTAAAACAAATAGTAAACCTTGTTATAGAACTTTAGACTCTTTTGTAAGATTTTATTAATAGGTAATTCAATATGTTTTAACATAGTGGGATCTTAGTATGAACAATAACTCGATTATGTTTTGACGCTTGCACCTAGATCTGAAAAACGAGTCAGGTGCGAGTGTTACAACAAAACCATTTGTTATAAAGAAAATTTTGGACACTTAGGAGAGAGTTAGATATTACCACCTATAGCATCTCGTTTACAGTGATATCGGAACAGTGGTTTCAGGACCTTAATTTTGATGAGTAAATTAATATTTCATTATTATTTTAGTGTTTACGGGATTTTATTTAGGGCATATTAAAATTTTGTTTAAGAAATTTTAATGCTAGGTAGTTAATTAAGTAAAAAGGACAAAATCGTCAAAGGGGTAACGTTGAGTTTTATTAGTTAAAAGGATCAAATGGCCATGAAATCATAAACTAAGGGACTTGAATGGAAATTATTCCAATAAATGGGTTAGTGGATGTTTATGTATTTGGTTTAAGTGAAATTTTGATAAATTTTTAAGGTTAAAATGGTAAATGGGTAAATAAAATGAAATTAAGTAAAGGAAATAGAAACAAAGTTGTCATCTTCCTATTTTCGTTCTTTTTTTGGCCGAAACCACCATTTTTGAATGGGAGGGAGCTTTGTTTTGTTTTCTTCATTGCATGGTACAATTTTATGTTCCGTTTTTAATGATTTTTATATTTTCGAGATCGTTTTAGCTTAGTTTAGCTAGACTGAAGGTTAATTTGTAAAACTGTTAAAAGTAGTGGGACTTTCCATGAATGTTTTTGCATGATTTTTGAAGTTAAATAAAATATGATGAGTCCTTGTTTTTAAATAAACAAGTTTTGTACAGTAATTTTCGATGAAAATGTCATTTAGGGACTTATTTGTAAAAAGAGTAAAAGTTTATGGTAAATTTGTGAAATGATGATTTGTATGGATTGATATAGGTCCCTAGAGAAATTGACTAGTTTGAGAAAAGGATAAAAATACTTAGATTTCAATTTATGAGTTTAAGGACTAAATTGTGAAAAGTTAAAATGTTAGGGGCAAAATGATAATTTTGCATATAAATGAATTATGGATTAAATTAATGTTTAGAAGTACTCAATTGAATGAAATTATTGTTTTAGATCACGAATGAGTTGAATATCATGGAAAAAGGAAGATTTCAGAGTAATTCCTATGTTTCGCAAATTTCTATACTATAATCTAGTCCTGTAAGTTTGTTATATGCATATTTTTAGTTGCATTGAATATTTCATAATATTTCATTATTGAATAATCTTTGAATTTCCATTTAACTATGTTTAAAGAAATAGAAACATGGTGTTACTTGCGCTCTGTGCCTAGCAGGCTTTGTGCTAGTGCTAGTAGGCTTTGTGCCTAGTAGGCTTGTGCCGGTGTATTGAAAGTTAACATCAAATTGAACATATGTAGTCGATAACAAATGAATCTATTATCAAACTTACTATGCCCTCTTGTGTTTATTAGTTTGATTTCTTTTTGTAGGACTCTTGGAATCGTTACTTGGATGATTGACTCGGAAGCTCACACACTATCATCATCATCTCGGTAGTCATGTTGGTTCTTGCAATAGTTGGTTAAAGTAGCATGTATTAGGAAAGGTCTTTAGTGTTATGTTATTTTTGTGAAGAGTAAATATCAAAAGTTGATATGTTTATGCTTGTTGCTAGTGAATGGCATTTGAACTTATGTGCATAACTAGGTAAACCTTTTGGACCACATATGTGTAGTTGATGTACAAATCTTTTTGGTGTAAAGTATTGGTGCTTGAATACTTCAAATATGTGGTGTATAATAGATTAGTATATGATGAATTATGATGCTTGATTGTGATAAGTTTTTGACATGTTTAGGTAGTATTTGGTTGAATGAAACTGAGGTGCCTTGTGGGCATATTGGTTGAATGAATTTATGGTCTATTGAATTGATTGTTTTATGCATGAATTGGTATGTTTTTAGGTCTTGAATGGGCGAACGAAATGCTTGTAGGTACCTATTTGAGTTGGAGATGGAAATGGCTTGAATTTAGCAAATTTCATGTCCACACGGCTTGAGACATGGGCGTACGACACGATCGTGTGTTACAGGCCGTATCCAACCCTGTGTAACTCTCTGACTTGTGCCACACAGCTAGCCACACGTCTGTGTGAGTAAGCCGTCTGATCAATTTAATTTTCAAAAATTAGGGGCAGGGTTCACACGACCAAGACACACGCCCATGTTCTAGGCCGTGTATCACACACGGCTGAGACACACGCCCGTGTACCAAACTTTGAGCATTCTGTTTCTCAAATTTAAGATGCAGGGGACACACGGCCAAACCACATGCCTATGTGTCAGGCCGTGTGTCACACACGGTCAAGACACTCACCGATGTGTCTACCCGTGTAGACAAAATAAAGCCATTTTCTAGCTTTATTTCTCACCTAAATTTGCCAACAACCTACATCAACAATTGTAAACATATACCATCTACTATTTAACCATTCCCAAACATATTGATTATATTATAACCTTTATATAAACATGCCAAAATATATTACTTTAACCATTCCAATGGCTAGATTACATATAACCATTTACATGCAATCAATGGCCAAGTTAGCTTATACATGCCATTATACCAAAATGAGATTACTATTTATACCAAAGCGAGCTAGAAGACAGTGTGATGTTGCTCCGACTGATCTCCAACCTTTACGAGCTTCCGAGCACTATAAAATAGAGAAAATAAAACCTAATAAGCATTTAATGCTTAGTAAGTTCGTATAACAAGAATTAAACTTACCATTCATATTCATTATAATAAGCATACAATAACATGATTCCCAATAAATTGACAAGTTTGCCTATTCACATACACTTAAACAAGCATGTTAGTCACATAATTCACATATACACCAATAAGCATAGATGAGCTCATCACGTTACAAAATTTTTAAGTATTTTAGGCACATTCGAGATATAATTCATTTAATCTCATTATTTTTTATTTCGGGAAATTGTTTGTTGAATCATTGAAATTTCGATGGATACTCAGATAGTACACACAAGGTGTACAAAACTATAAATCGTCAGGGGTACCCATTAGGGCACATAATCAGGAAGCACACTCTCGAGCCACATATCAAGATACTTAGATGAGCCATGTAGTAGAACACTTATGCAGGCTAAACAGGAAACTCATAAGAGTTTTAATTAAGGAGCTCATAGAGCTTAACAGATAACTCTAGAGAGTTAATATCAGGGACCACTGGATAAAGTAACAGAGATTTCAAGCGGTCCATGTCAAGAAGTCCATAAAAGCTTATATCAGGATGCTCCTATAGAGATGCGTTTGTGTCTACATTATATGCTGGACCATAATCGATCAAGTCATGCAACAACATGTTTACACACAGCTGCGGTAATGTGCAACACATGAAAAATCAAACATATCAAACATATCAAACATTTAGTTACTTGCTGACATATCAAACATTTAATTACAAATTTAGAAATATCCCGTTTCATTCCCAGCCACCAGTACATTTTTTTCAGATCATTGTACATTTTATTACTACCAGGATGAATACCCATATTACCATTATGAGCATCATGTAGAATCTTCTATATTAGTCCTAAATCCTTCGGTATAGATATTCTATTTTTGAGTAATAAACAACCATCAAACCCAACTTGAAATTCTGAATTAGGATTCAATTCACACTGTTCTTACTTAGCTTGCAACTTCTTATCACTCTTCTGAGCTTTACAAATCTATTGCAGAAATGTTGGTCTAGCTTTTAACTCAGCTATGATTGAACCATCATCAGATAACGACAATCAGGTATTCAATGCTCGCAAAGCAAACAAAGATTTTCTACTCAGAGCACATTGGCTTTTCTCGAATGGTAATCAATAACAAGATCATAATCATTCAATAATTCAATCCAATTGCGCTGTCTCAAGTTCAAATCTTTCAGTGACATCAAATACTTCAAACTTTTATGGTCAGTGAATATGTGGCACTTTTCACCAAACAGATAATGCTGCCAAATCCCTAAAGGGGAGAGTTGTAACAGCCCGATTTTAAGCCTAGTCGGAACAGCGATTTTGGGACCACGAATCTGACATAGTAAAACATGTTTTTATTACATTTTTATGGTCTACAATTTTATGGAATGATTTCATGAAAATTTTGTTCGAAAATTTTGGCGTTTGAGCACCCAATTTAGCAAAAAGGACTAAATTGTAAAAAGTGCAAAGGTTGAGTTCTACATGCTGGAGGTGTCAAATTGCTATGAAATTTTAAATTAAAGGTCCTTAGATGGTACTTAGACCATTTTAATTTAATTTGGATAAAAAATAAATATGAGGTAAGAGAATTATAGTGTTTTAAGAAAAGGGCATTTTGGTCATTTAGTAATTAAATGAATTAAAAAGCAAAAATCTTGTCCATCTTTCTCACCATAGCTGAATTTTTCAAGAAGAAGCCATAGCTAGTGTTTGGCCACTTCCAAGCTCGATTGTAAGTCCATTCTAGCCCCGTTTTTAATGATTTTCAAGTTTTTGAGATCCTTGTAACTTGATCTATCTATTTCTACCATTAATTTAAGAAATAATCAAGGTCTAAAATTTTACTCATGTTGGATATGTGTGTATTTTGATACCTAATGGTAGAAAATGTATGTTTGGAATATGATAAACAACTTTTGCTAGGTGATTTTTGATGAAAATATCAAAATGACCTATTTGTAAAAAGGTTACGAAATATGTGTAAAAGTGTGATTAAATGAAAAATGTGGGCTGTTATAAGCATGAAGGAGGTTCAGCTAGGCTTAGGAATCGAAGAAATTGAATCCATTTCAACTTATGAGCCTAGGGACCAAAGTGTAAAAATGTCAAAGTTTAGGGGAAAAAATGTAATTTTTCCATAATGTGATTTTTGAACTGAATTGAGTAACGTGAATAATAAATGAGTTAAAATTGTTATGATAGATAAAGAGAAATGAGGTTCGGACCTAGATCGGGGGAAAAATAAAGTGTTTGACGATTAGGTCCCATTTCTACTATTTTTGTATCGAGGTAAGTTCGTATGTAAATAATGCATTATTTTAATTATGTTTTAAATGATTTATTGTTGCATGAATTGTGATTGACCCTTGGACATATTCGACAAAGTTCTGACAAGCATGAAATACCGGTTGAACCTTAGGAATAGATAGGATACAAATGTCATGACATTAGGGTTACTAAAACTACATGTAAGAGCATATCTGGGATATGGCATCGATATGAGACTTCATGTAAGACCATACCTGGGATATGGCATCAATATGAGATTTCGTGTAAGACCATAGCTGGGCTATTGGCGTCGATACGAGATTACATGTAAGACCATATCTGAGATATGGCATTGGTATGGTATCGTGTGTACAGGACTCCCGAGTATCCTTCAGTATTCCAAGTGGTTCGACTGGTAATTTAATCATTATGTCAAAGATGAATTGGGTGTAAATCCAATTAGAGATGACTCAGGTATGTACATAAAAATCATACGCCTCGTAACTTGTTTCAGCGTCGAGTACGGGTAAGGTGTAATTGCCTAAATTCAAAGTTATCGGAACAGTGGTTTTGTAACCACAAATCTGATTTAAAGAGAAATTATTTTAAAAAATTATTGCATGAATATTAATATAATAGGAAAATCGTATGAAAATAACGATAGAAATTTTTTTCCAATTTAGTGGTTAGTTAGAAAAGGGTGTAAAAGTTACTAGAAGGATTAAATAGCTCAATTGTCAAATGAGGAGGGACCTAAAGAGAAAATAAGCCCAAAGGAGATATTTTGGGCGGCATAAGCTGAGAAAAATCAGAAGAATTACTGAAATAAGGGCAAAATGGGAAAATAACAAAATTTACTAAATAAAAGTAGGACTAATTTGGAATATCTAGAAGTCTCTTCATTTTTCTTCATTCTCATCAGCCAAAAATGCCTTAAGAGGGTCTTCTAAGCTGGTATTTTATAAATCTTGCACCCAGTGAGTTAATCCTTGCCTTTTTCTTGTAATTTTTGTGTTTTTAAGACTTTTACAACTAGCTCCGACTATTAAATTCATTAGTTTTTGATTTCATGGATGAAATTGAAAGTCACCATGGTTTAGTGCTATAAGTTTATGATGAAATAGAATGAAATTGAAGCTTTAATTTGTTTATGAGATGATTTTATTAGGTAATTTCAATAAAAATTGATTTTTAGGACCTAATTGTGAAAATGTTTGGAATTAAAGTCTATTGCTGAAATTCTGATTCCTAAAGGTTATAAAGTAGTTTAAAGTGATAGAATAAAGTGTTAATTGAGAAAAAATCAGCTCAATTGAGAGGCTAATTGAGTAGGTACGAAATTATTATTTATTAAAAGCTTAGGGGAAAAATGGTAATAAACAGCTTGCACTAAAACAGTTTTGGACAGTAGCAGTAGACTAACGTTGAAAAATCACCATAAAAAAATAATAAATTAAAGCTTATTGAGTCTAGTTTCTCATAGAAGAAACAGTGTAAGCAATGGATTTGTAAATCATGAGATATAATGAGTTTTGTGAGACAAAGTCAGAATGAATTCGGGTTCCCCTGTTCTTACTTTGAAAAATCATAAACAATTGAAGAAAAATAATTATGGGCTTAAATTTATATTTTTAGAATCCTGAATGAGTCTATTTTCAAGAAAAACAAACATGAAAATAATCCAAATCCTGTATGAAGAGATAATTAATTTTTAGTGAAGAAGGGTTAGAACTGTCAGATAACAAAACAGGGGTAACTTTAAAGAATAAACTATACTTATTGGATAAACCAAAAATTCTTAAAATTTTATTGGAATAAGATATATGAATCTAGTTTCAGGAAAAATTAGTGGATCCTAATTTGGAGTTCTGTAGCTCAAGAGAAAAATAATTTAGTGACTATGAGTCAAGTACACAGCTTTGAATGAACTATAAATAATAGTGGAATTATAGAGAATGTTGCATATGAACATGAAATGTATTAAATTGATAATTAAATTTATTTATTTAGATCTAGAAAATTCAAATACGAAGCTAGATCGAGGGAAAGAAAAAGTTAGGGATTAGTAGATTTGTGTATATGAACAAGTATCGAGGTAAGTTCATGTAACTTCAATTATATTCTTAAATGCTTCAAATGTATGTTGTTGATGTGAATATGATTTTAATATTCATTGTATGAAAATTTATGAAACATTGATATATTTGATAAAAGGGGAAGAAATCTCGGTTGAATGAAAGGAAAATTCGATGGATCTCTGAAAAGGAATTGACGGTAAAAGGATCTAGCCCGGACTGGTGATCCTATCTTGATATAGCCCTCCCGAAGAATATGTGTAAAATAGATTCAGCCCGGACGGGTAATCCAAATTAGGGTCTGAATTTAGCCTGGACGTAATTCAGATCCAAGCTCATTAGAGTAATTTTCGTTGCAGGGGATTTAGCCTGGATTGGTAATCCCGCTGTAAGGATGAGGTTCGCGGGAGTGTGCTTTCTAAAATGGAAATGTGTGCACATGAATATGAATTGAAGGACCCGGAAATGTACACTAAAAGCGTACCTCTGAAAACCCATCGAAATTTTGAGAAATTTAATGGGATAAATATGGAAAAATAACAAGGGAATGGAAATCATAGTATTGATGAACTCATAAATCATGGTATATATTATTGATACATGGAAATTATTGGACTAACTTGAATGTTGAGTTTGTGCATGTTAGGGTAATAATGCATTGAATAGATATATGAATGTTTATTACATTGTATTGAAAATATTAGGTAAGTATAATTCTTGTTACATGGGCTTTCTAAGCACAAAGTGCTTACCCTATTTTCTTTTCATTTGTTTTGTAGTGTTAAGAGCTCGGAGGTCGGATTCGATCGGAGACATATCACACTATCAACCTCAAGATTTCGGTATATAAAGAAACTTTATTTTAGAAATCAATGGCATGTATAAGCTAATCTAGTAAATGTTAATGTGAAATGATTGTAAGGTCAGCCATTGGTATGGCTAACAAATCTTAATTTTGGTATATGATGAGGTTATCTTATAAATATGCATGAATCTATCTTGAAAATATGTTGGATTGGATTGGTTGATGTGGATTGGACTCGGTTTAAAATTGCAATGAAGGTTAGATATCTATAAATGGGTTATATTGAGTTAAAAAAATTAATTCGTAAACTCCGGTAATGCCTCGTACCCTATTCCGGCAAAGGATACGGGTAGGGGTGTTACATTTGTTGGTATTAGAGCTATGGTTTAGCTGGTTCTAGGATCGACGTAGCAAATACAGATTAGCTATACATGTCATTTAAATTATTATTGATAGTGTGATATCTCCTGACCATTTAAAATGTGTTTTTCTTATAATAATGTCATCCGATCGAGCTCAATCCGAGGAAGCTGGGAGTCATGCTCCGACTTCAGTACAAAGAGAAGAAACTAGTAGTAGAAGACCCGAGACAGAGGGTCAAGGGAAGGAGGCAAAAACAACCTTCTTTCAAATGATGAATGAATGGTTTAGTCAATACTTAAGAACTAACCTTGTAGTGCAGCAAGTTCAAGCTCCCCCTCCTACTCCTCCTTCGGTTCTTGAGATCCCACAGGGTACAGGTACTGAATCTGACAGAAAAGAGAAAGCTCCAGTAGATAAAATTCAAAAATGTGAGGCCGAAGAATTCCGAGCAGCAGTTGATGATGGTCCCGAACAGGTTAAATTTTGGTTAGAAAATACTACTCGGGTTTTGGAGGAATTATCTTGCACACCAGAAGAATGTCTGAAATGTGCCGTCTCACTACTAAAAGACACAGCTTATCATTGGCGGAATACTAAAGCTTCAGTTGTTCCGAAAGAAGAAATTACATGGGAGTTCTTTCAGAACGAATTTAAAAAGAAATATATCAGCCAGAGGTTCCTTGATCATAAAAGAAAAGAATTTCTTGAACTGAAATAAGGCAATAGATCGGTGTCTGAGTATGAAAGAGAATTTGTTCAGTTGAGTAAATTTTCTCGAGAATGGGTACAGTTAAAAGCTAAAATGTGCAAACGATTCGAAGAAGGGTTGAATGAAGACATTAAGATACTGATCGAAATTCTTGAAATTTGAGAGTTTGCTACATTGGCAGAGAGAGCTTATAAAACAGAATAATTGAGCAAAGAGAAGAAACAGGCTGAGTGGGAAGCTCAAATTTTTAGGAAAAGACCGATGGGAAAATCCCAGTTTTCTGCTCCAAAGAAATTGAAAAAGTACCAGGATCGTTCTACCTCAGCCACTGAGTATTCGGGCAGAGAGCGAGGTTCTCAACACACTAATCCAAGACCTTCCACTCCATTAGTGACCAGTGTTGGCAGTGTTGGTACCCCTAAGCTGATATGCCAGTACTGTAATAAAGCTCATTTTGGTGAATACCGGCTGAAAAGTGGGGCTTGTTACCGATGCGGTTGATTTGATCATTTCCTGGGAGATTTTCCAGAAAGGGGTGAAAAAGAAGCTGAACAGACATCGAAGCCAATTAATCCAGTTTCGAGGGGTAGACCACCTCGACCATCCGGTATAGACAGTGGTAGCTGAGGAGCTACAAAAGATACTACAGGCAGACCTGAGGCACAAGCACCTATTAGGACATATGCCATTCGTGCCAGAGAAGATGCCTCAGCACCCGATGTTATTACTGGTACATTTTCTTTACTTGATACTGATATTACCACATTAATTGATCCTGGTTCTACACATTCATATATATATGTATAAAGCTTGCATGTGTTAAAGATTTATCTATTAAACCTATTGAATTTGTGGTTAAAGTCTCAAACCCCCTGGGCCAATCTATTTTGGTGGATAAAATTTGTAAAAATTGTCCACTGATGGTAAGAGGTTATTATTTCCCGGCTAATTTGATGTTACTTCCATTTGATGAATTTGACGTGATATTGGGCATGGATTGACTAACCCAGCATGATGCAGTAGTAAATTGTAGACAGAAATATATTGTACTAAAATGTCAGAATGGTGAGTTACTCCGGGTTAAATCTAATCAGACAGAGGGGTAATCTGATGTGATTTCAGTAATGGCAGCACAAAAGTATGCCAAAAATAGGTATGATGCTTATTCTCGACACCAAGGTATCTGAGTCAAAGATACAAGTAGTGCCAGTAGTATGTGAAGTTTCCAATGTGTTTCTAGAGGAATTACCAGGGTTTCCACTAGAAAGAGAAGTGGAATTTTCTATAGATTTGATTCCCTAAACTACTCCAATTTCTATAGCTCATCACCGGATGGCTCCTACAGAATTAAAGGAGTTAACGACACAGTTGCAAGAACTTGTTGACAGGGGTTTTGTCCGACCGAGTCATTCACCTTGGGGTGTTTCGATTCTGTTTGTGAAAAAGAAGGACAGGTCTTTGAAACTGTGTATCGACTACCGACAGCTTAATAAAGTAACCATAAAGAATAAGTACCCATTACCCCGGATTGATGCTTTATTTGATCAGCTAAAAGGTGCTACAGTGTTTTCAAAGATTAATCTCCGATCAGGTTATTATCAGCTACGAGTAAAGGAGTCAGATGTGCCAAAAATAGCCTTTAGAACCAGGTACGGGCATTATGAGTTTCTGGTTATACTATTTGGGTTAACTAATGCACCCACAGTATTCATGGATTTAATGAACCGGATACTCAGACCGTACCTAGAAATATTTGTGGTGGTATTCATTGATGATATTTTGGTTTATTCTCGGGATGAAGAAGAACACGCAGAACATTTGAGAATTGTGTTGCAAATTCTGCGAGAGAAGCAGTTATATGCTAAATTTAGTAAATGTGAATTTTGGCTTCGAGAAGTGGGTTTTCTTGGACATATTGTATCCACCGAAGGCATCAGGGTAAATCCAAGTAAAATCTCAGCTATTGTCAATTGGAGTCCACCGAAGAATGTATCTGAAGTGAGAAGTTTCTTGGGTTTAGCTGGTTATTATCGGAGATCTGTACAAGGATTCTCTATGATAGCTTCTCCGATGACTCGATTATTGCAGAAAGATGTAAAGTTCAAGTGGACTGATGAATGTCAGCAGAGTTTCAACCGATTGAAAGATCTTCTAACGAAAGCACCTGTATTAGTGCAGCCTGAACCGGGTAAGGAATTTGTTATTTACAGTGATGACTCATTAAATGGTTTAGGTTGTGTCTTGATGCAAGAAGGTAAAGTAATAGCCTATGCTTCAAGACAACTTAAACCACAAGAAAGAAATTACCCAGTACATGATCTTGAATTAGCTGCTATTGTATTTGCGCTGAAGATATGGCAGCATTACTTGTACGGTGAGAAATGTCATATTTATACTGATCATAAAAGCTTGAAATATTTGATGACACAGAAAGATTTGAATTTGAGACAGTGCAGGTGGCTTGAACTGATAAATGACTATGATTTGATTATTGATTACCATCCAGGTAAGGCTAATGTTGTAGTTGATGCTTTTAGCCAAAAATCTTTGTTTTCTTTACGAGCTATGAATACCCGGTTGTCACTGACTGATGATGGTTCAATCATGGCTGAATTGAGAGTTAAACCAACATTTCTACAACAAATATGTGAAGCTCAGAAGAATGATGAGAAGTTACAGGTTAAAAGGGCATAGTGTGAGTCAAGTATTGATTTAGGGTTTCAAATTGGTTTTGATGGTTGTTTATTATTCAAAGGCAGAGTTTATGTACCGAAGGATACAGAGCTCATACAGAAGATTCTACACAAGGCTCATAGCAGTATTATGTCTATACATCCGGGGAGTAATAAAATGTATAATGATCTGAAAAAGATGTACTGGTGGTCGGGTATGAAACGTGATATCTCTGAGCTTGTATCAAAGTGTTTAGTGTGTCAGCAGGTTAAAGCTGAACATCAAGTACCTTCGGGGTTACTTCAGCCAATCACTATACCAGAATGGAAATGGGAAAGAATCACTAAGGATTTTGTATCGGGGTTATCATCGTCTCCGAGGAAAAAAGATGTTATTTTGGTGATTGTTGACCTATTGATAAAGTCAGCGTACTTTATTTCGGTACGTATGGATTTATTCTTTAGATAAACTGGCTGAATTGTACATATCTGAGATTGTCAGGCTACATGGAGTGCCTGTCTCTATTATATCGGATAGAGATCCCCAATTTATGTCTCGTTTCTAGGACAAACTGCAAGAAGCCTTGGGTACTCAGTTGTAGTTCAGCACTGCATTTCATCCTCAGATAGATGGCCAATCTGAGCATGTAATTCAAGTATTGGAAGATATGCTCCGATGTTGTGTACTAGAGCTTGAAGGTAATTGGGAGAGGCATGTACCTTTGATTGAATTTGCTTATAATAATAGTTATCAGTCTAGTATTAAAATGGCTTCGTATGAAGCTTTGTATGGTAGAAAATTTAGAACACCGTTATATGGGACAGAGCTCAGTGAAAAGAAGATACATGGGGTTGATTTGATCCGGGAAACAGAAGAAAAAGTAAAGGTTATTCAGAATAGTTTAAAAGCAGCTTCCGATCATCAAAAATCATATGTCGATCTTAAACGAAAAGAGATTGAATTTTAGGTCGGTGACAAGGTATTCCTGAAAGTGTCTCCTTGGAATAAAGTTCTCCGATTCGGTCAAAAGGGTAAATTGAGTCCAAGATTTATCGGGCCATATGAAATCATAGAAAGAATCGGACCGGTCGCTTATCGATTGACATTACCACCGGAACTTGATAGAATCCATAATGTTTTTCATGTATCTATGCTACAACGATATCGATAAGATACTTTACATGTTATTTCTCCGACAGAAGTGGAGATTCAACCGGATATGACTTACAGTGAAGAACCGGTCAAGATATTGGCATGGGAAACAAAAGAGCTTAGAAATAAAAAGATAAATTTGGTGAACGTATTGTAGCAAAAGCACGGGATTGAGAAAGCGACATGGGAACCAGAGGAGGCAATGAGGAAACAATACCCAAACCTCTTTACTGGCAAGATTTTCGAGGACGAAAATCCTTAAAGGGGGGAGAGTTGTAATGGCCTAAATTCAAAGTTATCGGAACAGTGGTTTCATAACCACAAATCCGATTTAAAGAGAACTTATTTTAAAAAATTATTGCATGAATATTAATATAATAGGAAAATCGTATGAAAATAATGATAGAAAAATTTTTCTGATTTAGTGGTTAGTTAGAAAAAGAAATTATTGAAGAAATTGAGTAAAAACAAGGTATCAAGATCTCGATCTCATAAAACCGAGTCAAAAATATTTTTATAAATATTTATAAAATGTTAGTAATGTGGTATTAAAATTTCGTTAGAAAAT
The DNA here is from genome assembly GCF_007990345.1 of Gossypium hirsutum. Taxonomy (NCBI): domain Eukaryota; kingdom Viridiplantae; phylum Streptophyta; class Magnoliopsida; order Malvales; family Malvaceae; genus Gossypium; species Gossypium hirsutum. Next base: position 37,634,549 of record NC_053426.1, on the reverse strand, counting down.
TTTAACGTTTGGGTAAGTAATTAAATGAAAATGACTAAATTGAAAAGGGTGTAAAAGTTACTAGAAGGATTAAATAGCTCAATTGTCAAATGAGGAGGGACCTAAAGAGCAAATAAGCCCAAAGGAGATATTTTGGACGGCATAAGCTAAGAAAAATCAGGAGAATTACTGAAATAAGGGCAAAATGGAAAAATAACAAAATTTACTAAATAAAAGTAGGACTAATTTGGAATATCTAGAAATCTCTTCATTTTTCTTCATTCTCATCAGCCAAAAATGCGATAGGAGGGTCTTCTAAGCTGGTATTTCATAATTTTTGCACCAAGTGAGTTAATCCTTGCCTTTTTCTTGTAATTTTTGTGTTTTTAAGACTTTTACAAGTAGGTCCTACTATTAAATTCATTAGTTTTTGATTTCATGGATGAAATTGAAAGTCACCATGGTTGAGTGCTGTAAGTTTATGATGAAATAAAATAAAATTGAAGCTTTAATTTGTTTATGAGATGATTTTATTAGGTAATTTCAATGGAAATTGATTTTTAGGACCTAATTGTGAAAATGTTTGGAATTAAACTCTATTGCTGAAATTCTGATTCCTAAAGGTTATAAAGTAGTTTAAAGTGATAGAATGAAGTGTTAATTAAGAAAAATTAGCTCAATTGAGAGGCTAATTGAGTAGGGACGAAATTATTATTTATTAAAAGCTTAGGGGAAAAATGGTAATAAACAGCTTGCACTAAAACAATTTTGGATAGCAGCAGTAGACTAACTTTGAAAAATCACCATAAATTGTAGAAGTCGAATTATAAGATGAAAAAAAAGAAATTAAATCTTATTGAGTCTAGTTGGTCATAGAAAAACGGTGTAAGCAATGGATTTGTAAATTGTGAGATATAATGAATTTTATGAGGCAAGTTCAGAATGAATTCGGGTTCCCCTGTTCTGACTTTGAAAAAACATAAAAAATTGAAGAAAAAAAAATTAGGGGATTAAACTTATATTTTTAAAATCCTGAATGAGTCTATTTTCAAGAAAAACAAACGGGAACATCATCCGAATCCTGTATGAAGAGATAATTAATTTTAGTAAAGAAGGGTCAGAACTGTCAGACAGCAGAACATAAGTGACTTTAAAGAATAAACTGTACTTATTGGATAAACCAAAAATTCTTAAAATTTTATGGTAAGAATATATATGAGTCTTGTTTTATGGAAATTTAGTGAATTCTAATTTGGAGTTCTGTAGCTCAAGATAAAAATAATTTAGTGACTATGACTCAAGTAGACAACTTTGAATGAACTATAAATAATAGTGGAATTATAGAGAATGTTGCATATGAACTTGAAATGTATTAAATTGATAATTTATTTATTTAGATCCAAAAAATTCAAATACGAAGCTAGATCGAGAAAAAGAAAAAGTTTGGGATTAGTAGATTTGTGTATACGAACAAGTATCGAGGTAAGTTCGTGTAATTTGAATTATATTCTTAAATGCTTGAAATGTATGTTATTGATGTGAATATGATTTTAATATTCATTGTATGAAAATTGATAAAACATTTGATATATTTGATAAAAGGGAAAGAAATCCCGGTTGAATGAAAGGAAAATTCGATGGATCTCTGAAAAGGAATTGACAGTAAAAAGGATCTAGCCCGAACGGGTGATCCTATCTTGATATAGCCCTCCCGAAGAATATGAGCAAAATAGATTTAGCCCGGACGGGTAATCCAAATTAGGGTCTGAATTTAGCCTGGACGTAATTCAGATCCAAGCTCATTAGAGTAATTGTCGTTGCAGGGGATTTAGCCTGGACTGGTAATCCCGCTGTGTAACACCCCGTACCCGAGACCGTTACCGGAGTCGGACACGAGGGGTTCACAGACTAAATTCACTTATTTTCACAGTCCATTTTAAAAATTTCCAGACAGCTGACTAACTGCGTCACTGTCACCTTAAAAATCATATCTTGAGTTCCAAAACTCGAAAATCAGTTTCGTAATTTTTCCCTGAAACTAGACTCATATATCCATCCACAAATGTTTTTGTAGAATTTTTAGTCAAGCCAATTAGTATATTTTATTAGTTAAAGTCTCCCCTGTTACAGGGTTCAACTATTCTGACCTTCATGCATTACAACTTGGATATCTCCCTGTACAGGGCTTCAATACTGATGCCGTTTGTTTCTATAGAAACTAGACTTGAAAATGAATCTATAAATATATGGCATGACTTCTAATTATATCTGGTTAATTTATAATTAATTTCCAAAGTCAGATCAGGGGATCCAGAAATCGCTCTGGCCCTGTTCCACGAAAACTTAAATATCTCTTAAAATCCGACTCATATGACTGTTTCGTTTCTTCCATATGAAAGTATATTCATCAATGTTCGATTACATAATTTATTCACTATTTAAATCCATTCCTACTATTTTTAGTGATTTTTTAAATTCACACCACTGCTGCTGTCAGCATCTGCCTTTAGGGTAGACTTTACCTATTACACAGTTTCCATGATTCAACTAACCCTTTAGCATATATAGCACAAAGTATGATCGTGATTAACCATTCCAATGGCCAATCATTGCCAAGCATATCCACACCTCTCAATAACCATATACATACAAAATGATTATAACATTATGCTCAAAAATATATATAAGCCATTTTCGCATGGCTATCCAAATTTATACAAAACCGAAGGGTACATGACCCACAACAAAAAGGGTAGTCCTATACATGCCATTTCAAAGTTCAACCAAAAGTGTACCAAAAGGGGGTTTGATAGTGTGGGCGACTTCGACTTCAATAATCCTGAGTCCGATAGCTGACAAACCAAAATCTATAAAACAGAGATTCAAAGAAACGGAGTAAGCATTTAATGCTTAGTAAGTTTTGAGCCATAAAATTTGACACAACTAAAGTGTAACATTCATATGGCTAAACGGATAATTTCATATGCACAAATTCTCAATATCATACTTACTTCACATTACCAACCCTTATATTCATACACAAAAGATCAACTTAGCCGAAGGCCGGTAGCTCATTTATCGACTGAGCGAATACTATTTGTAAGGGATCAACTAATTCAAAGCATATACGAAACATACCTCATCGCTGGGATTTTACAAGCGTATTAATTGAAACTATTACAGCAAGGTCGCTCATTCCAAGCCAAGTACCTTCGGGATTTAACCGGATATAGCTACTCGCTCGAATGCCTTCGGGACATAGCCCGGATATAGTAACTCGCACCAATGCCTTCGGGGCTTAGCCCGGATATAGTAGCTCGGACAAATGCCTTCGGGACTTAGCCCGGATGTAATAACTCGCACAAATGCCTTTGGGACTTAGCTCGGATGTAATAACTCGCACAAATGCCTTCGGGACTTAGCCCGGAACTGTCACTAGCGCAAATGCCTCCGAGACTTAGCCCGGAACTAGTCACTAGCGCAAATGCCTCCGGGACTTAGCCCGGTTATCATCCGAATATTCATGCACATATCAATAAATCATGACACGTTTATATTTCATTTTCATAATTAGAGTTCAAACACAAGTCACGTATTAAGCACTCCCATTTTCGGCTCGCTAGCCACATACAAACAGCATGGTTTAGTTTGCTTTATGACACCATCTCTATGCACATACGGCTACCCGTCTTACGTATAGACTAATTAACTCATCATATAATTCAAGTAGAATCATCATATCACCGTATATTTGTTATGCTCATACATCATGACTTAATCAAATCATAAACTAAGTCTCATTGCTCGAAAACTTACCTCGGATGTTGTCGAACGATTTCGATGGCTATTCGACCACTTTTTCCTTCCCCTTATCGGATTTAGTTCCCCTTTGCTCTTGAGCTTAATTTAACAAATAAATTGATTTAATCATTTGAGCATCGAAAAGAGGAACTCAAGGTACTTAGCCCATATATATACATTAGACATTAAAGTCACATACATATGAAATCATGAATCAACTCAACATATTAACCCACACTCCCTTTTAGCCAATTGTCTAAGCCAAGATAAAAGCATCAATATGCTTGCCTCTAACCGAATACATGCAACACCAATCTTCTTCCTATGGCCGAATATGCATGTCTATGTTGAGGTCGATTATATGCTTAATACTTCCTACAAGCATGGTTACTTGTATTGATTATATATCATTTTGTTTCAAATTCAAAACTCGGCTAATACGCATATATACACTAGTAATCAAATACTAACATTTTGCACTTCACCTTACTACCATTTCACATCTACTTTCTACCATGGCCGAATGCATCAAGACACCATTTACCCTTACAAGGCATAAATTTCACCATCAAAACTAACAAGCTTATAATCCCATGACCTAAACCTCTAACAACACCAATTAAAAATACTTCATGGGTTTGAGGTAAAACCAAGAAAGAAACTCATAAATATCGAGATATAAGCACTAACATTGTTCATCTAGATTTAGCATGAAACAACATCCATCACCCTTATAATTACCATAGCCAAAAACCTTACTCATTCCAAAATCCAAATCTCAACTTGGGTCACAAAAATAACTTGATATCTCACCAACACAACATCAACACCAAGCAAGAATGATGCATCCATGGCCGAGTGTCATCTCCATCACATAGCAATATTTAGACCATGGGCTAGGTAGAACTCAAGCTAACAACTAAAACATGCATGCATCTCATGGAACATCATCAAACATACCTTAGCCTAGTTACATGCATGGCCGAACCTCTTCAACCTTTCTTCTTCCTTCCTCCTTAGAATTTTCGGCCAAGGATGAACATTTTTTTTCTTTTTCTTTGTCTAGTCACGGCAATGGGGAGTAAGGGGGGACAACTTTGGTTTCTCCTCCCACTCACCTCATTTTTTTTATCATTCTTAATTCACTATTTTATTTTCTAAACCCATAATGCTAATAGGAAATGCATATTATCATCTAAGACCCATACATGGCCGGCCACTACTCAAAATAAATGGATATTTGACATGCAAACCTTTCATTCTTATAACATGCATTAATAGGCCACTTACATTTGCCTAGCACATTTCTAAAATTTCTCACATAAGTCCTATTAACTAAATTCACATGCAATCGACTAAATTGGAGCTTAAAACTTTCACACATTCATATTCACATATTTTAGACAATAAATGTCATATTCAAATAATTTGGTGACTCGGTTTAGCGGTCCCGAAACCGCTTTCCGACCAGGGTCACTTTAGGGCTGTCACAACTCTCCCCCACTTAAGAAATTTTCGTCCCCGAAAATCTTACCGGTAAATAGGTTTGGGTATCACTCTTTCATAGAGTTCTCGGTTTCCCAAGTAGCTTCTTCCATTCTGTGTTTGAGCCATAACACTTTCACTAGCGGAACCCTTTTGTTTCGCAACTCTTTCACTTCACGTGCTAGGATACAAATCGGTTCTTCTTCATAACTCATATCGGCTTGAATTTCGACCTCGGAGGGACTTATTATGTGCGAAGGATCAGACCTGTAACGTCGAAGCATTGAGACATGAAAAACGTTGTGAATCTTCTCAAGATCAGGGGGTAACATCAATCTATATGCCACCGGACCAACTCGTTCGGATATTTCATACGACCCTATGAACCCCGGACTCAGTTTGCCCTTACGGCCAAATCTGAGTATCTTTTTCCAAGGTGAAACCTTAAGAAACACTTTGTCTCCCACCTGATACTAATATTTCTCCGTTTTAAATCCGCATACGACTTCTGACGATCTGATGCTGCCTTCAGACTTTCACGAATTATTGTTACTTTCTGTTCAGCATCTTTAATCAAATCCACTCCAAAAATTTTACTTTCACCGAGCTCGGTCCAAAACAATGGTGTACGGCATTTACGCCCGTACAAAGCCTCGTAAGGTGCCATCTTAATACTTGATTGAAAACTATTGTTGTAAGCGAATTCAATCAAAGGTAAATACCGCTCCCATGAACCACTAAACTCGAGGATGCAACATCTCAACATATCCTCAAGTATCTGAATTATCTGCTCGGATTGACCATCGGTTTGGGGGTGAAAAGCGGTGCTAAAATGCAACTTGGTACCCAAAGCTTCTTGCAATTTCTTCCAAAATCGTGAGGTGAATCTCGGATCACTATCCGACACAATAGAAATCGGTACCCCGTGTAATCTCACAATCTGAGAAACATACAACTCAGCTAGTTTTTCCAATGAAAAGTCCGTGCGTACGGGGATAAAGTGAGTCGACTTAGTCTGTCTATCCACGACAACCCAAATCGCATCTTTCTTACTTGCCGACAATGGCAACCCAGATACAAAATCCATCGTGACTCGATCCCATTTCCATTCAGGTATCATGATCGGCTGAAGTAAACCCGTAGGCACTTGATGTTCCGCATTCACTTGCTGACATATTAAACGCTTCGAAACAAAATTGGAAATGTCTTGTTTCATACCATGCCACCAAAACTGACGTCTCAGATCGTTGTACATTTTCGTACTCCCCGGGTGAATTGACATTCGGCTACAATAAGCTTCGTTCAGAATCATCGAAATGAGTCCTGAATTTCTTGGAACACACAACCGACTTCTGAACCTCAAACAATCGTCATCATCAATTTGAAACTCTGATTCCATATTCAGAGCACATTCAGCCCGTTTTGCAGCCAATTCATCATCGACTTTCTGGGCTTCACGAATTTGATGAATCAATAATGGTTTGGCCTTTAATTCTGCCACTAACACATTGTCGGATAGAACAGACAAGTGTACATTCATCGCTCGTAAAGCAAACAGTGATTTACGACTTAAGGCATCCGCAACCACATTAGCCTTTCCCGGGTGATAGTCAATGACAAGCTCATAATCTTTTAACAACTCGAGCCAACGTCTTTGTCGCATATTCAAGTCTCTTTGAGTCATCAAATATTTGAGACTTTTGTGATCCGAATATACATGGCACTTCTCACCAAATAAGTAGTGTCGCCATATTTTCAAAGCGAATACGATGGCAGCTAGTTCGAGATCATGGGTCGGATAATTTTTCTCATGTGGCTTTAATTGTCTCGACGCATAGGCCACAACTCGACCTTCTTGCATCAATACGCAACCCAACCCAAGTAGGGATGCATCACTATAAATGACGAACTCCTTGCCTGATTCGGGCTACACTAGTACTGGAGCTTCCGTCAAGTGAGTTTTCAATTGTTCGAAACTTTTCTGACGCTTTTCTGTCCACTCAAACTTAACGTCCTTCTGAAGTAGTTTCGTTATTGGTGTGGCTATCATTGAGAAACCTTTCACAAACCGTCGGTAGTAACCGGCAAGTCCCAAAAAGCTCCGAACCTCAGTAATATTTCTCGGAGGCTTCCAGTTAAGTATGGCTGAAATTTTGCTCGGGTCAACTCGAATACCCGATGTGGATACCACATGACCTAAGAAGCTAACCTCTCTTAACCAGAACTCACACTTACTGAACTTAGCATATAACTGCTTATCCCGTAAAATTTGCAACACTAATCCCAGGTGTTCAGCATGATCGGTTTCATTTCTCGAATAAACCAAAATATCATCGATAAACACGACTACAAACCGATCCAAATACGGTCTGAAGATCCGATTCATCAAATCCATAAATACCGCAGGGGCATTAGTGAACCCAAACGGCATCACTAAGAACTCATAGTGACCATATCTCGTTCTGAATGCAGTTTTGGGTATATCCGAATCTCGAATTCGCAACTGGTAATAACTCGATCTCAAATATATCTTTGAAAACACTGAGGCTCCCTTTAGTTGATCAAACAAATCGTCAATACGTGGCATCAGATATTTATTCTTTATTGTCACCTTATTCAGCTGACGATAGTCGATGCACAACCTCATGGTTCCGTCCTTTTTCACAAACAATACTGGTGCACCCCAAGGTGAGAAACTTGGTCGAGCGAAACCTCTATCCGTCAATTCTTGCAACTGAGCTTTCAACTCTTTTCACTCGGTTGGTGCCATACGATACGGAGCTATCGAAATTGGCGTAGTCCCAGGTACAAGCTCAATACCAAACTCTACCTCCCGAACAGGTGGTAAACCCGGTAATTCCTCGGGAAAAACATCCGGGTATTAACGAACCACCGGCACAGATTCGGGTTTCTTTTCTAACTCTTTGTCATCAAGTACATACGCAAGGTATGCTTCGCACCCCTTTCTTACATATTTCTGGGCCAACATTGATGATATTACAGCTGGCAACCCCCTTTAAGTCCGTAGACTCAACTCGGATTATCTCATTATTTGCGCACCTCAAATCAATAGTCTTGCTTTTGCAATTCACAACCGCATCATGCACGGTCAACCAATCTAAACCGAGGATAACATCAAATTCATGAAATGGAAAAAGCATCAAGTCCGCTGGAAAACAGGAACCTCGAATTACTAGGGGACATTTCTTACACACTTTGTCGACAAGCACGTAACGACCCAAGGGATTTGACACCCGAATTACGAACTCAGTAGACTCAATAGGTAAAGTCTTACTGGATGCTAAGGTTTCACATATATAAGAATGAGTAGAACCAGGGTCAATCAAAGCAATCACATTAGTATCAAAGAGAGTAAAAGTACCGGTAATAAAATCTGGCGAGGAAGCATCCTCGCGTGCGCGTATAGCATAAGCCCTAGCAGGAGCACGAGCCTCAGATCTGGTCGTAGCATCTCTAGATCCTCTCTAACCACCACTAGCATTGCCCGTATTTCTAGATGGTCTACCTCGAGCAGTGGTAGCACCCGTTTTCCCACTCTGATTTACAATCTGTTCAGACAACCTCGGGCAATCTTTAATGAAGTGGTCAACTGATCCGCACTTGTAACAGGAGCGGTCATGGAATCTACAACTCCCCGAGTGCCATTTACCACAATACTGACACTGCGTTCTGTCTCGACGGTCATTCCCAACACTGGCGACCGAAGTGACTCGTGCACTCACAAGGGGTCGATCACGGTCTCGTCTAGAAAAACCCGAAGTGTCCCTAGACTGGCCTAAGTCATCTCTAAATTTCTTCGATGACTGTTGAAAGGGCTTTCTTGAAGATCTCTTACGAAACTCCTTTGCTCCCACATCGGCTTTCCTTTTCTCCTTACTGAGCTCCTCGGCTTTGCAAGCTCGCTCGACAAGTACCACAAATTCTCGAATTTCTAAAATGCCAACATACAGCTTTATATCATCATTCAGTCCATCTTCGAAACGTTTACACATCACAGCTTCTGAAGAAATGCATTCTCGCGCGTACCGGCTAAGCCTCACAAATTTTTGTTCATAGTCGGTAACCGACATGGAACCTTGTTTGAGTTCACGAAATTCCTTCCGTTTTTGGCCAATGAATCTCTGACTGATATACTTCTTTCGAAACTCGGTTTGGAAAAACTCCCAAGTTACTTGCTCTCTGGGCACAACAGAAGTCAACGTATTCCACCAATAGTAGGCAGAATCACGTAGCAAGGAGATAGTACACTTTAGGCACTCATCGGGTGTGCAAGATAGCTCGTCGAGTACCCGAATAGTGTTGTCCAACCAAAATTCAGCTTGCTTGGCATCATCGCTGTCCGTAGCTTTAAATTCAGTAGCCCCATGCTTTCGGATTCTGTCAAATGGGGGCTTATTTGACCTTATTTGGTCAGCTACCGGAGGTATCGTAGGTGTGGGGGTTGTGTTATTGGGAATGGAGGTTGTGGAACAGCCGTATTAGTTCGAATGTATTGGTTGAACCAATCATTCATCACGCTATAAAAAGCTTGTCTAGCTTCATCATTCAGATTACTAGCAATAGGTTGAGAGTCCGCCGGCACTGTCCCTTGTGCGGAAGCAGGCGCTACACTCTCAAGATCATCAGCTACCACTCGGTAGGGATCGGGATCCATTACTATAAGTAAACACATTTGCAAATGTCAGACTTCACCACACTATCAAATAATCACATAATGGAATGTATAGCTAGACCCAAACATATTACGGTAGTCCTAGAATCGACTAAACCATAGCTCTGATACCAATTTAATTGTAACATCCCGTACCCGAGACCTTTATCGGAGTCGGACACGAGGGGTTCACAGACTAAATTCACTTATTTTAACAGTCCATTTTAAAAATTTCCAGACAGCTGACTAACTGCGTCACTGTCACCTTAAAAATCATATCTTGAGTTCCAAAACTCGAAAATCAGTTTCGTAATTTTTCCCTGAAACTAGACTCATATATCCATCCACAAAGTTTTTTCTATAATTTTTGGTCGAGCAAATTAGTACAGTTTATTAGTTAAAGTCTTCCCTATTACAGGGTTCGACTATTCTGACCTTCATGCATTACGACTTGGATATCAGCCTGTACAGGGCTTCAATACTGATGCCGTTTGTTTCTATAGAAACTAGACTCAAAAAGGAATCTATACATATATTGAATGACTTCTAATTATCTTTGGTTAATTTAATGAATTTCCAAAGTCAGATCAGGGGATCCAGAAATCGCTCTGGCCCTGTTCCACGAAAACTTAAATATCTCTTAAAATCCGACTCATATGACCGTTTCGTTTATTCCATATGAAAGTAGATTCATCAAGGTTCGATTACATAATTTATTAACTATTTAAATCCATTCCTACTATTTTTAGTGATTTTTTAAATTCACACCACTGCTGCTGTTAGCATCTGCCTTTAAGGTAGACTTTACCTATTACATAGTTTCCATGATTCAACTAACCCTTTAGCATATATAGCACAAAGTATGATCGTGATTAACCATTCCAATGGCCAATCATTGCCAAGCATATCCACACCTCTCAATAACCATATACATACAAAATGATTATAACATTATGCTCAAAAATATATATAAGCCATTTTCGCATGGCTATCCAAATTTATACAAAACCGAAGGGTACATGACCCACAACAAAAGGGTAGTCCTATACATGCCATTTCAAAGTTCAACCAAAAGTGTACCAAAAGGGGGTTTAATAGTGTGGGCGACTTCGACTTCAATAATCCCGAGCCCGATAGCTGACAAACCAAAATCTATAAAACAGAGATTCAAAGAAATGGAGTAAGCATTTAATGCTTAGTAAGTTTTGAGCCATAAAATTTGACACAACTAAAGTGTAACATTCATATGGCTAAACGGATAATTTCATATGCACAAATTCTCAATATCATACTTACTTCACATTACCAACCCTTATATTCATACACAAAAGATCAACTTAGCCGAAGGCCGGTAGCTCATTTATCGACTGAGCGAATACTATTTGTAAGGGATCAACTAATTCAAAGCATATAGGAAACATACCACATCGTTGGGATTTTACGAGCGTATTAATTGAAACTATTACAGCAAGGTCGCTCATTCCCAAGCCAAGTACCTTCGGGATTTAATCGGATATAGCTACTCGCTCGAATGCCTTCGGGACATAGCCCGGATATAGTAACTCGCACCAATGCCTTCGGGACTTAGCCCGGATATAGTAGCTCGTACAAATGCCTTCGGGACTTAGCCCGGATGTAATAACTCGCACAAATGCCTTCGGGACTTATCCCGGAACTAGTCACTAGCGCAAATGCCTCCGGGACTTAGCCCGGTTATCATCCGAATATTCATGCACATATCAATAAATCATGACACGTTTATATCTCATTTTCATAATTAGAGTTCAAACACAAGTCACGTATTAAGCACTCCCATTTTCGGCTCACTAGCCACATACAAACAGCATGGTTTAGTTTGCTTTATGACACGATCTCTATGCACATACGGCTACCCGTCTTACGTATAGACTAATTAACTCATCATATAATTCAAGTAGAATCATCATATCACCGTATATTTGTTATGCTCATACATCATGACTTAATCAAATCATAAACTAAGTCTCACTGCTCGAAAACTTACCTCGGATGTTGTCGAACGATTTCGATGGTTATTCGACCACTTTTTCCTTCCCTTATCGGATTTAGTTCCCCTTTGCTCTTGAGCTTAATTTAACAAATAAATTGATTTAATCATTTGAGCATCGAAAAGAGGAACTCAAGGTACTTAGCCCATATATATACATTAGACATTAAAGTCACATACATATGAAATCATGAATCAACTCAACATATTAACCCACACTCCCTTTTAGCCGATTGTCTAAGCCAAGATAAAAGCATCAATATGCTTGCCTCTAACCGAATACATGCAACACCAATCTTCTTCCTATGGCCGAATATGCATGTCTATGTTGAGGCCGATTATATGCTTAATACTCCCTACAAGCATGGTTACTTGTATTGATTATATATCATTTTGTTTCAAATTCAAAACTCGGCTAATACGCATATATACACTAGTAATCAAGTACTAACATTTTGCACTTCACCTTACTACCATTTCACATCTACTTTCTACCATGGCCGAATGCATCAAGACACCATTTACCCTTACAAGGCATAAATTTCACCATCAAAACTAACAAGCTTATAATCCCATGACCGAAACCTTTAACAACACCAATTAAAAATGCTTCATGGGTTTGAGGTAAAACCAAGAAAGAAACTCATAAATATCGAGATATAAGCACTAACATTGTTCATCTAGATTTAGCATGAAACAACATCCATCACCCTTATAATTACCATAGCCGGAAACCTTACTCATTCCAAATCCAAATCTCAACTTGGGTCACAAAAATAACTTGATATCTCACCAACACAACATCAACACCAAGCAAGAATGATGCATCCATGGCCGAGTGTCATCTCCATCACATAGCAAGATTTAGACCATGGGCTAGGTAGAACTCAAGCTAACAACTAAAACATGCATGCATCTCATAGAACATCATCAAACATACCTTAGCCTAGTTACATGCATGGCCGAACCTCTTCTACCTTTCTTTTTCCTTCCTCCTTAGAATTTTCGGCCAAAGATGAACATTTTTTTTTCTTTTTCTTTTTCTAGTCACGGCAATGGGGAGTAAGGGGGGACAACTTTGGTTTCTCCTCCCACTCACCTCATTTTTTTATCATTCTTAATTCACTATTTTATTTTCTAAACCCATAATGCTAATAGGAAATTCATATTATCATCTAAGACCCATACATGGCCGGCCACTACTCAAAATAAATGGATATTTGACATGCAAACCCTTCATTCTTATAACATGCATTAATAGGCCACTTACATTTGCCTAGCACATTTCTAAAATTTCTCACATAAGTCCTATTAACTAAATTCACATGCAATCGACTAAATCGGAGCTTAAAACTTTCACACATTCATATTCACATATTTTAGACAATAAATATCATATTCAAATAATTTGGTGACTCGGTTTAGCGGTCCCGAAACCGCTTTCTGACTAGGGTCACTTTAGGGCTGTCACACGCTGTAAGGATGAGGTTCGCGGGAGTGTGCTCTCTAAAATGGAAATGTGTGCACATGAATATGAATTGAAGGACCCAAAAATGTACACTAAAAGCGTACCTCTGAAAACCCATCGAAATTTCGAGAAATTTAACGGGATAAATATGGAAAAATAATAAGGGGATGGAAATCATAGTATTGATGAACTCATAAATCATGGTATATATTATTGATACATGGAAATTATTGGACTAACTTGAATGTTGAGTTTGTGCATGTTAGGGTAATAATGCATTGAATAGATATATGAATGTTTATTACATTGTATTGAAAATATTAGGTAAGTATAATTCTTGTTACATGGGCTTTCTAAGCACAAAGTGCTTACCCTATTTCCTTTTCATTTGTTTTGTAGTGTTAAGAGCTCGGAGGTCGGATTCGGTCGGAGACACATCACACTATCAACCTCAAGATTTCGGTACAGAAAGACACTTTATTTTAGAAATCAATGGCATGTATAAGCTAATATAGTAAATGTTAATGTGAAATGATTGTAAGGTCAGCCATTGGTATGGCTAACAAATCTTAATTTTGGTATATGATGAGGTTATCTTATAAATATGCATGAATGTATCTTTAAAATATGTTGGATTGGATTGGTTGATATTGATTGGTCTCGGTTTAAAATTGTAATGAAGGTTAGATATCTATAAAAGAGTTATATTGAGTTAAAAAAAATTAATTTGTAAACTCCAGTAATGCATCGTACCCTATTTCAGTAACAAATACGGGTAGGGGTGTTACATAAGAGGTGTTACATTTAGTGGTATTAGAGCTACGGTGTAGTCGATTCTTGGACTAATGTAGAGTGTGTAAGAGTTTAGCTATACATGCCATAAATGAACTGTGATAGTGTGATGAATGAGTGAGTGGTATACAGAGTTTGTTTGAACAAATCTGAATGCCCAACCTCCTCCACCCCCACCTATTCCTCGATCGATTCTCGTACCTCCACAAGGTATGAAATTTGTAAGAATTAACAAGCCCGCAGTTGATAAGTTTCGAAAATAGGAAGTTGAATAATTCAAAGCTAATGTGGATGATGATCCCGAGAGAGCCAAATTTTGGCTCGAAATCTCCATCAGGGTATTTAATGAGCTGTCTTGCACATAGGATGAGTGTTTAAAGTGTGTCATCTCACTTTTGAGAGATTCTGCATATCACTGGTGGAATACACTAGTATCTGTGGTTCCAAAAGAGAGGATTACTTGGGAATTCTTTCAAAAGGAGTTTCGAAAAAATTATTAGTCAGTGGTTCATCGATCAGAAACATAAAAAATTTCTTGAGCTGAAACAGGGTTGAATGTCAGTGACAAAATATGAGCGAGAATTTGTCAGACTTAGTAAATATGTTCGAGAGTGTGTTTCCACCGAGGCCATCATGTGTAAGAGATTTAAGGATAGATTGAAAGAGGATATTTGGTTGTTAGTTGGGATCCTAGAGCTAAAAAAATTTGTGGTGTTAGTCGAGTGGGCTTGTAAGGCCGAAGAGTTGAATAAAGAGAAGAGGAAAGCTGATTGTGAAGCTAGAGATTCGAGAAAAAGACCGATGAATAAGTCATTTCCATCTCAGTCAAAGAAATCTGAAGAAATGTATTCCCGTTCGAATGTATCAGCTGGGTATTCCCACAGAGATCGTAAGAAGCAATACTCGAGTTTTAAATCTCAAGCCACTTTAATGGCAAGTGTGGGTAATGTAAGGCCTAACAAACCTGAATGTTAGCATTGTGGAAGAAGACATCCTGGCGAGTGTAGGATGAATGACTGGGCTTGTTTCAAGTGTGGCTCTCAAGAGCATTTTATCCGAGATTGCCCTAAAATGGCTGAGAAAGAAAAATTTCAGAGTGTAAGGCTAAGTAATACTACTAATAGGGGTAGGCCACCGAGGAATACTGGAAATGGAACTAGTAGTAAAGGTGTGACGAAGGATTCAGCTATGAGATCCGAAGCTCGAGTACTTGTTGGAGCCTATGCCATCCGCGCTGGCAATGAAGCGACATCTCCCGATGTTATCACTGGTACTTTTTTTTCTCTATAATACTACTTTAGTTGCATTGGTTGATCATGGATCGACCCATTCTTATGTTTGTGTGAAATTGGTAACTAGTAAGAGCTTGCCTATTGAGTTTACTGAGTTTGTGATTAGAGTGTCAAACCCCTTACGCAAACATGTATTAGTTGATAGAGGTTGCAAGAATTGTCCCTTGATGATTTGAGGTCACTATTTTTCGGCTGATTTAATGTTGTTACAATTTGATGAATTAAATGTTATTTTGGGCATGGATTGTTTGACATTGCATGATACCGTAGTAAACTGTAAAAGAAAGATTATTGAACTGAAATACGAAAATAGTGATACTCTTCGGATTGATTCAGATGAGTCGGGTTAGTTACCTGTTGTGATTTCTTCGATGTCTACCCAAAAATATGTAAGGAAGGGTTGTGAAGCTTATCTTGCTTATGTGTTGAATACAAAGATGTCTGAATTGAAAATTGAGTCAGTGCCAATAGTTTATGAGATGTGTTTCCAGAAGAGTTGCTTGGGTTATCTCCGATTAGAGAAGTTGAGTTTGGTATTGATTTAGTACTAGGGACCTCACCGATATCTATTGCTCTGTATAGAATGGCTCCAACTAAATTGAAAGAATTAAAAGCTCAATTGCAAGAGTTGACGGATAAAGGTTTTGCGAGACCGAGTTTTTCTCCCTAGGGTGCTCCAGTGTTATTTGTAAAGAAGAAAGACGGATCCATGAGGCTTTGTATCGACTACCAACAGCTCATCAAGGTGACTATAAAGAACAAGTAGCCTTTATCGAGGATTGATGACTTGTTTGATCAGTTGAGAGGAGCAACGGTAGTCTCAAAAATTGATTTGAGATCTGGCTACTATCAGTTGAGAGTTAAAGAGACGGATATGCCAAAAACTGCTTTCAGGACAAGGTATAGGCACTATGAATTTCTTGTTATGCCTTTCGGACTAACTAATGCACCTGTTATTTTCATGGACTTGATGAATAGAATGTTCCGACCATATTTAGATAAGTTTGTGGTTGCGTTCATGATGATATCTTGATTTATTCTCGAGACGAGTCCGAGCATGCCAAGCACTTGAGAACTATATTGCAGACTTTGAGAGATAAGAAATTGTTTGCTAAATTCAGTAAAAGTGAGTTTTGGCTCCGAGAAGTCGGATTTTTGGAACATATTGTTTCAGGTGATGGTATTCAGGTTGATCCAATTAAGATTTCGACAATTGTTGATTGGAAACCACCGAGAAACGTACCTAAAGTTAGAAGCTTTTTGGCCTTAGCTGGATATTACCAACATTTTTTCAAAGGATTTTTGATGATTGCTACTGTTATGACCAAGCTGTTGCAAAAAGATGTTAAGTTTAAATGGTCTAAAAAATGTCAACAAAGTTTCGAGAAGTTGAAAGCATTATTGACTGAGGCGCCAATTTTAGTGCAACGTGAACCAAGAAAAGAGTTTGTGATTTATAATGATGCGTCACTGAATAGATTAGGATGTGTGTTAATGCAAGAGGGCAAAGTGATAGCTTATGCCTCAAGACAGTTGAAACCACACTAGAAGAATTATCCGACGCATGACTTGGAATTAGCTGCCATTATGTTCGCTTTAAAAATTTGGGGACATCATTTGTACAGTGAGAAATGTCATATCTTTACTGATCATAAGAGTTTAAAATACTTGTTGACTCAGAAAGATTTAAACTTACGGCAACAGAGATGACTCGAGTTACAGAAAGACTATGAGATAGTAATTGATTAGCACCCGGGTAAGACAAATTTAGTTGCAGATGCGTTGAGTAGAAAGGCTTTGTTTGCTTTGAGAGCGATGAATACACGGTTGAATTTGTCTGATAATGGTTTGATCCTAGCTGAGCTGGGAGCTAAATCGTTATTTCTTCAACAAATTTGTGAAGCTCAGAAATGTGACAGTGATTTGCAAGCCAAAGGATTTCTTTGTGAATCAGGTAGTAATTCAGATTTTCATATCGGATCCGATGATTGTTTGATGCTCTGAGGTAGAATTTATGTACCGAAAACTGAGAAACTTATTCAGAAAATTCTTCATGAAGCTGTTGTTTATCTGTGCATTCGGGTAGTACAAAAATTTATAGTCATTTAAAGAAATTGTATTGGTGGTCAGGTATGAAACGAGATATTTCAGAGTTTGTTTCGAGATGTTTGATTTGTCAAAAAATGAAAGCTGAATACCAAGTGTCTTCAGGTTTATTCCAACTAGTGATGGTGCCCGAGAGGAAATGGGACAAGATTACGATAGATTTCGTAACAAGTTTGCCTTTGACTCCGAAAAAGGAAAGATGTCGTATGGGCTGTGGTTGATAGATTGACGAAATCTGCTCATTTCATTTCGGTACGTACTGACTACTCACTGGATAAGTTAGCTGAATTGTACATTTCAGAGATTGTGAAATTGCACGGAGTGCCTATGTCTATTATTTCAGATAGAGATCCAAGGTTTACTTCATGGTTTTGGAAGAAGCTGCAAGAAGCTTTGGGTACGAAGCTAAACTTTAGTACCGCTTTTCATCCGCAGACTGATGGTTAGTCTGAGAGAGTAATTCAGATTCTTGATGATATGCTCCAATGTTGTGTTCTAGAATTCGAAGGTAGTTGGGAAAAGTATCTATCATTGGTCGAATTTGCTTATAACAACAATTTTTAGTTGAGTATAAAAATGGCACCTTATGAAGCATTGTATGGCTACAAGTGCTGAACACCCTTGTTTTGGATCGACGTTAGTGAGAAACAGATTCACGGGGTTGATTTGGTCAGAGAAACCAAAGAAAAAGTAAAGGTAATCCGTGATTACTTGAAAGCAGCTTCAGATCCACAGAAGTCGTACGTGGATTTAAAAAGAAAAGAGATTGAGTTTCAGGTTGGTGATAAGGTATTTTTGAAGGTATTTCTGTGGAAGAAAATTCTCAAATTTGGTCGTAAAGGCAAGTTGAGTCCACGTTTCATTAGGCCGTATGAGGTTATTGAAAGAATAGGGCCAGTGGCATATCAGTTAGCTTTATTAACTGAGTTGGAAAGGATCCATAATGTGTTTCATGTGCGGGTGTTGCGACGTTATCGTTCTGATCCTTCACATGTGATTTCTCAAAAAGAGATTGAGATTCGACCGGATAAGACGTATGGTGAAGAACCGATCAATATTTTAGCTCAGGAAGTTAAATAGTTGAGAAATAAGAGTATAGCCTTAATGAAAGTTTTATGGAAACAACATGGGGTCGAAGAGGCTACGTGGGAACCCGAGGATGCTATGTGAAAATAGTACCCAAACCTATTTTATGGTAAGATTTTCGAGACGAAAATCCTTAAAGGGGGAGAGTTGTAACAGGCTGATTTTGGGCCTAGTTGGAACAGTGGTTTCAGACCACAAATCCAATGTATTAAAACTTGTTTTTATTATATTTTTATGGTCTATAGTTTTATGGAATGATTTTGTGAAAATTTCATTCAAAAATGTTAACGTTTGAGCACTCAATTTAGCAAAAAGGACTAAATTGTAAAAAGTGCAAACATTGAGTTCTACATGCTAGAGGTGTCAAATTGCTATGAATTTTTAAATTAAAGATCCTTAGATAGTAATTAGACCATTTTACTTTAAGTTGGACAAAAATAGAAACGAGGTAAGAGAATTTTAGTGTTTTAAGAAAAGGACATTTTGGTCATTTAGTAATTAAGTGGATTAAAAAGCAAAATTCATGTCCATCTTTCTCACCATAGCCGAATTTGTCAAAGGGAGGCCATAGCTAGGGTTTGGCCACTTCCAAGCTCGATTGTAAGTCCATTCTAGCCCTATTTTTTATGGTTTTCATGTTTTTGAGATCCTTGTAACTTGATCTATCTATTTCTACCACTAATTTAAGAAATAATCAAGGTCTAAAATTTTACCCATGTTGGATATGTGTGTATTTTGATGTCTAATGGTAGAAAATGTATATTTGGAATATGATAAACAACTTTTGCTAGGTGATTTTTGATGAAAATGTCAAAAGGACCTATTGTAAAAAGGTTATGAAATGTGTGTAAAAGTGTGATTGAATGAAAAATTTGGGCTGTTAAGCGTGAAGGAGGTTCATCTAGGCTTGGGAATTGAAGAGATTGAATCCATTTCAATTTACAAGCCTAGGGACCAAAGTGTAAAAATGTCAAAGTTTAGGGGCAAAAATGTAATTTTTCCATAATGTGATTTTTGAACTGAATTGAGTAATGTGAAAAATAAATGAGTTAAATTTATTATTATAGATCAAGAGAAACGAGGTTCGGACCTATATCAGGGGAAAAATAAAGTGTTTGACGGTTAGGTCCCATTTCTACTATTTTTATACCGAGGTAAGTTCGTATGCAAAATAATGCATTGTTTTAATTATGTTTTAGATGCTTTACTATTGCATGAATTGTGATTGATCCTTGGACGTATTCGACAAAGTTTCGACAAGCGTGAATCCCGATTGAACCTTTGGAATAGATAGGATACAAATGTCATGACATTAGGGTTTCTAAGACTATGTGTAAGACCATATCTGGGATATGGGATCAATATGAGACTTCGTGTCAGACCATATCTAGGATATGACATTGATATGAGATTTCATGTAAGACCATAGTTGGGCTATTGGCATCGATACGAGATTACATGTAAGACCATATCTGGGATATGGCATTGGTACGATACCTGTGTACGGGACTCCCGAGCATCCTTTAGCATTCCAAGTGGTTCAATGGGTAAGTGAAAGAGTATGTCAAAGATGAATTGTTTGTAAATCCAATTCGAGATGACTCAGATATGTACGTAAAACTTATACGTAATGAGCTCGTTATGTGATGAACCCTTGGTAAGGTTATGATTGAGGAAGTTATGATTATAAAGTCTTAGTGATATTTATGCCGAATATCATCATGTTAATTGTATGTTAAATGTTTGGATATGATACTTATTATTTGCATAGGAACTTAATAAGCTTTAAAGCTTACTTTCCTTTTCTTTCCCTTGTCTTATAGTGTCACCAAGCTAGCTCGGGGATCGAAGACTATTGGAGATCCACTCACACTATCAACAATTATTTTGGGTACCAATGAATTCAACATTTTGAGTTATGGCATGTATAGGGACTTGGTCATTTTGTTTTGTGTCGAACTTGGTCATTTTGTTATGTGTCATAATTAATTTGGCCAAATGTGTTGGCTTATGTTGGTTGATAATTCATTTTGTAAATGGCCATTGAAATTGGCTAATATTGGTTTAAGTATATATGCATATGATGATGTTTTCATGGATGTGGAAATTTGCATGGTTTAAGTTGATAAGTATGTGATGTTCGTATGTGATAAATGGTAGCATGTGAATGATGTGTGGATGTTTTGATTGTGGCTGAATTGGTTGAATGTAATTGCTTGGATTGGTGCTATGTTTTGTTGTGTAGGTGTGTTCATTAAAGGGTGACAAAATAGCTTGGTAAATATCCTTGTTTTCGTTGACACAGGTAGACACACGGGCGTGTGTTTAGGCCACGTGTGACACATGGCTTGCTCCATGGGCATGTGTTCCGGCCGTGTGTCCCCTGCACCTTAATTGTTGCAAAATAGAATGCTAAGAATTAAGCACACGGCCAGAGACACGAGCGTGTGTCTCAGCCATGTGGATGACACGGCCACAGGCACGGGCATGTGCCCTGGGCGTGTGAAGTCTGCACCTATTTTATGAAAAATTATGAAAATTAACGGCCACAGGCACGGGCATGTGCCCTGGGCGTGTGAAGTCTGCACCTATTTTATGAAAAATTATGAAAATTAAATCGACCACATGGCCTAAGCACACAGGCTTGTACATTGGCTGTGTAACTTCAATTTGTTTTTGGGTGGCAAACAGAGGATACACGGGCTAAGGACACGGGTGTGTATGACCACACGGCCTACCCACACGGGCGTGTCCCAAAGCATCACGGGTGTGAGACCCTTGTTTAGTGAATTTTTTTTAAAGTGTTGTAAAATTTTAAGTTCTCGATTTAGTCCCGAACCACTTCCAATATATGTTTTGGGCCTCGTAGGCTCGTATTAGTCTCGGTTTAAGTTCTTGGTTTAGTCCCAAACCACTTCCAATGTAGTTTTAAAATTTGACAAAAATCTATGGCCCTAAAAAGTGTGGTTGCTTCTGTTTAAGTCCGGTAACGCCTCATACCCTGTTCCGGGGTTGAATATGAGTAAGGGGTGTTACAACTGTGCTTTCAACTCTTTCAATTCAGTAGGAACCATTCTGTATGGCGATACAGATACTGATGTTGTCCCCAGAATAAGGTCTATAGAGAACTCCACTTCTCAACTGGTGGTAAACCTGGTAATTCCTCTGGAAATACATTAGGAAATTCACATACAACCGGCATTGACTGAATCTTCAATTCAGATACTTTGGTATCCAACACATATGCAAGATAAACATCATAACCCTTTCTGACATATTTCTGTGCTGATATTGTTAAAATCACATTAGATAATTCATCCGGTTTATCAGATTCAATACGGAGTAGCTCACCATTCTGACATTTCAACACAATATGTTTCTGTTTACAATTTAGCACTGCATCGTACTGAGTTAGCTAGTCTATTCCCAAAATCACATCAAATTCATCAAAAGGTAACAACATTAAATTAGCCGAAAAGTAATAACCCTTTACCATCAACGAACAGTTTTTGCAAATTTTATCCACCATAACATTCTGGCCCAGAGGTTTAGAAACTTTGACCCCAAATTCAGTGAATTCAACAGGTAAATTTTTAACAGACACTAAATTTGTGCATATGTATGAATGCGTTAAACTAGGATAAATCAAAGCAGTAATATCACTATCAAGTAGAAAAAATGTACCAGTAATGATGTCTGGTGTAGAAGCATCTTCTTTAGCACGAATAGCATATGTCATTGCCGGTGCTCGTGCCTCAGATTTAACTATTGTATATGTAACAGCCCGATTTTAGCTAAATCGAAACAGTGGTTATGGAACCACAAATATGAGGTCAAAAAAATATTTTAATATTATTTTTGGTGTTTATAACATGTGATTATATATGTGTGAAAGTTTCGTGAAATAATTTTATTGTTTGGATGCTTAATTTGAAAAAAAGGACTAAATCGCATAAAATACAAAAATTTCATTCTATTTGATAAAAGTGTTTAATTACTATGGCTTATGTGAGGTCCTTATTATCTTATTAGACCATTGATAGTGGAAATTGTCATAAACAGGCATCCACTAAGTTGTTTTTAAATGTTTTAAATAAGGTTAAAATTATAATTTGGTTAATAAGGTTATAATAAATAAAACAAAGTTATAATATGCCTAAATTATCATCATCATCACCAAAATTAAAAGAGAAAGAAAAAAAATATGAAGTTTTAGGGTTTGGCCATGTTGATGATCAATTGAAGGTTTGTTTTTATTCTGTTTTTAATGATTTCTATGTTTTTGTGATCGTTGCTTCATGTTCTAGCTAGCTCGTACCTTAATTTTTGAAATTGTTGATGAATTTGTGAGTTGCCATTGATAAATGCTTGAGCTTTTGAGTGATTATTGATGAATTTTGAAAGCCTGATGATAGATATTAAAGTTTTGTTAAGTGTTTTTTGACAAAAATGTCAAATAGGGATTAAATCGTGAAAAGTGTAAATTGAAGGGTTGAAATGTGGAATAAATGTGAAATATGGGCTGCTAGGGGTACTATGATAGTTCGGCTAAGTATGGATTAAATTGAATTGTGTGAATTTGATGCATTTGTGAAAATGGGACTAAATTGAATAAATGTAAAACTTTAGGGGCTAAAGTGTAAAAATGCCCAAATATGTGTTTGTGGATTAAGTTGAATGAATAAATGATTAAATGAGTTAATTTTGAATACATATAGATCAAGAAAGAAAGAATTCAGAATTAGATTGGGGGAAAGGTAAGATTATCGAGTAATCGCTCCGATTTGTCAATTCTGAGTACGAGGTAAGTTCGTATGTGGTAATTTCATTATAAATGATTTGATATCGCATAAACTATGATTATGAGATTACAGATAGTGTTGAATAGTGAAAACAACTCTATGAATGCATTCAATGATAGAAGCAAGAGGTGTGAAAGCTCAGTTGAACCTTCAGAATAGAATTGGATATTTGTGAAATGTTAAAAGTTGATATACCGATTTGGCTTCGGGCCATGCATATCGGATGAGTTGGCTTCGGGCCACGATATCAGCACTTCAGGTGTGAATAATAGCTTGATTTGGTTAAGGGCCATGGTATAGGTATTTAGAGAGAAGTTGCCTTGATTTGGCTACGGGCCATGGTATAGGTACTTCGGGATAAGTTACCTTGATTTGGCTACAGGCCATGGTATAGATACTTATCGATTGAGATCTTGAGTATCCGACTTCTATTCCAAATGGTTCAACGGGTAATGAATGATGTAATTGAGAAAGAGGTTAGTAAGAGGCGGTACAGGTACGTACGGAACCTATTCGAATATTACATTAAGAAAGTTCAATGAGATTATATCGGATCATGTTTTGAGACATGAGAAAGGTTTGTAGTTAATGTGATTTTGATTTGGTAATGTGAAAACAGCTGAATTACATTTATTTGATGAATTGAGTTAATCACTTACGAGCTTACTAAGCTATGAAGCTTACTGTGTGTCATTTGTCTATGTTTTATAGATTATCGAAGATGGCTTGGACTCGGGGATCGTCGGGAAATGTCATCACACTATCAATCATTTTGTTGGTACTTTTGAAGCCTTGTATATATGGTATATGGCATGTATAGGTTAGTGTCATTATGGTACATTTTTGTGTTATGAAATTATAGCCATGTGATTTGGCTTGTATTTGGAAAAGCCGTGGGATGTGAATTTTACTTATTGAATATGTTTATGTATGCTATGTAATGTGAATGGTATGCTTTATGAATTTGGCTTAGTATGGTATGAGAATAAGATATTGAACTGGTGTTATTTTGAGAATTGAATTAGATGATAAGATGATAAGTAAATGCTTTTGGAACTTATGTAAGTTTGATGATTTTGGCATGTTTTGGCTGCCTATAAATGTATTGAAATGGTACCATTTTGGTTGTTAGGTGTGCATGATAAAAGGGTGGCAAATTGGCTTGGCAAATGGCCTATTTTTGTCCATACAGGCAAAGACACGGGTGTCTGTCTCAGCCGTGTATGACACACGGTCATGTTACACGACCATGTGTCCCCTGGGGTACCCTTTCAAATTAAGTCAGTATACCCTACAAGTTTGGCACGACCTAGACACACGGGCGTGTCTACTGGCCATGTGTAGCACACGGGCTGGCTCATAGGCATGTAGCTGGTCGGGTAACCCAAGTCAGTAACCCTTTCAGTTTTCCCATAGCCGTGGCACATGGACGGGTCCTCGGCCATGTGATGCAAGTTAATTGTATGCCCTGTTTTCACACGGCCTGTGACACGGGCGTGTCTGGTGGCCGTGTGAGGCACACGGCCTATACACACGGGCGTGTGACCATTAAATGCAAGAAAATTTTCTATGTTTCCCAAAGTTTTTAATGTTATCAGTTTAGTCCCAAACCTCTTATAAGCATGTTTTAAGGTCTCGTAGGGCCTTATAAGGGACAATGTAAATGTGTTGAATGAATTTTGATTATGAATGTATATATGTATAATTTATGTTGTGATGGATCGTAATGCCTCATAACCCCGACTATGGATACGGGTTAGGGGTGTTATAGTATCCCTTGTAGTACCTCGGCTACCACTGACATTGTTGGGGTGACGGGGTGGCCTGTAACACCCTTTACCCATGTTAATGCTGGGACAGGGTACGAGGCATTATCGAACTTCAGGATACACATGCATGAAAAATCGGGCTATAAAATTTTTCTTCAAAAGAACTTTATTCATACATGCACAATTTGTCCCTAATACGGGCCTACGAGGTCTAAAATGGCCTTCGAAAATGATTCGGGACTAAATCAAAAATTCTAGAAAGGTTTGGGAAAATTTCCCCAATACAGAGCCACACACCTATGTGAGACAGGGGACACACCCATGTGCTCTCGACTCGCCCATGTCTTCCAACCGTGTAACTCTGTGACTAAGACGTTAGCACCAATTTAGGGCCACACGGCCGTATCACACCCCCGTGTGGCCAGACTGTGTGGTCAATTAAAAATAAATGAATTTTTCATAAAATGGTGCAGACTTCGCACGACCAGAGTACACGCCCATGTGGGTAGGCAGTGTCTCTCACACGTCCAAGACACATGCCCGTGTCTTAGCCTGTGTGTTTATTACTGGGCATATTGGTTTGTAAATAGGTGCAGGGGACACATGGCCATTCAACACGCCCCTGGGGTAGACCGTGTGTCACACACGGTTTAGACACATGCCCGTGTGTCTACCCGTGTGGACCATTTAAAGGCTATTTTCCAAGCCAATTGTCACCTTCAATAATTCATACACTCAAACATAATTCATAGCATGCAACATGACATATTTAGACACTTAAATGTTCAACATCATGGCACTTTCACACTTTCATGATGTCATTCTATTACACATTCAATTATTCACGCCATTTGGAAGCATTCCACACCAATTTCATGCATAATCAAATTTGTTATCATAACCTCAAGTTGCACATTCATGTCTATAGTCATCTTAAGTCATTAAGTCGCTCCTTATTTCCAAGTACTTAATTCATTCCTCATCACATATCCATCAAACAAACCACATAGCACATCATCAAGGCATTAACACATGCATGCATGAATAATTAGACATTACAACCCAATAATCAATTATGAGCCATATCACACAGCTAATACAAAATGAAATACCAACATCATATGCCTTCACAATTTGGCCAAATAGCATGACACATATCACAAAATGACCAAGTCCCCTATACATGCTATACCCAAAATAACAATTTCACTATACCCAATATTCCTTCGTAGTGTGATCGAATACTCCAACAACTTTCGGTCCCCGAGCTAGCTTGGCGGAACTACAAAGGATGGAAAGGAAAGGTGGTAAGCATTAAAGCTTAGTAAGTCCACATGCAAATAATATGCAATGATAGTAAACCATAATTATACAAAGTCATAATATCATAATCACAAGAATTACTCATCATCTAATCATTTGGCTCATTTATCAAGTGTTCATGTATATACTTTCTCATCACATATCATTCTTTATCAAGGCATTATTCATGGGTTTAGCGTACATACCTGTACACATCATAGTATATCATATAACCATACCTTTTTAACATGCCCTCATCGGGACTTTCATCACATCCATTGCATTACCCGTTGAACACTCGGAATACTATTGGACACGCGAAAAACTTGCACATAAGTGCCACATATACATATATGGCCAAAGCTACCTCATAACATGTAACGCTCACAATAGAGCTACTCACGGGCTTGCTCATATAAGCTATCAGTCAAGGTGTAACTACACGGGCTGCTCACACAAGCTGTTAGGTATCCGACCCACTCAAGGATTACCTAGCCACCGGTAGGACACACAAGACCATTTCCCGGAACCCAATTACATGTATCGCATGCATTATGAACTCGAACCAACTCAACGAGCTCGAATGCCACATGTATCACATCCATTATGAACTCGGACCAACTCAACGAGCTCAGATGCCGCATACATATCACGAACCCAGACGAACTCAATGAGTTCGGATTTCTTAATTCCTACTAACATGTCACTTGTATCCTAAACTATTCCTAAGGTTCATACGGGATTCTTTCTTATATACACATAGCATCTCCATCGTACTTGCTCGTAACATCGTGAATAATGACTAATATCATTCACACTTACAAAGTTATCAGTAGGCATAGCATATTGATAAAACATTTATCACATAATGTCAACACATCAAAATATAATACATTGTCACATTATTTTCACATGTACTTACCTCAGTACAAAATGATGATAATCGAGCCTAATCGTCGTATACTTTATTCTTTCCTCGATCAAAACCCGGTTCACGTTTTTCTTGATCTATAATGCAAAATTTAACTTGTTTATTAATCATATTATTCAAATCATTCCATAATTCATGCTTTGGTAAAATTACCTTTTTACCCTAACTTTTCACTTATTTACAATTTAGTCCCTAGGCTCGTAAAATGAAATGTATGCATTTTCTTGGTTACCCAAGCCTAGCCAAACTTATAGGATGCTCATATCAGCCCACAATTTCCTTTATTTCACATTTTTACTACCCACTTTTACACTTTTACAAACAAGCCCTTTTTAGGTGTTTTCACCAAAAATCACCTAGTAAAAGATGTTTATCACTCATCAAACATTCATATTCCTCTATTAATCATCAAAATACATGCATGTTGTGCATGGGTCAAATTTCATACATGAACCTTAGCTCAAAATATAGCTAGAAATGGGTAGATCATTCTTCAAAGACTTAAAAAATACAAAGAACATTAAAAACAGGGCTAGGGAGCACTTACAATCAAACTTGAAATGTTGAACAAAACCCTAGCTATGGCTATTGAGAAATTCGGCTAGCACTTGGAGAAGATGAGCACGTTTTTCTTTGATTTTCTCTTTTTATTCTTTTAATTACTAAAGGATGAAAATGCCCTTACCCTTAAGGCCTTTCTTTCAAACTTTTCCTATGCATGTCCATTTTTGTCCAAAATTATATAAATTGGTCAAGTTGCTAATTAGGACCCTCTAATTCATAATCTAAAGCAATTTCATGCTTAAAGCTTCTAGAATGTAAGTTTTTCATCTTATTCAATTTGGTCCCTAAAATTCAATTAGACATTTTATGCATAGAATTTCTTCATGAAACTTTCACATAAGCATGCATTCATATCATAGACCTCATAAGAATCATATAATAATTACTTCTATCTCATATTTGTGGTCTCAAAATCACTGTTTCGACTAGACCCTAATTTGGGATGTTACATGGTCTGCCTCTCAAGGCGGGATTACTCGGCTTTGAAGTTTGATCAATATCTTTTTCAATTCTTTTCGGGCAATCTTTGAGAAAATGATCAAGAGAACCACATCAGTAATAGGCTCCACTTCACAAATGACATTCCCTGAAACGAAATTTGTTGCAATATTTACATTTCGATTCGGGATTACCGACACTTCCAACATTGGTTACAGATGGATACGAGGATCTCAGGCTAGAGCGTTGAGAGCCTCGGTCTTTTCCAGAATATCCCGTAAAGGTGGTAGAAATATAATGGTATTTCTTTGATTTCTTTGAAGCAAGTGATTGTGATTTACCCATAAATCTTTTACCAGAAATCCGAGCTTCCATCTCTATTTGCTTCTTTTCTTTACTTAATTCCTCAGCTTTATGTGCTCAATCGGCTAACACCATAAATTCCCTCAATTCAAGGATTCCAATAAATAGTTTGATATCTTCATTTAAGCCCTCTTCAAATCATTTACACATATCAGCCTCTGTTGGAACCCATTCTCTAGCATATTTGCTTAATCGAACAAATTCCTGCTCGTATTTAGATACAATCATATTTCCTTGTTTAAGCCCTAAAAATTCTTTCTTTTTCTAATACAAAAATCTTTGACTGATATACTTCTTTCTAAATTCAGTCTGGAAAAATTCCCATGTAACATTTTCTCTCAATACCACAGAAATTATAATGTCCCACCAATGATAAGTTGTGCCTTTTAATAACGATACTACACATTTTAAACATTCTACTGGTGCACATGATAATTCATCTAGAACCCTAATGGTATTTTCCAACCAAAACTCAGCTCTTTATGGATCATCATCAGCAGTAGCCTTAAATTATTCTGCCCAATATTTACGATTTTTATTACCGAAGGCTTATCAGTTCTAACATGTTCAGTACCCTGTGGCATCTCTAGAACTGGTTGAGGAAGAGGAGGGGGAGGTTGTTGTATAGTAGGATTTGTTCTTATAAATTCTGTAAACCACTCATTCATCATTTGGAAGAAGGATTCTTTTGCCTCCTCACCTTGGCCCTAAGATTTGAGCCTTCTACTACTAGATGCAGCTTTTTGAACTGAAGCTGGAGCATTGCTCTCAACTTCCTCGGATTTAGCTTTAGCTTGGTTGGATACATTACTATATGAAAAACACATTTAAAATGGTCACGAGATATCACACTATCATTATTTATATAATTTCATGTATAGCTAAACACATACTTGCTACATTAGTCTAAGAATTGACTAAATTGTAGCTCTAATACCAATAAATGTAACACCTCTAACTCGTATCCGTCGTCGAAATAGGGTTATAGAATATTACTGGAGTTTACGAAACAATTACAGATAATTCATGTTAATTACTATTCATTTACGAAACTACTCATATTATCCCTTGAATGGACCCTCGAAGCCCAATTTAAACATTTGAATAAAAATGGACTGAATTGGAAACTCAAAAAAATTTTCCTAAATGCAAGGCTTACACGTCTGTGTGGTCAAGGGACACGCTCGTGTGATCATAAGACACGGCCGTGTTACAGGCCATGTCTAATCTCATGTAATTCTCTGACTTGTGCCATACAGTCAGCCACATGCATGTGTGAATAGGCCGTGTGATCAATTTAAATTTCAAAATTTAGGTGCTGGGTTCACATGACCAAGACACACGCCCGTGTTCTAGGTCGTGTATCACACACGGCTGAGACACACACTTGTGTCTCTGCCCGTGTGCCAAATTCTGAGCATTTTGTTTCTCAAATTTAAGATGCAGGGGACACATGGCCAAATGACATGCCCATGTGCCAAGCTGTATTTCACACACGGTCAAGACACATGCCCGTGTGGAAAAAATAAAGCCATTTCCTAGCTTTATTTCTCACCCAAATTTGCCAACAACCTACATCAACCATTTTAAACATATATCATTTACTATTTAACCTTTCCCAAACATATTTATTATATTACAACCTTTATATAAACATGCCAAAATATATTACTTTAACCATTCAAATGGCTAGATTACATGATTCCCAATAAATTTACAAGTTTGCCTAAGCACATTCATTCAAACAAGTATGTTAGTCTCACAATTTACATATGCACCAACAAGCATAGATGAGCTCATCATGTAACAACTCAATTTAGGGCCTAGTCAAAATAGTAGTTTCAAGACCACAAATCCAAAGTTAGAGAAATTATTTTATTATTATTTAGATGTTATAGCATGTTTTTAAAAGTGCATGAAAAATTTGGTGAAGAAATTTTAACGTTTGTGAGCTTAATTGTGAAAAAAGACTAAATCGCATAAAATGCAAAAGTCCTAAATTGATAGCTAAAAGTTTCAAATAGCTAGAGGACCTAAATTGGGGGTTTTTAAAGACAATTAGACCCTAAGTTAGAGCTTGGCCGGCCATGGGAGAGAATTTGGTCAAAAAGTCCAAATTTGGTTGGGTTCGATGGCTAATTTGACTAAAATAGAAATAAAAAAAATGATATCACATTCTCATCTTCTTCTCCACCACCAATTTTCAGCCATTTTTAGGGGTTTTGAACTCCCAAAAATTTCAGCAACTCATTCTTCTTGCAAGTAAGTGATTTACATACTCTTTTTTTATGATTTTTACATTTTTGGACCCCTTGAAACATGAGCTTTCAAATAAGGGGACTATCTTGCAAGATGGTTGAGAGTGTAAGGTTTTTCCATGAAATCATATGTGTATTTTTCTGAAATTTCATTGAATAAAATGAGTCTTGGGTGTATTATAAACAGCTTTTGTGAAAGATGTTAGCATGAAAACACCTAAAAGGGCCATTTTGCACAAGTTGTAAAATAGATGATAAATGTGTAAAATAATGGGGATTTTGGATTGCTATAAGTGTAAAAAGTGTTCGGATAGGCATAATACATTAAGAAATTCGATAAAAATCGATTTTCAGACCTAGGGGTAAAATGGTCATTTTGTCAAAATTTAGGGGCAAAATGGTCATTTTACCAAAGATGTGAATTGTTGATTGCTAAATTCTATTTAGTGACTAAATAAGTACATTTTTCTATTATAGATCAGGAATTACCAAGTCCGAACCTAGACCGGGGGAAAGCTAAGCAAATCGACTAAATCGTCTAGTCGCTACATTTTGAAATCCGAGGTAAGTTGTATGTAAATAATACAACTACATTGATAATATATGTGCTTGAATTGTATCGAAATTATTATAGCATAAATTGCTTGATTTGTGGAAATGAGAAAATGCGATAAGAATAGATATAATAGAATTCCCGTTGCAACCTTAGGAAATAAATCGGATATTCATGCCATGACGATTGGGTCATTTGTGTGAGCTAGTGTAAGACATGTCTGGGACACGCATCGGCTACATTACGAGAATTAGTGTAAGACCATGTCTGAGACATGGCATCGGCATTGAGACGAGTGCTAGTGTAAGACATGTCTGCGACATGCATCGGCCTCGGGACATAAGCCAGCGTAAGACATGTCTGGGACATGCGTTGGCTACAAAATGATAGTCAGTGTAAGTCCATGTTTGGGACATGGCTTCGACTTGAGATATGAGCCAATGTAAGACCATGTTTGGGACATGGCATCGGTACCTTACCCATGTTTGAGGCTTAATGGATGTCTGATAGTGTTCCAAATGGTTCAACGGTGAAAGCTATGATTTCTAGTCATTGAGGAAAGTATAACCGTGTTGTGAGTGATACAGGTACCTATTTGGTATGTTTGAGCCATGAGCTCAATATATGCTATATGATGTGTATTGAATATTGATGAGTAAGTCTTACTTATGCCCACTTGTGTACTATGAGCTTGTTGATGAATGGTAAAGTTGTGTTGTATATTTATTTATGTGCAACTTACAAAGCTTTATGCTTAATTCCTCTCCTTTTTCATTTTCTTTTAGTGCCGCCTATCTAGCTCAAGGATCAACAAAAGTAAGAGATATCAATCACACTATCAATCAAAGCATTCGGTATAGTTTGATTTATATTTTTGAATATGGCATGTATAGGGAACTAGACTTGTGTTTTGTGTTGTTATTAATTTGGCCAAAAGTGTTGGCTTGGAATAAATTCTTCATTTTGTAGTAAGTCTCAAATGATGGCTAATATTCATTTTGATATATACAAATGGTGTTATGTTCATGGATGAGTAAAATCCACAAATGAAATGTTGTCTATTGTGGCTGATTTTATTGCATGAAATAGCCTTGTACTGGTTTTGGTTGCTTTTACGTAGGTTGTGTAAGTAAGGGTGGCAAAGAGGCTTGGTAAATAGCTTGATTTTGTCCACACGGGTAGACACACAGGCATGTGTCTAAGCTATGTGTGACATACGGTTAGCCTCATGGGCATGTGGTCCAGCCGTGTGTCCCCTGCACGTAAAAATTTTAAGTCAATATGTATGATAATAAACACATGGGCATAGACACGACATGTGTCTCAGTCGTGTGAAGGACATGGCCTAGCATATGGGCGTATTACTTGGCCATGTGATATTTTGGGGTTGCTGACGTCAGAAACAGAATGTCTAGGTTTTTGCACACGGGCTAGGACACGAGTGTGTCATGGCCGTGTAAAGGACACAGGCCAGGGACACGGGCGTGTGCCAGGCCATGTGAAAACCCCTATAGATGTGCATTTAGATTAATTCGACACGGATGGAGAACATGGGTGTGTGCCCCTGTGTCAAGTGACATCTTTCTATAGTCAATAAAAGAACCAGAGTTGGTTCCGAGTGATTTACGATGTGTGTTTTGGGCCTCGAAGGCCCATATTAAGGACATGTTGATAAGCTTGAGAAAGTTTTAAATTTGTCCAAGTATTGGAGACTCTGAAATGGTAGTAAGCATGAGTTTAAGTGAGGTAATGCCTTGTATTCTGTCACAATGTAGAATACAGGTATAAGGTGTTACACATCATGTTACAAATTTTTAAGTGTTTCTGGCGCATTCGAGATATAATTCATTTAATCTCATAATTTCTTATTTCAGGATTTGTCCGTTGAAGTATTGAAATTTCGATGGATACTCAGTCGGTACACACAAGGTGTACAAAACTATAAACCCTCAGAGGTACCCATTAGGGCACATAATCAGGAAGCACACTCTCGAGCCACATATCATGATACTTAGATGAGCCATGTAACAGGACGTTTATCCAGGCTAAACAAGAAACTCATAAGAGTTTTAATTAGGGAGCTTATAGAGCTTAACAGATAACTCCGGAGAGTTAATATCAAGGAGAACCGTATAAGCTAACAGAGAATTCAAGCGAACCATGTCAGAAAGCCCACAAGAGCTTAGATTAGGACGCTCATGTAGAGTTGCGTTTGTGTCCGAATTATCTACTAGATCACAATCGATCAAGTCATGTAACAGGACACTCACACACAACTGCGATAGTGTGCAACACGTGCAAAATCACTACCGATCAAGATGCTTGCAAGAACTATTTATCAGGATTCTCGAGAGGGCTTTATCAGGATTACTCGTTTGAGCTAAATCATGTCTGCAACATATGCATAATCACAGTCATATTGGGAAATTACACATATCCATCGAATTTCATTATTCAAACGGAACTTAACATTTACTCAAGCTATATCGGCCATATAATTTATTTCATACTTTAAAAATTTATAATTCATACAATCATATAACACATTCAATACAAGCATATAAATATACTCAATTCGGTTACACGAACTTACCTTAATAATCATCCGTACAGGAAACTCTACTAATTCGAAACTTTTTTTCCTCGATCTAGCTTCGAATTTGAGTTGTCCAGATCTATATAAATGAATTTAATCATTAATTTAATCCGTTTCATATTCAATTGAATTCAATTTATACCATAGGAAAAATTACCATTTTGCACCCAAACTTTCCAAAAATTCCAATTTTGACTTTAGGCTCGGAAAATGAAATTCATGCAATTTAATCCTTATTCCAAGCCTAACCAATTTTTCATATAACATTTACAGCACTTATATTTCATAAAATTCAGAATTTTTCCATGGGTTTTACCACTTTTCAATTTAGTTCTTAAATCATGATTTCATCAAAATTCTCTTTGTAAAAGTTGCTTATCTATCAACAACCTTTCATTTTCTACCATAAATTTCAAAATTTCAACATATTCATCCATGTATGAACTTTGTTACTTTGATAACTTTTTAAATTAATCCCCAAAATAGATAGATTAAGCTATTCCGATCTCAAAAATATAAAAATTACTAAAAACGGGACAAGAAAACATACCTAATCAAGCCAAGAAAGTTTTCTTTCTCTTTCTTAAGGTTTCTATGTATTTTGGGATGAAGATGATATATAATGATAATATTAAACATTTATTTAATTTATCATATTTTAATTATTTTCATTTCCAATTTAGTCCTTGTCATTTTTTAATTTTTCCATTGATGAACCATCAAAAATATCTACTAACTTTTCTTTAATTGTCTAATTACCATATAAGGACCTCAAATTTTGAATTCCATAGCTATTTAATCCTTCTAGAATTCAAATTTTTCATTTTATGCAATTTGGTCCTTTCCCCAATTAAGCATATAATCGATAAAATGTTCTTATCAGAATTTTCATATGAAATTCCTATCACAAAGTAGATCATGCAATAATATTAAAATAAATTTTCCTTTCGGCTCAAATTTGTGGTCCCAAAACCATTGTTTCGATTTCACTGAAAATGGGTTGTTACAAAAAAAGCCTATTAAAAGGCATAATAAGAAATCGGTGACCACACCTAATCGAGGTAGAAGACTTGGAAATAGCATATCGAATGGAGTCAACAGAGGTGGGGTTAAAGAGTCAGGGATCAAATCTAAAGTGAGGGCTCCTACAAGAACATATGCCATTTGTGCACGAGAGAAAGCCTCGGCTCCTAACATTATTGCGTGTACTTTTTCTATATTTAATGTTAGTGTGTATGCATTAATTGACCTAGGGTCAACATATTCATATATATGCACTACGTTAGTGATGGAAAAGAACTTACTTGTAGAGTCAACTGATTGTGTTGTTAAAGTCACGAATCCCTTAAACCATAGTGTTATAGTTGATATCAACTATGGTCTGCAAGCAATGCCCACTGAAAATCCAGGGCTATAATTTTCCTACGGACAAATGAATTTGATGTCATCTTGGGTATGGATTGGTTAAACATGCATGATGCTCTCGTTTCTTGTCATTAGAAAAGAGTTGAGTTGAAAGGTTCCAATAGTTAAGTAATTTTTATTGAGTCCAGGAGATCAAATGGTATTTCAAATATAATTTCAGAAATGAAAGCACATAAGTTAATGCGAAACGGCTGTGAAGAGTTTTTAGCTTACATTTTGGATTCCAAGGTGTCAGAGAGAAGAGTGGATCAAGTGTCGATAGTTTGTGAATTCCCAGATGTTTTCCCTGAAAAACTACCGGCTTAACACCTGTGCGAGAGGCTGAATTTGTCATTGAGTTAGTGCCCAGTACTGCTCCAATTTCGATTGTGCCATATCAAATTGCTCTAGCTGAACTTAAAGAACTTAAAGCATATTTTCAAGAACTGATAGATAGAGGTTTTATTAGACCAAGTGTATCGCCTTGGGGTGCACATGTGTTATTTGTTAAAAAGAAAGATGGGTCATTGAGATTGTGTATTGATTATCTATAATTGAACAAGATGACTATAAAGAATAAATATCTGTTACCTCATATTGATGATCTTTTTGATCAATTGAAAGGAGCTTCAGTATTTTCAAAGATTGACCTTCAATCGGGATATTATCAGCAGTGAGTGAAAGATGTAGATGTACCAAAGACAACATTCAGAACTCGCTATGGACATTATGAGTTTCTGGTCATGCCGTTTGGACTGACAAATGCTCCGGCAGCATTTATGGATTTAATGAACCGAGTTTTTCAGCCCCATCTTAATCATTTTGTTGTTGTCTTTATTGATGACATTTTAATTTATTCTAAAAGTGAAGACGAGCATGCTCAACATCTAAAGATTGTATTGCAGACTTTGCGAGAAAAGAAACTGTATGCTAAATTTAGTAAATGTGAATTTTGGCTTACTGAAGTCGGATTCCTCGATCATGTGATCTCGAGAGATGGTATAAGAGTTGATCCGAGCAAAATTTTAGCTATTTTAAATTGGGAAAACCCACGAATCGTATCTAAAGTACGAAGCTTTCTAGGGTTGGCTGGGTACTATCATCATTTTGTAAAGAATTTTTTTATTATAGCTTCACCTATGACGAAACTGCTGTAAAAAGATGTCTGTTTTATTGTCGAATAAGTGTCAGCAAAGTTTCAAAAGATTAAAGAGTTTATTAATAGAAGCTCCAATGTTGACGCAACCTGAATCAGGGAAGGAATTTATTGTTTATAGTGATGTCTTTCTGAACGGCTTGGGTGTGTTTTAATGCAAGAAGGAAAGGTTATTGCATACGCCTCTCGGCAACTGAAAGTTTATGAAAAGAATTATCCAATACACGATTTGGAATTAGCAATGATTGTATTTGCTTTAAAAATGTGCAATTATTACTTGTATGGCGAAAAGTGACATGTGTATACTGAGCACAAGAGCTTGAAATATTTGATGACTCAAAAAGAATTGAATCTAAGATAGCATAGATGGTTAGAATTGTTAAAGACTACGGACTTGTGATTGATTATCATCCTGGTAAAGCAAATGTGGTTGCTGACACTTTCAGCCGTAAATCTCTTTTCACCCTGCGAGTAATGAATACTGAATTACAAATGAAGTGCGATGGTTCTATTTTAGGCAAGCTTACAGTTAAAGCTTTGTTTTTACAGAATATACAAAAAGTACAACTTGTTGATTTGAAGTTGGTAGCCAAACAAAAAATGGTTGAGACTGGTTTAGCATTTGCGATGATGGTAATTTGTACTTCCGAAAAAGGTTATGTGCACCTGATGATCTAAAGCTTAGACAAAATTTATTAAAAGAAGCTAATAGTAGTGTGTACTCTATTCATCCAAGAAGTTCAAAGATGTATGCTGATTTGAAACAGTTTTATTGATGGCCGGGAATAAAATGAGAAATTTCTAATTTTCCATCGAAATGTCTGGTGTGTCAGCAACTAAAAGCTGAGCATCAAGTTTCGTCTAGGTTATTACAATCGATCATGATTCTAGAGTGGAAATAAGACCAAGTTACAATGGATTTTGTCACTAGATTGCCGTTAATGTTGGGAAAGAAAGACGCAATTTTGGTTATTATGGATAGACAAACAAAATATATACATTTCATACTAATATGAATGAATTATTCGTTGGAAAAATTAGTCAAACTCTATGTTAATGAGAATGTTAGATTACATGGTATTTCATTATCTATCATTTTGATTCGTGATCTAAGATTTACCTCAAGATTTTAGGGTAAGTTATACGAGGCGTTGGGTACAAAATTAAAGTTTAGTATGGCTTTTCATCGTTAAACAGACAATCAAACTGAACGAGTGATTCAAATTCTAGAAGACATGCTTTGGTGTTTCATTATTGGGTTTGAAGGTATTTGGGAGAAATATTTGTCGTTAGTCAAGTTTACTTACAATAACAGCTATGAAGTGAGCATGAAAATGACACCATATGAAGCTTTATATGGGTGTGAATGTAGAAGTGGTCAGAATTGAGTGAAAGGAAGTTGGAAGGGATTGATTTAATTAGAAATACTAAAGATAAAGTCAGATTAATTTGGGATAACTTGAAAGTCATGACAGATCGTCAAAATTCTTATGTAGATTTGAAGCATAAGGATATTGAGTTTTCTAGGGGTGATCGAGTGTTTTTAAAGGTTTCTCCGTGGAAAAAGATTCTACGTTTCGACAGAAAAGGGAAGTTGAGTCCAAGGTTTGTTAGGCCATATGAAGTCATCAAAAGTGTTGGTCCTGTAGCTTAAAGATTAGCTCTACCCCTAAAGCTTGAAAAGATTCACAATGTTTTTCATGTTTCGATGTTGAGGCAATATAGGTCTGATCCATCACATATAATTTCTCCCTTGGAGGTAAAAATTCAGCCTGATTTGTCATATTCTGAAGAACCGATAAAGATTTTGACATGAACTCCGGAATAAAAGAGTATCATTGGTTAAAGTTTTGTGCAATCATCACGGGGTTGAAGAGGATACATGGGAAATAGAAGAATTGATGAAATCACACTACCCAAATCTATTTCAGTGATATTAGAACAGTGGTTTCGGGACCACAATTCTGATGAGTAAATTATTATTTCAGTGTTTATGGGATTTTATTTAGGTCATATTAAAATTTCGTTAAGAAATTTTAATGTTAGGTAGTTAATTAAGTAAAAAAAGACTAAATCGTAAAAGGGGTAAAAGTTGAGTTCTATTAGTTAAAAGGATCAAATGGCCATGAAATAGTAAACTAAGGGACTTGAATGGAGATTGTTCTAATAAACGGGTTAGTGGATGTTTATGGATTTGGCTTAAGTGAAATTTTGATGAATTTTTAAGGTTAAAATGGTAAATGGGTAATTGAAATGAAATTAAGTCAAGGAAATAGAAACAAAGTTGTCATCTTCCTATTTTCTTTCTTTGTTTGGCCGAAACCACCGTAGTTGAAGGGGAGGGAGCTTTGTTTTGATTTCTTCCTTGCATGGTATAATTTTCTGTTTCGTTTTTAATGATTTTTATGTTTTTGATATCGTTTTCGCTTAGTTTTGCTAGCCCGGGGGTTAATTTGTAAAACTATTAAAAGTAGTGGGACTTTCCATGAATGTTCTTACATGAGTTTTGAAGTTTAGTGTCATTTAGGGACTTATTTATAAAATTAGTAAAAGTTCATGGTAAATTTGTGAAATGATGATTTGTATGGATTGATATAGGCCCCTAGAGAAATTGACTTGTTTGAAAAAAGGATGAAAATGCTTAGATTTCAATTTATGAGTTTAAAGACTAAATTGTTGTAACAACCCGTTTTTAGGCAAATCGAAATAGTGGTTTCAAGACCACAAATTTGAAGTCGAAATATTTATTTAATTATTATTTCAATGTCTATGGTATGATATTATGTTGGTGTGAAAATTTCATTAAGAAATTTTATCATTTGAATGCTTAATTCGATAAAAAGGACTAAATCGTGTAAAGTGCAAAAATGGAGTTCTATTAGCTAAAGGAATCTAATAGCTATGGAACCCTAAATTAGAGGTCCTTAAGTGGTAATTAGACCATTAATGAGGTAGTGGGCGATAGTGGCATGGTAAAGGTTAATTTTTGTATTAAGTAATTAAAGTCAAAATAAGTTTAATCCAAGCAATTAGGTATGTTTTTGTCCCTTTTTTTATTGATTTCTACATTTTTGAGATCGTTGCAGCTTATTCTAGCTAGCCTAGGGAATAATTTGCAAAACTGTTAAAGATTTTAGATGTTTCCATTGATTAAATAGCATGTTTTTTGAAGTTTCCTGATAAATTATGAATGCTTGTGGATAGATATACAAGTTTTGTTAAGTGATTTTTAGTGAAAATGCAAATTAGGGGTTAAATTGTGAAATGTGGAAACTTTATAGTTAAAATGTGAAATAAATGAAAAATATGGGCTACTAGGGGCATAATAGTAATTTGGATAGGCTTGGGTTGTGATGAAATTGAATGAATTTTGTTTTACGAGACTAGGGACTAAATTGTAACAGTGGTGAAACATTAGAGCTAAATGTGTAAATGTGCTTAAATGTGTGTTTTGGATTAAATTGAATAGACAGATTATTAAATAAGTTAATTTTGTATATATTTAGATCAAGTAAAGCGAAATTTGGATCTAGATCAGGGGAAAACTAAAGTTATCGACTAATTGACCTATTTCATCGTTTTCACATCCGAGGTAAGTTCGTATGTGATAATTTCATTATAAACGTATTTTTAAATGCTTTGATATTGCTTAAACTGGGAATATGAGACTTTGGAAAAATTCGTCAATGACTCGATGGTAATTTGGCATACAAAATCCCAGTTGAGCCTTAGGAATAGATTAGGATGCTAGTGACGTGTCATTAGGGAACATTGATTTGGCTTCAGGCCGTGATATTAGCACTTCAGGTGCTAATTATACGATTTGGCTTTGGACCATGAATATGGCTGATTTGGCTTCAGGCGATGATATCAATATTTCGAATATAAGTTACCTTGATTTAGCTTTGAGCCATGTTATAGGTACTTAGTGTGCGAGACTCTTAAGTATCCGACTTCTATTCCGAATGGTTCAACGGGTAAATGAAAGATGTGATTGAATATGAGAATGATATGAGATGGTACAGCTACGTACGTAACATGTATAAGTTTTAGTTCGAAGAAACTTGTGAAGAATGTGATTGATATCATAGTTGTGTATATGAAAGGTTTGTTAGCTAATATATGCTAAATGCTGATATATTCAAATTGTTGTATTATAATCTTGATATTGAATTAAGTTTATTGTATACGAGCATACCAAGCTTTATAGCTTACTTTGTTTATTTTCCCGTGTTTTATAGTGTTATCAAGGTAGCTCAGATTTGGGGATCATCGGAGATTGCTTCACACTATCCACCTATCACTTGGTACCTATGAACTTGGGTATTTAAAGTATATGTCATGTATAGGGACTTGGTCTTTTTGGTATATGTATTTTGGCCATTTTTGTTGGCTTGTAAATATTAGGCTTGGTTTATATATATATAGCCATATGAATTGGTTTATAATAATGATTTTGATGATGTATATATAAGTTTGCAAAGGGCCTTTGTTTGAGTTTAGTAATTGCCTTATAAATGCTAGTTATGATGGTATTTGATGCTTGTTGAAAATGGATATGGTGAATATCAAATGGTTGATGATTTGGTAATTAGTAGATTTATGAGTTTAGGTAATTTGATGCATGTTTGAAAATGACCACATTGATGAATGAAAAGGGTATAATTTGGTATGTATTTGAATTGCATATTGTGGTATGGTGAGTCTTGTATTTGTTGGTATTGTAATGGAATAAATGTTGTTTGGTTGAAGTTGATTGAATGCTTATTTATGCCTTGTATTGGTATCAATTGGTTTGATGTAGGTGTGTGCTAATTTGGGTGGCAAAATGGCTTGGTATATAGCCTATTTTTGTCCACAGGGGGGTGTGTGTTAGTCGTGTGTGACACACGGGTATCTTACACGGCCGTGTGTCCCCTGGTGTTGAAATTAAAATCTAGTCAGTATACTCCACACGACCTCACACACGGGCGTGTGACTTGGCCGTGTGGCATAAGTCAGTATACCCTACAAGTTTAGCACGGCCTAATACACGGCCTGGTACACGAGCATGTATCGCCGTTTTTAGGGCACACGGGCATGTGTGTTGGCCGTGTGACCCAAGTCAGAGAGTTACATGGGGTCAAACACGGGCTGGAACACGGCCATGTGCTCCCATTTCGAATTTCCACACGGCCTGTGACACGGGCGTGTCTGTGGCCGTGTGAGAGACACGGTCAAGCCACACGGGCATGTGTCCCCTGTTTTTGAGAAAATTTCTTAAGTGTTCAAAAAGTTTCCAAAGTTATCAGTTTAGTCTCAAACCACTCCCAATGTATGTTTAGGGCTTCGTAGGCTCGTATTAGGGACTAACCATGCGTATGCCTCATGTGCGTTGATATAAGTGGAGGCTTATACTTTATAGATGATCGAGCCCATAGTTGGTATGTTGGGTACATGACTTATGTATGGCATGGCTTGAGTAGCAACAGTGGAATTCTTAGCTCAATTAGAGACTTAATGATATCCTTTCATTGGCATTGTGTGGACTGATAAATATGGAACGTGGCCACGAGTTGCTTATTCTTGAATGAGCAATTTATCACAGTCATTTGTTGACAGTGATCATATTAATCATTAAGAAGACACAATGGTGACAATTAGATAAAATAGGATTGTATTGAATGAACGAATTTAACTCAAAGGAATCAAGGATATCATATGAGGGTAACACACACATGACGAGGTCATTAGACAAAACAGTTGGATGAATTGCTTTTGTAAAGAGTATACAATAAGGAAATTTCAATCATGGTACTTCTTCTGGACTAACTCTATGATTAAGTAATTGAAAATTATCTGAACGATGCTTCTGGAAATAATTGCAATCACTAGAGCCTAATTGTATATGTCAGATTGGTCCCTCCATTAGCTCAACAAAAGTTCGATCGAACTGCATTTGAATCAGAAGAAAATTCTACAATTTTGAGAATAATTTAATTGAGTCAATTTATTCAATATGGAATTAAATTAGGTGATCATGAGAATTGTTCAACTAAAGAATTTAATTAAAGAATTTTCTTCAAAAATTAATTTGTAAAATCTAAGTGATTTTTGAAAAAAATTAATTTTGATTAAGTAAAATTAAATTAATCAAATCAACTAAAATTAAAATGATATTTTTGGGAGTTAATTTTCAAGTCAGACAATTGGCCCAATGGATAATTAAACTTGAAAATTGGACCTAAGATCGTAAATTGGGCTCGAGAGCCCAAAATTGAAACCAATACCCAAAAATTGGTTGAACGGGGCCTAGTATGTGAAACCGGGCCGACGGTTCAACAGGTGGCTAGACCAGTCCGGTCAGGTCATCATTAACCCAGACTGAATCGAATCGGGGTGTCGTAAGGGTGTCGCATCTGCATCATCGGACATAGTGGTTGAGTAGTGGAAGAGTTACACTCCTACTGGGACTCTACCAGAGAATTTGATTTCATATTAATTATTTAAAAAATAATAATAGTATAATAGTTTAATATTAAACTAAATTAAATACTTATCTTAATAATATTTTATTAATTTAATATTAGAGTGATTATCTTAAATGTAATTTAATGTTTATCTTGTAGATAAACATTCTATTAATTTAATAAGATTTAATATTATATTTAATATAAAATTTATCTTAATAAATATTATATTAATTTAATATTAAAGTGATTAAATTTAATCATAGTTGAACTCTCTAAACTCTCCCTAGCCTTGGATCATTATTTACACACACCTGAATTCAAGAGAAAGTTGTAGAGAGAAAATTCTCTAAAGAGATTATTCTAGAAAATTTCTAGAGATATTTTTTTGATTTACAACTTGACCCAAAAGTTTACAGAAATTGCAAAATTACCCCACTGGTAATTTTTGTCAAAAATTTCCTTATTCGAAGTGAGCCCACACTCGGCAGACGTGAGCTTGAGGATAGCGAAGAAGACTACTCGGTCGAAGTGCTCATTCTAGACGAATAAAAAAGGTACAATTTTGATTAAGTGTTTATTACTTTAGATATCACAACTAAGATCTCGTTTTGGAAATTTTTTTAAAACTTTGGTTTTTTACTAAATTGATTTTCCACTGCATTTTTCAAACTCGTTTTTTCCAATAGTATGTTAGGTACCTGACTTGCGTATGCATGGATTTATTGGAAATAGTGGAATTAATAGCTCAATTAAAGAGTTAAATGATATCCTCTCATTGGCATTGTATGAATTGATAAATATGGAACGTGGCTACAGGTTGCTTGTTCTCGAGCGACCAATTTATAACAATCATTTGTTGACTGTAATAGCCCGTTTTTCAATGGTGTCGGAAATAGTGGTTTTGTCTAACATCCCAAAATAGGGTCTAGT
Source organism: Gossypium hirsutum (assembly GCF_007990345.1). Classification (NCBI taxonomy): domain Eukaryota; kingdom Viridiplantae; phylum Streptophyta; class Magnoliopsida; order Malvales; family Malvaceae; genus Gossypium; species Gossypium hirsutum. The sequence continues at coordinate 37,590,324 of NC_053426.1, read as the reverse complement.
CAGAATAGTGGTTTTGGGACCACAAATCTAACATTAAAATATTATTTTTATAATTGATATGAGGTTTAAAATATGAATATACGCATGTGTTAAAGTTTCATGAGGAAATTCTAAGTATAAGGTGTTCAATTGGAAATTTTGGACCAAATTGAATAAGTTGCAAAATTTGTGTTTTAGAAGCAATTTGTATGAAATTGCTTTGGATTATTAATTAGGAGGTCTTAAAGAGTAATTTGCCTAATTCCTAAGTTTTTGGACAAAAATGAGCTTGTATGGAAAATTTTGAAGGAAAGGCATTAGGGGCATTTTGGTCATTTGGTATATTAATGAAATAAAAAGGGAAAATAAGCCAAAAATCAGCTCATTCTCTCCATGTTGCTGCTGAAATTTTAGGGTTCTCCATAGCTAGGGTTTTCAAGCTTTACAAGCTCTATAGTAAGTGCTCCCAAGCCCCATTTTTAATGTTCTTCATGTTTTTGAAATCCCGGTAACTTGATCTCTCTTTTTCTACCCATATTTCATGCTAGGGTTCATGTTTAGAAATTTACCCATGCATGAGACGCTTATGTTTTGATGATTTATGGAGGAATATGAGAGTTTAAAGGATGGTAAACAACTTTTACTAAGTAGATTTTCATGAAAAGGGCTTTAAGGACTATTTTGTAAAAGTTGTAGAAAAGGGTAGAAAAATGTGAAAGGAAGGAAAATGTGGGCTGTTATGAACATGAAAAATGTTCGGCTAGGCTTGGGTAACAAAAAAATCCCATAGATTGTATTATCCGAGCCTAAGGACTAAATTGCAAATATATGAAAGTATAGGAGTAAATAGTAATTTTACCCAAGTATGAATTTTGGGTCGTTTTGAGTAATGTATATATTAAACGAGGTAAATTTGGTATTATAGATCAAGAGAATCGAGATATGGGCTTTGATCAGGGAAAGAACAAGGTTTACGAGGTTTAGGCTCGATTTCTAATATTTTATACCGAGGTAAGTACGTATGCAAATAAATACATTAATTATTATTAAATGATTTATTTGATATGTGTATGCTTAATATGCTTATTTGGCCATGTTGATAATATAACATGTTTTGATTCTTTGCTATATGATTATGAGACGTTGGCCATGTGAAAGAAACCATTATGCAAGTACGTTTGGTAAAGGTCTAGAAGTCTAAAATCCCGTTTGAACCTTAGGAATAGTTGAGGATACAAGTGACATGTTACTAGGATAGTCAAGTGTGTTATGAGCTCATTTAATATGTGATACATGCTAGGGTCTGGGTGCTGGGTATCTTGAGTTGTGTTCGGATACACTCTTAGCTCTTTGAGTAGCCCAATTGAGAGCGGCATGTGATACTGTGACATGAGGCACTTCAGTGCACTTTCTATCAGGTAGCCAAGGTTACGTTCAGGCACTTCTGTGCATTTCTTCCGTGTGTCCGAATCATATTCCAAGTGTTCAATGGGTAACATAATATGAATTCCAAAAGTAAAATTTAAGTAAGTCATATGTGTGCAAGATGGCACAGGTATGTACTAAAATCATATGAGGACTTAGCATATGATGATATTATGGAAAGATATGTATTTGGATAAGCACGTGCATATGAATATGGAAGGTAAGTATATATATATGACATGATGAAAAGTATCATAATGGATAAGTAATTATGCGTAGATTATTAGTAATTGCAAAAATGTTGATTATTTGTATACGTACGTACTAAGCTTTATAACTTACCCTCCTCTCTTTTCCCTTCTCATTTGATACGTCAAGCTAGCTCAAAGGATCAGGATACGTCGGAGCTCGGATCACACTATCTTCAAGGATTTTGGGTATAAAAGGGTTTAATTATTTTGGTCATGGCATGTATAGGAAACTTGTCTATTTTTATATGTGTCATGTTGAAGTAGCCAAGTGTAATGGCTCATTTGGCCATTGATTATTTTGTATATGGCCATGTGATTTGGCTCATATTAATGATTGGGATGTATCCCTAAGTTTACCTTTGCATGCATTCTAAGATGTGTATATATTGGTTTGATGGATGACTATTTATTTGCTTGTATGAGGTTACGTGATTTAGCACTCATAATGGATTGATAATAAAGAATATGGTAAACCATGAAATTGGTGTGGAATGACTAAAAGATAAGGTTGTGTGAATACTAATGGACTAGTATGAAAAGGGGTCATAGTGATGCTATAATGTTGCATGTTTATGTGTCCAAATATATCATGGGATATGCCATTGAACATATAGAAGTGCATGATTGTTTAAGGGTGACCAATGGCTTGGAGAGTAGCCTCCAAATGATCCATACGGGTAGACACACGGACATGTGTCTAGTTCGTGTTTGACACACGGTCAGCCCCATGGGCGTGTCGTTCAATTGTGTGTCCCCTGTACCTTGAATTTTAGGTTAACATGCATGGTAGTAAACACACGGGTAGACACGCGGCCGTGTGTCTCAACCGTGTGAAGGACATGGCCTTTAGCCATGGGCGTGTGCTTGGCCGTGTGCCTCAAATTTGTATGATGACATCATAAACAAAATGCTCGCTAAAATCACATAAGCTACCACACGGGTGTGTCCCAGGCCATGTGAGGGATGCAGGCCAAGGACACGGGAGGGTGCTCGGCCGTGTGAAAACCCGTGTAGGTTCGAATTGGAAAATAAATCCAATAATTCCACACGGTTGTCGGACATGGGCGTGCCCCCAAGCACACGGGCGTGTGCATTGCCTCCACACAGGCGTGTGAGGCTTTAACCTAGAAATTTTCTTAGAAATTTTGTGAGTTCTCGATTTAGTCCCGGACTGCTAATGACATAATAGGGACAAATTGACTTTAATTGATTGGTTTTAGTTGGAATGAAATTTTTTTGCTCGGTTCTGAATGTTTGGTTCTACTTAAGTTAGGTAATGCCTCGTACCCTGTTCTGGCATCAGATACGGGTAAAGGGTGCTACATTTATTGTATCAGAGCTACAATTTAGTTGGTTCTTGGACTACATAACATGTGTCTGTGTCTACCTATACCTGCCATGTGTAAATTGTGATAGTGCGACGACTCCTGACGTTATTAAACTGTGTTTTTCATATAGTAATGGATCCCGACCGAGCTATAGCAGATGACGTAGAAAGCATGCACCAGCCCCACTCAAGGGATGGTACCTGAAGAAAGTAGACCCGTAACCATGAGCCAAGGGGGGAAGCTAGAGAGGCCTTCTTGCAAATGATGAATGATTGGTATGCTGAGTTGGTCCATAAGAACCCAGCCGCTCAGACGCAACCTCCTTCACCCCCTCCGAACCCTTAGCCTGTACCCATGATGCCCTGAGGTATAGATTTTATGAAATTTTCTAAAACTCCCGTGGATAAGATTCGAAAACAAGGAGTAGAGGAATTTAGAGCTAACACTGAGGATGATGTTGAGAGAGCCAAGTTTTGGCTCGAGAATTCTATTCGAGTATTCGATGAACTGTCTTGTACACCTGAAGAGTGTTTGAAGTGTGCTATATCGTTGTTGAAGGATGATCCCTCCCATTGGTGGAAGACTTTGATTTCGGTTATGCCTAAGGAGGTAGTTACTTGAGACTTCTTTCTGGAGGAATTCCAAAAGAAGTATATTAGCGAGAGGTTTATCGACCAAAAACGTAAGGAATTTCTTGAACTTAAGCAGGGTCACATGTCGGTTACCGAATATGAGCGAGAGTTCATTTGGATTAGTAAGTATGCCCGAGAGTGTGTGCACACTGAGGCTAAGATGTGCAGGAGGTTTGAAGACAGACTTAATGAGGATATCAGGGTGTTAGTGGGCATCCTTGAACTAAAGGAATTTGTTGTGCTCGTTGAACGGGCATGTAAGGCTGAAGAATTGACAAGGGAGAAGAAGAAAGCCAACTCAGAAGCAAGAGATATGCGAAAGAGAATGATAAACAAATCGACCCCAACTCAGTCTAAGAAATCTAAAGATGTGTATTCTCGTTCTTATGCATCACTAGGACGCTCCCATAGAAATCGTAAAAAGAAAAGTTTGGGTTTCCGGACTCAGGCTACATCTGTAGCTAGCGTAAGAGACGCTAAACCTTGTTAACCCAAGTGTGAATACTGCGGAAGACGTCATCCGGGCTCATGTAGGAGGAATGATGGGACGTGTTATAGATGTGTTTCTCAAGACCACTTTACTAAAGATTGTCCCGAGACGGACGAGAGATTTCAGAATGCAAGACAGAGTGGTTCAGCTTCAAAGGCAAGACCCACGAAAAGTGCCGGTACTGGAGTTGGCAGCAAAAATATGACACGAGAGACGGCAATACAATCTGAGGCTAGGGCTCCAGTTAAGTCTATGCCATACAAGCACGTGAAGAAGCATCGTCGCCTGACGTGATCACTGGTACATTTTCTCTTTATGACACTGTTGTTATTGCTTTGATAGATCCAGGATCTACACATTCGTATACATGCATGAAAATGGCATCTACTTGAATTTTCCCGTGGAGTCTACAGAATTTGTGATTAGAGTGTCAAACCCGTTAGGCAAACATGTCTTTGTCGATAAAGTATGTAAGAAATGCCCTTTGATGATTAGGGGTTTTTGTTTTTCGGCCGACTTGATGTTGTTTCCGTTTGATGAATTTGATGTTATTTTGGGTATGGATTGGTTGACACTTTATGGTGCTATAATAGATTGTAAACAGAAAGTTATGGAATTGAGACATGAGACTGGTGAAGTCCTTCGAGTCGAATAAGATGAACTTAGTGGCTTGCCAATCGTAATTTCTTTGATGACTGCTCAAAAATGTATGAGAAAAGGAAATGAAGCATATCTGGCTTATGTGTTGAATACAAAGGAATCTGAGTTGAAAGTCGAATCAGTGCCTGTTGTATGTGAGTTTGTGGATGTGTTCCCGGAAGAATTGCCAGGTTTACCCCTAGTTAGGGAAGTTGAATTTGGTATTGAGTTAATTCCAGGGACTACACCTATCTCTATCGCTCCGTATAGGCTGGCTCCGGTGGAGTTAAGGGAATTAAACTCACAATTGCAAGAAATGGTTGACAAAGGCCTTACGAGACCCAGTTTTTCACCTTAGGGTGCTCCCGTGTTATTCGTAAAGAAGAATGATGGTTCCATGAGATTATGTATTGATTACCGACAACTTAATGAGGTAACGGTTAAGAACAAATATCCATAGCCAAGAATTGATGACTTGTTCGATCAGCTAAAATGAGCAACATGGTCTTCCAAGACAGACTTGAGGTCCAGTTATTACCAGCTGTGAGCTAAGGAGACAGACGTACCTAAGACTGCTTTTAGAACAAGGTATGGTCACTACGAATTCCTTGTTATGCCATTTGGATGGACGAATGCTCCAGCTGTGGTCATGGATTTGATGAATAGAATATTTCATCCATACTTGGATAAGTTTGTTGTAGTGTTCATAGATGACATTTTAATTTACTCTAAAGATGAGACAGAACATGTCGAACATCTGAGGATCGTCTTGCAGACTTTGAGGGATAAGCAATTATATGCCAAGTTCAGTAAAAGTGAGTTTTGGCTTCAGGAAGTTGGATTCTTAGGCCACATTGTTTCTAGTGATAGTATTCAAGTTGATCCTAGTAAACTTTCTGCCATTGTTGAATGTAAGCCTCCAAGGAATTTAACCGAAGTTAGGAGCTTTTTGGGCTTAGCCGGTTATTATTGAAGGTTTGTAAAAGGATTTTCTATGATAGCGACTCCTATGACGAGACTGCTACAAAAGGATGTTAAGTTTGAGTGGACAGAAAAGTGACAACAAAGCTTTGAAAAGTTGAAAATGCTATGGATAGAGGCGCTAGTGCTAGTACAATCGGAACCAGGGAAAGAATTTGTAATCTACAGCGATGCATCCTTGAATGGACTAGGATGTGTGCTTATGCAAGAAGGAAAAGTTGTAGCATATGCTTTGATATAGTTGAAACTTCATGAGAAGAATTATCCAACTCATGATTTGGAATTGACCGCCATAGTGTTTGCCTTGAAGATTTGGCGTCATTATTTGTTCGGGGAAAAATGCCATGTCTATACCGATCATAAGAGCCTCAAGTATTTGATGACTCAAAAAGATATGAATTTAAGACAACAGAGATGGTTGGAAATATTGAAAGATTATGAGCTTATAATTGATTATCATCTGGGAAAGGCGAACGTGGTCGCCGACGCTTTGAGTAGGAAGTCTCTATTCGCTTTGAGGGCAATGAATACACAGATGACCTTATATGATAATGGTTCCATTTTAGCTGAATTGAGAGCTAGGCCAACTCTTCTCCGTCAAATTTGTAAAGCTTAAAAATCTAATGAGGAATTACAAAACAAGAAAGTTCAGTGTGAAGCAACGAGTGAACTTGACTTTCAGACTAACTTTGATGGATGCTTGAGATTTCGGGGAAGAATCTGTGTTCTAAAGAATGCCGAGTTGATCCATACTAATTTACACTAGGCACATAACAGTCGCATGTTAGTTCATCCGGGAAGTACCAAGATGTACAATGACTTGAAGAAAGTTTATTGGTGGAATGGCATGAAAAGAGGTATCTCAGAATTTGTAAAAAGATGTTTGATTTGTCAACAAGTTAAAGCTGAACATCAAGTGCCCTCCGATTTACTCTAGCCTATTGTGGTCCCTAAGTGGAAATGGGATCGTATCACTCTAGATTTCATGATCGGGTTGCCAGCAACTCCAAGAAAGAGAGATGCTATTTGGGTGATAGTCAATAGATTGACTAAATCAACCCATTTTATACCAGTACACATAGATTATTCTCTAGATGAGTTAGCCGATTTGTACATTTCAGAGGTTGTTAGACTTCATGGTATGCCATTGTCGATTATTTCGGATAGAGATCCTAGATTTACGTTGCAATTTTGGAAAAAAGTTGCAAACGGCTTTGGGAATGAAACTAAATTTTAGTACTACTTTCCACCCACAAATTGATGGACAATTCGAGAGAATAATTTAGACACTTGAAGATATGCTTAGATGTTGTGTTCTTGAGTTTCAATGTAGTTGGGAAAATTATATACCTTTGGTTGAATTTGCTTACAACAACAGTTATCAGTCTAATTTAAGGATGGCACCTAATAAGGTATTATACAACCAAAAGTGTCGAACTCCTTTGTATTGGACAGAGCTTAAGGAAAGTAAAAGTTTCGAAGTTGATTTGATCAAAGAAACCGAGGATAAAGTTGAGGTGATTCAAGATTGTTTGAAAGCAGCGTCGGATAGAAAGAAATCGTATGCGGATTTGAAAAGAAAAGAAATTGAGTATCAAGTGGGTGGAAAAGTATTCTTGAAGGTATCACCCTGGAGAAAGGTTTTAAGACTCGGTAGAAAAGGCAAATCAAGTCCTCGTTTTATTGGGCCTTATGAGATTACTGCGAGAATAGGACCAATTGCCTATCGCTTAGCTCTGCCATCAGAGTTGGAAAAGATCCATGACATGTTTCATTTATCCATGTTACGTTGATATATATCGGACCCCTCGCATGTGATTACCCCAACAGAGGTTGAAATTCAACTGGACATGACTTACTGTGAGGAACCGGTTAAGATTTTGGCCAGGGAAGTTAAGCAACTGAGGAACAAAAGTATTGCCCTTGTGAAGGTATTATGGAATAGAAATGGGGTTGAAGAAGCCACTTGGGAACTAGAGGAGACTATGAAAATTCAATATCCTAACCTATTTATTGGTAAGACTTTCGAGGACGAAAGTCCCTAAAGGGGGAGAAATGTAACATCCCAAAATAGGGCCTAGTCAGAATAGTGGTTTCGAGACCACAAATTCAACGTGAAAATATTGTTTTTATGATTGATATGAGGTTCAGAATATGAATATATGCATGTGTTAAAGTTTCATGAGGAAATTCTAAGTATAAGGTGTTCAATTGGAAATTAGGGACCAAATTGAATAAGTTGCAAAATTTGTGTTTTAGAAGCAATTTGTATGAAATTGCTTTGGACTATTAATTTGGAGGTCTTAATGAGCAATTTACCCAATTTCTAAGTTTTTGGACAAAAATAGGCTTGTAATGAAAATTTTGAAGGAAAGGCATTAGGGGCATTTTGGTCATTTGGTATATCAATGAAATAAAAAGGAAAAATAAGCCAAAAATCAGTTCATTCTCTCCATGTTGTTGCCGAAATTTTAGGGCTCTCCATAGCTAGGGTTTTCAAGCTTTCCAAGCTCTATAGTAAGTGCTCCCAAGCCCCTTTTTAATGTTCTTCGTATTTTTTAAATCCCGATAACTTTCTCTCTCTTTTTCTACCCATATTTCATGCTAGGGTTCATGTTTAGAAATTTACCCATGCATGAGAAGCTTATATTTTGATGATTTATGGAGGGGATATGAGAGTTTAAAGGATGGTAAATAACTTTTACTAAGTAGATTTTCATGAAAAGGGCTTTAAGGACTGTTTTGTAAAAGTTGTAGAAAAGGGTAGAAAAATGTGAAAGGAAGGAAAATGTGGGATTTTATGTACATGAAAAATGTTCGACTAGGCTTGGGTAACTACGAAATACCATACATTGTATTATCCGAGCCTAGGGACCAAATTGTAAATATACGAAAGTATAGGGGTAAAATAGTAATTTTACCCAAGTATGAATTTTGGGTCGTTTTGAGTAATGTATGTATTAAACGAGCTAAATTTGGTATTATTGATCAAGAGAATCGAGATACGGGCCTTGATCAGGGAAAGAAAAAGGTTTATGAGGTTTAGGCTCGATTTCTAATATTTTGTACCGAGGTAAGTAGGTATGCAAATAAATACATTAATTGTTGTTATTAAATGATTTGTTGATATGTGTATGCTTAATATGCTTATTTGGCCATGTTGATAATATAACATGTTTTGATGCTTTGCTATATGATTATGAGACATTGGCCATGTGAAAGAAACCATTATGCGAGTGTGTCTCAACCGTGTGGAGGATATGGCCTCTGGCCATGGGTGTGTGCTTGGCCGTGTGCCTCAAATTTGTATGATGACGTCATAAATAGAATGCTCGCTAAAATTACACGGGCTACCACACGGGTGTGTCCCAAGCCGTATGAGGGACACGGGCGTGTGCTCGACCGTGTGAAAACCCGTGTAGGTTCAAATTGGAAAATAAATCCTATAATTCCACATTTTTTGTGGGACATGGGCATGTCCGCAAGCACACGGGCGTGTGCATTGCCTCCACACGGGCGTGTGAGGCTTTAACCTAGAAATTTTCTTAGAAATTTTGTGAGTTCTCGGTTTAGTCCCGGACCGCTAATGATGTATGTTTTGGGCCTCGTAGGTCCATAATAGGGACAAATTGACTTTAATTGATTATTTTAGTTTGAATGAAATTTTGTGGCTCGGTTCTGCATGTTTGGTTCTGCTTAAGTTCGGTAATGCCTCGTACCTTGTTTCGGCATCAAATACTATTGTCATCTTTTTCATTTTACGCTACCACATTTCATGGATTGCCATGCAATCAATATGTAAATTAACATACATTTAAGAATATACATTTTTTAAGTATATTTAAAGTTTACTTTGAGTTACACAAACTTACCTGGTAATTGCTTTGGTTTCATATTTCGGTTATTTTGAAACCTTTCGTTTTCCACGGTCAACCTCCGGAATTGGTTCTTCAGGGTCTATATTAATAAAAATAAATTATTAATACCTCAAACTATTCATTTCAGACTTAAATTTTACCCCCGGGCAAAATGACCATTTTGCCCCCAACATTTCACATTTTTACAAATTAGTCCCTAGGCTCGTATAATGAAATGCATGAAATTCCTTGGTTACCCATGCCTAGTTGGATGTATCCTAAGCTCATACCATCCCATATTTTCCTCTATTTCACATTTCTACCACGTATTTTATACTTTTTACAAAATGGTCCTTTAGGCCATTTCCATGAAAATCTACCTAGTAAAAGTTGTTTATCATCCTTTAAACTCTCATATTCCTCCATAAATCATTAAAACGCAAGCATCTTATACATGGGTAAATTTCCAAACATGAACCCTAGCTTGAGATATGAGTAGAAATGGGTAGAACATGTTACGAGGATCTCAAAATTACAAAGAACATTAAAAAGGGGGATAGGGAGCACTTACTGTTGAGCTTGAAATATTGAAAACCCTAGCTTATGGAGCTCTTGGAATTTTGGCAGCTATAGGGAAGAAGATGGCTGATTTTGGCTTTCTTTTTCCCTTTTTATTAAGTTTATTACCAAATGACCAAAATGCCCTTCCTTACAAAACTTCTAAAATTTTCTATACATGCCCATTTTTGTCCAAAAACTTAGAAATTGGGAAAATTGCTATTTAAGACCTTCTAATTTATAATTCAAAGCAATTTCATGCAAATTTCTTCTAGAACCCAAGTTTTGCAATTTATTCAATTTGGTCCATAATTTCCAATTGGACACCTTATACGTAGAATTTCTTCATAAAACTTTAACACATGCTTATTTTCATATCCTAGACTTTATAATGATCATGAAATAATTATTTTAACGTCAGATTTGTGGTCCCAAAACCATTATTCCTATTTTAGAATGTTACAATGGGGTTTAGTTTTCGTTGTCCATCAATCGTCCCTTTCTTGCTATCTTCCCGGATGATCTTGTGCATGCATATGACAGGCTAATGCCATGAATATCAGCTATGGTCCATCTGATAGCCTTCTTAAATTGTTTCAATACTAGGATAAGTTTCTTTTTTTGCTCTTTGGTCAATTCTACTGAAACAATCACAGGAAAAGTAGAAGCGTTACCTAAATAAACATATTTTAAACGTGAGAGAAGTACCTTCAATTCTAATTTAGGTAGCTCTTCAATTGACGCTTTTGGTTGGGCATAATCTCTACTTTCTAATTCCAAAGATTCAAAGTGGGATCGTAGATTAAACCCTCTGATTAGCTTCTAGCAAAGCTAAGTATTCCTCTCCCACTTCATCACTTGGAGGGTCTAATTTCAAAATTTTCTCCAATAGGTCCTCAACATAACTGAGTTCCTTTTCTATGATTAATTCCTCTAACTCGGATACTGCAAAATAATCATCAATTGTGTCAGAAAATCATATAGACTTAAAAACATTAAATGTTAACTGATTGTCTTGAACACTCATGGTAAGTTCGCCCTTCTACACATCAATATGTGTCCTTCCAGTCACTAGGGAAGGCCTTCCTAGGATGATTGGCACCTCTTTATCTGTTTCAAAGTCTAGAATAACAAAGTCAGCAGGAAAAATAAATTTGTTTACATGTACCAATGCATCCTCGATTTTTCCTTCTAGATGTGCTAAAGATTGATCTGCTAATTGAAGTGTAACTATAATAGGTCTAACTTCACCTGTCCCCAACTTCTTGAATATGGACATGGGCATCAAGTTAATACTTACACCCAAATCACATAATGCCTTACCACAATAAGTTGCTCCAATGTTGCAAGGTATGGTGAAACATCTAGAATCCTTCATCTTTGCGGGTAGTTTGTCTTGAAGATATGCAATGCATTCTTTCGTCAGGGCTACCATCTCAAATTCTCCTAGTCTTCATTTTTAGACAGGATATCCCTCATAAATTTGATGTAATTCGGCATTTTTTCAAGTGCTTCTACCTACAAAATGTTGATTTGAAGTTGCTTGAGTACGTCTAGGAACTTTTTGAACTGGACTTCATGCTTCTACTTCTGAAGTTTTTAAGGGTAGGATGGTGAAGGATTCTTTACTGGAACTAGTTGGTTCATCTTTTATGGCAATTTCGCATCTAATAAAGTTGTTAGTTTATCATAATTGACTGGTTTAAAAGTTACCTTTTTAGAGTTCATAGGTTACAGTTCTAATGAGATTGGAATTTCAACACTTGGTTGAACTTCCACTACATCTTGAGCATCAACTAGCTCCTTTTCAACTTTGACAGTGTTGGGTTCTAATGTCTTTCTACTCCTCAATGTTAATGCTTTACAATGTTGTTTCCCCAGATTTCTTGGATTTTTTATATCACTAGGCAGAGCACCTTATAGTGGGTTCTTAAGTTTAGTAGCAAGTTGACCCACTTAATACTCCAAATTTCTTAAAGTGGCGTCATTCTTTGCCTTATATGTCTTCAATAGGTTTTCTAACCTATTGGAAGGTTCAACTTGAGTTGGTTTCTGAACTTGTTGGGTAAAAATAGGTGGCTGGATCGGTTTAGGTTGTGCATAAGTGTTATTGGTTTTAGCCCCTTGGTTACTCCAAGAAAAGTTAGGGTGGTTTCGCCAAGATGGGTTATAATAATTGGATTATGATCCTTCCCTTCCTTGGTTTTGGTTTTGGTTACCCATGCAATACACGGATTCTGGGTTTAATGGACATTCTTTGAACAAATGCCCTTCCCCACAATAAACACAAGTTACATTTTCAAATAGATTCAGTGGCTGACCTGTAAAAATATTAAACCCATTAGTAGTAAAGTTTTTAAGCATTGATGATATTGAGCTACTTGAGATGCAAATGAAGTAATAGCGTCCATTTCATGTACTCCAGCAACTCATTTTCCTAACACTGCTCGATTGGTTGGTCATTGATAATTGTTGCTGGCAATCCCCTCAATGATTTCATAAGTCTCGTTATAAGACTTAGAAAGGAAAGCACCATTAGCAGAAGCGTCCATTACCATCCTCGTGTGAGCATTTAGATTGTTATAGAACGTCTCTAATTGGATGTAATGAGGGATTCCATGATGAGTTCATCTTCGCAATAGTTCTTTAAACCTCTCCCATGCCTCATACAAGGACTTATTATCGAACTGTTGGAAGGTAGTAATCTCGTCCCTCAACATAGCAATCTTGCTAGGTGGGAAGTACTTCACAAGAAATCTTTCTGCTAACTCTTGACATGTGGTAATGGAAATTGGTAGCAACGAGTTCAACTAGGTTCGAGCTTTGTCCTTCAGTGAATATGGGAACAACTTTAATAGTAGTATATCTTCGGGTACTTTGGCTAACTTGAAAGAATTGCTCACCACCATAAACAATCTTACACTTATGAAGCATTTGGAACATAGCCGGCATCAGCTCAAACTATTGTGCCTCAATTTTGGGTCTCCTAATACCCAGATTAAGATCATGAAACACTAGCACGTCATACTATCTTAGAGCTCTATCCCTATCATCAGCAATAAGGATCAGATTTTGAGGAGGGTTTGCTACGTTTCCTTGATTTTGGTTTTCAAAGTTCATCCCTTAGGTCCTTCTTTGAGTTGCTTGTCTTTTTTATTAAGGAAAAGTTCTTTCAATTTCAAGATCTATAGGGAGTAAATTGATAATTTAATCAATACTCAAAAGCACCTGAAATGATTACAGAAAAATTAATTAAGTTAAAATTGAATTGAAAACTAAACCAAAATGGAAAATTAAAAAATTCACAAATAATTACTTTTAAAACAGTCCCCGAAAAATGCGCCAAAAACTTGGAACGATGGAAACATGTAAGTGTACACAATCGTAACAAGTAATAAAGTGACAAGTAAATGTCGACTTATCGTACCCACAGGCACTGCATAAGAAAATATTTATGAAATGTAATTCAAAACACTTTGGTGAAGGAAAATCATTTGTTTTGAAAAAGGGTTTAATAAAACTAGATTTTAACTAAGAAATTTAAAAAGGTAAAAATTCCAACGCATGATTTCTGCAAAACAAGTTTAATTAATATGACATAATTGTGTTAGATCAATTACATTTCTTAACTTAATATTACTAAAACGAATGTTCATGTTGTTACAAATAAATTCACAGCAACTTGGTAATTTGTTAACTATAGCACATATAGACTTACAAAATTAACTAATCTCTTGAACATATTACTATGCCAATTCAAACAATTAATAAATTTTAATAAGAAAGTAAAATATTAAGTGAAGTAACAATATATTCCTACATTGAAATAGTTTAATCACAATAATCTTGCAAGTTATGCAAGGCTAATGTATTATTTAATACCGTCACTAATTTTAACCCTCAACTACCTTAGAAGATTAAGCATGCACTGATAAAGCATTGTGTCAATTAATTACAATTTCAATACGATTAATAATTAATGCATTAGTTACCTTACATTTATAAAGCAAGTGTAACATAATCATGATTTTACTTAATCAAACAATTTACCAAGACCTATAGCAACACAAACATGATTTTAATAACTTAAGTAGATGAAATGAAATTAACCTAACACGAATTAAATTTAAGCCATGTTAATTAAATTTTGAACAACAGCATAATAAATATTTATAGACATGTTCATAACAACAAGAAGACAAGTTAAATGATAGGAAACTAGAATCAAATCGAGTGTTTCTCCAAAGTCTGACTAGTTTGCTCTGCTCCTTCTTCTTTACTCATTCTATTGAACCAAGGCTTCTGCAAGAACTTAAATGCTGCTACCCAAGGTGGCTGAAGGGATGTTTTCCAAGAGGGAAATTGGCAAAGGAAAGTAAAAGGGAAAAATGGGAAACAAAGGAGAGAAAGTGAGTGAAAAAGAGAGAGATGTGTGGAATGAATAGGTGAAAGGGGTATTTATAGGTGGGAGTGGTTGCTAGAAATAACAAATAATTAGCAGTGACACACTCCCCTTGGTCAGCCACCACTCATGCACAAGTTGAAGATTTCAACTTGCTATATTTAACTAGCGGCAAATCTACAACAGCATGATAAATGGATGGGTTTGAATGCGATTTCGAGGAGACTTCAATTAATGATTTGCATGTCAATAAATCACCTAATTTAAGCTAATTGGGTCAAAATGTTGGACGGGTTTGGGCAGCCCAATTGATCGGTTGGATCAGTCTTTCGTATTAGCACAACTAGACGTCCTTTCCATAATATAATTAATAATAATTATTTAACCCAAAATAAACTAGATAAAAATTAAAATTAATTATATTATGTATTAATATTCATAATTTGGATAGTCTTAGGCTGAAAAATTAATTCACCTTGATGCTTCAAAAACTGCTTCACAGTTTTGAGCTTCTAGCAGTGTCTACCGAGCCAATTTTCACTGTTTATGCAAATCCGTCGAAAATAAATCAAAATTTGTGAGAATTTATTATAATTAATATGTTAATAATTTTAGTATAATTTAATTATATTATATTTTTCAAAAAGAACTACTACGAAACTGCATGAATTTGAGTTAGAAAGGCATGAAAAAGTCTATATATTTTTGTGTTTCCAGGCGGCAAATGGTCGATGACGGTGGGTCTTTGATGGTTGACCAGTGGAAGAATTACACTCCTACTAGGACTCTATTAGAGAAGTTGATTTCATATTAACTATTCCAAAAATAATATAATTTTAATACATTTAATATTAAATTTAATTTAATACTTATCTTAATAGTATTTTATTAATTTAATATTAAAGTGATTATCTTAATATTAAATTTAATTTATTGTTTATCTTGTAGATAAATATTCTATTAATTTAATAAGATTGAGTATTAAATTTAATCTAATATTTATCTTGATAAGTATTATATTAATTAATGATAGTTGAACTCTTTAAACTTTCTCTATATAAAGTGTGCATTGGGTCATTATTTTTTACACACTTGAACTTAAGAGAAAGTTGTGGAAAGAAAATTATTTGAAGAAATTATTTCAAAAATTTCTATAGATATATTCTTTATTTACAACTTAGCCCAAAATTTTAAAGAAATTACAAAATTACCTCACTGGTATTTTTTCTGAAAAATTTTCTAATTCAAAGCAAGCCCACACTCGGCAAATGTGAGTTTGAGGATAGCGGAGAAGACTGCTCGGTTGAAGTGTTCATCCTAGACAAATCGAAAAGGTACAATTTTGATTAAGTGTTTATTACTTTAGATATCACAACCAGGTTCTTGTTTTGATTTTGAAAACCCTGGTTTTTCCCTAAAATTATTTTTCGTTGTGTTTTCCAAACCTGATTTTCCAACAATTGGTATCATGAGCTAGGTTGTGCTCTATCTATAAGTATAAACAGATTATCAAAATAATTTCTCTTCTTCTTGAATGATTTGATTATATAGAAAGTGACATTCTTTCGATCTTATGCATGTTTTGAGTTATAAATTTGGGAATGGATACGATATTATATATTTATTATATAATTTTTTTACCAATGTTATGGTTCTTAGGAAATAGACCATGGACTATCATCTCCACGTGGAACTGTTTTTTTAGTTCATATAGTTCTAGTAAGTCAGAAACAGATATAAGACTTAAATGTAAATTTTCAAAAAGAATTCCATGACAAGAAGAAGATGGAGCAATGGCAGTTGAAGACCCAAGGAATGCCTTGTGGCGAAAAACTATGTAATTTTATTTTTTTCATTTATTTTCTAGTAATAGAAACATGGAAAACTTGGCTGGCAATTTTATTTTAATTACCTATATCCTTATATATTTGTTTTATAATTTTTATAATATTTATATTATTTAATATTATAATTTTGATATATATGAGATAACCCACAATTGAACGATTAAAAATAAGAAGTGTCGTAATGAAAAAATACATGTGTTGTATTGTTCTATTCACTTCTTTAGGTTATTCAATTACTATGAGAAGTGTGGTAATGAAAAGGTGCATGTTTAAGATTCACTCCGGCTAGGAAAGGCTTGATTTTTAAGTGGTAAAATTTGACTCACCTTCCTTTCTTGGAACTCTACCTGATGCACGATTCACATTCACTTCTTCTATTTTTTCCCCTCAAAAGAAAAACTGCGGAGAATCAAAATTGTTTGTTTTTATGATTGACTTTTGTGTATGAATGAATGTGAATGTTATAAAATTTCCATAGCATGCCATGCATATATTGGAAGCATGTCATATAAATTAGGTAAGAATGCCACCAGGACTATTATATGATCATTCTTCAAATTTGGGATAAAAACCTTGCATGTTTTTAAAATATTGAGTGGGAGAATGTCTTTGAATAAGACCTACGACCTTCATTGATGGTCCCTAAGTGATAGCATGTTAAAGTTTTGAGCCAGTTTCTACCCTAGTTTCACCATAATGTACACTTTATCATGTGGGTTCACTGGATGGGATTTTCTTTTTAAGGGCAACTAGTCATGCATGACTCTCAAAGAGATTGTCCCAAGACGACTAAAAAATGAAAGCATGTTCATGATGGGTGTTGAGTCAACGATTACACACTCAAGATCGTCTCTTATTAAATAGTTTCCCAAGAAACGATGTTTAAGCTAGAGACAATGGTCAAATGTTAAAATGGTCACTGGTTCATGTGGAGTCTTAAGAATTAAGATTCACAAACCAATTGGATGTAATCCATGTTCCTGCTAGTTAATCATAGGATCCTAAGGCGACATGGTTGACGGGTGTGAGAATGATCGTAGCAATTGGAAAAATATTTTTTCAAGGTTTTAATACAAGACACATGCATATATTGCATTCTTGATATGTTTCCGGAATGAAAATATTTGCTTAATACAAACATAGTAATTAGTGAATCTTTATTTTTTCAATTCAAATATTCCTATACTCCACTTATTAGCATTCTTACTGAGAATAAATTAAATGAGGATAACTTTAGAGAACAGAAATAGAACTTGCTAATAGTTCTCAACTGTGAGAAACACAAATTCATTCTTGATGATACATGCACTCTTGAAGCTCAACCCAAATTGAGAAATTGCTGGAGAGATTCTAACTCCATTGCTCGATGTTATATGTTAGCGAGCATGAATGGTGTGTCGTAAAATCGACATGAGAATTTTCGTACTGCCAAAGAGATCATGAAAAATTTGGAGGATTTGCTCGGAGGCCAAGCCGCATTGGCTCGATAATCTATTATTACAAATTTGATAAACTCTCAGCAAAAATCTAACACTCCAGTTAAAGAAAATATGCTTAAGCTTATGGGATTCTTTGCAGAAACGGAGGACAATAGGGTTGAACTAGATGTGAACACTCAAATTAAAATAGTGTTCAAATCCTTAACCAAGGAGTTTGTTGGTTTTAGGGTCACTTACAGCTTGGGGAATGAGGCGCTTACCTTGACTCAGCTCATGAAGGAATTACAATCCTATAACTTGATGCTGAATGGTGGTAAGCCAATTCAGGAGAAACTTGAGGCAAACTTAGCTGTAGGTCCTTCATACTCTAAGGGGAAGCAGAAAACTAAGGGAAAGAAGCAACCGACTAAGCCTTCAATTCCACTTCAAGTGGATGGAAAGAACGCTAAGAAGTCAAAAGATCCTAAAAAGATAAAATGTTTCCTCTACAACAGGAAAGGACATTTCAAATCAAACTTTAAGGAGTATTTGGGTTACCTAGATGAAACGAAAAAAATTATGAAACTTTTTGTGGTTGAAGCTTACTTAGTGGAAGAATCAGTTGACAATTGGGTTATTGATTCTGAAGCTATTAACCATGTGTGTAACAGCCTACTTTTGGTCAAATCAGAATAGTGGTTTTGGGACCACAAATTAGAGGTTAAAATATTTATTTTATTATTATTTTAATGTCTACATCATGATAGTATGATTGTGTGAAAATTTCGTTAAGAAATTTTATCATTTGAGTGTTCAATTTGATAAAAAGGACTAAATCGCGTAAAATGTAAAACTTAAGTTCTATTAGGTAAAGGTGTCTAATAGCTATAGAACCTTAAATTTAAGGTCCTTATTTGGAAACTATCCCATTAATTAGATAGTGTATGATATTGGCTTGGCATTATGGAAATTTTGATTATGTTTTAAGGTTAATTAAGTAAATTAGCAATTAAGATTAATTAAAATAAAACAAATTAAAAGTCATCATCTTTTAATGTTCTTCAACCGATTTTTAGAAGGGGAGAAGCCATTGTTAAAGCTTAGATATTTGGCAACCCTAGTTTCTCTAATTAAGTATGTATTTGTTTCGTTTTTAATTATTTCTATGTTTTTTGGATCATTGCAACTTAATCTAGCTAGCCCAGAAACTAATTTGAAAAACTATTAAAGGTTTATGGTTTTTCCATTGATGAATGTACATGTATTTTGATGTTTGATGATAGAAAATGTATGCTTGTTGTTAGATAAACAATATTTGTAAAGTGATTTTTGGTAAAATTGTCAATTAGGGATTAAATTGATAAATGTGTAAATTTGGTGGTAGAAATGTGAAGTAAATGAAAAATATTGGCTGCTATGGGTCTATATGAAATTCAGCTAGCATGGGTAGGGACTTAATTGCATGAATTTGTATTTTTATGAGATAAGGACTAAATTGTAAAGATGTTGAAATGTTTGTGGCAAAAGTGTAATTTTGCCATAGTATGATTTTTGGGCTAATTTGAATAGAATGATAATTATATAAGCTAAATTTGATATTATATAGATCAAGAAAACTGAAGTTTGGATTTAGATCGGAGAAAAACAAAATGTTAGATTAATCGGTTCATTCTATCGTTTTTGTGAATCGAGGTAAGTTTGTATATTAATAAGCATTGTTATAATTGTGTTTTAAATGCTTTATTATTGAATTTAATTGTGAATACGACCTTACAGATATGTTCGATGAAGATTCGGCAAAGTGAAATCTCGGTTGAACCTTAGGAATACATTAGGATACAAATGACATGTCATTAGGGGTTATATGATTTGGGTGTTGGTCCGTACGTCCTACCAATTGCTGAGTTTTTTGGCATGTGTTGCGGATTCTCATCATCTTATATAAGCAGCACCGTGTAGCTACATCATGATCGTTAACTTGTGTGAGCAGATCCGTTGATAGCTCGAGAGTGAGCATTATATGTGATATGAGATTGAGATAGCTTTGGCTATGCATTGGCACTTAGGGTGTGATATCCCCGAGTATCTGATAGTATTCCAAATGGTTCAATAAGTATATCAAGGTTATGGAAGAGTATGAGATTGATACGAGCTTGTAAGGTATGTACAGGAACTATACATTCATCAAATCGAAGAAGTTGATGGAAATTGTGTTTAATCCTTGGGTTGAATATGTGTTAAATTATGTTTCAAATTTGAATTGCATTGTATGATGTTTCTATTATTGAATTGTTGGTTTGTAAGTTTTACTTACTTAGCATACGAGCTTACTAAGCTTCATAGCTTACTCTATTTACTTTTATGTGTTTTATAGTGATATCGAAGCTTGCTCAGATTTGGGAGTCGTCGGAGATCTCATCACACTATCAAGCTATCATTTTGGTACTTTTGAGCTTTTGTTTTTGGTTATATGACATGTATATGAGTTATGGTCATTTTGATATATAGTTTGGTAATAGACTTAGCTATTTAAGTTGGCTTGTAAATGATGAATGGTTAGTTTTGGCTTGTAAATGATGAATGGTTAGTTATGTGTATAGCCATGTGACTTGGCTTATTTTGGTGGATTTGGTTCTGTATATATATATATATGCAAATGGCCTTTGTTATACATTTGGTAATTGTTATGTAAATGCTTGTGGTGAATGGTTGTTTTTGAATTCGTAATTTGAGTATCAAATAGTTGATTACTGAGAATTGGTATGCATGTGATTTTAAGTAAAGTGATGCATAAATGAAACTGATCATTTAGGTGATTTTAGAATGTGAATTTGGTATGAAATTGAATATCATATTATGGTACTTGTGTGCCTTGTAGTTGTTGGTATTGATATAGCATGAGTTGAACTTGGTTTAGATGAGTTTAAATGATTTTTGAAGTTGTGGTTATATGCAAATTTGGTTGGTGTAGGTGAATGAAAATTGGGTGAGAAAGATGGCTTGGTAAATAGCCTATTTTTGTCCATACGGGTAGAGACACGGGTGTGTGTCTCAGCCATGTGTGATATACGGTCTGATGACACGACCGTGTGTCCCCTGGTGTTTAATTAGAAATTAAGTCAGTATACTTCACAAGGCCCAGCACAAGGGCGTGTGACTTGGCCATGTGGAATAAGTCAGTATACCTTACAAGTTTGGCACAACCTAGCACATGGCCTAACACACGGGCATGTGAGGCCGTTTTGAAAGGCACACAGACGTGTGGTTAGCCGTGTGACCTAAGTCAGAGAGTTACACGGGGTCGAACACGAGTTGGGACACGGCCATGTGATCCTAATTCGAATGTCCACATGGCCTGTGACACGAGCGTGTCTTTGGCCGTGTGAGACACATGACTGGGCCATACAGGTGTGTGTCTCTTGTATTTTGCAAAATTTTAAGTGTTCCAAAAATTTCCTGAGATCTCGGTTTAGTCTCGAACCACTCTTAAAGCATGATTTAGGCGTCGTAGGCTCGTTTTAGGGACATTATGTATGATTGTAATGGTTTATATTTGAAAATGAAAAAATATGTACGAGAAATGTATGTTTATTTGTGAAATAAGTCCAGTAATGCTCCTAACCCTATTCTAACAATGAAAATGGATGAGGGGTGCTACATTTATTGGTATCAGAGCTACGGTTTAGTCGATTCTATGACTAATGTAGCATGTGTGTGAGTCTAGCTATACATGCCATATATAACATGTGTAGTGTGATATCTCCTGACAATTTAAAACATGTTTTCTTATAGTAAATAGATCCCAATCGAGCTGTGGCTGATAATGTTGAGAGTAATGCACCAGCCTCCGTTCATAGAGTAGCGTAATCTGAGTCGAGACCCGTATCATGTAGTCAGGGAGGAGAGGCTAAGAAAGCCTTTTTCCAAAGGATGAATGAGTGGTTCACTGAGTTTTTCCAAACTAATCCGGCTACTAAACAACCTCCACCCCTACCTATTGCCCATAGCTCCTCAATGTTTGGAACATTTACAGTTGTGTAAGTTGCCTGTTGATAAAATCTGAAAATATGGGGCTGAAGAGTTTAGAGCTACCGTTGATGACGATCCTGAGAGAGTTGAGTTTTGGCTTGAGAATACAATTTGAGTATTTGATGAACTATCTTGCACGTCAGCTAAATATGTTAAATGCGCTGTAGTACTTCTGAGAGACACTGTATATCAGTGGTGGAATACCTTAATATCTTTGGTGCCGAGAGAACGGGTCATATGGGAATTCTTTCAAATTGATTTTAGAAAGAAATACATCAGTCAGCGGTTTATCAATCAAAAATGCATAGAATTTCTGGAACTGAAATAGGATCAAATGTTTGTGACTAAATACAAGAGAGAGTTTGTGAGACTCAGTAAATATGCTTGAGAATGTGTTTCCACAGAGGCAATTATGTGTAAAAGATTTGAAGATGGGTTGAACCAAGACATTAGACTTCTAGTTGGAATTCTAGAGTTGAAAGAATTTGTTGTGTTAGTTGACAGAGCATGGAGAGCCAAGGAACTGAGCAAAGAAAAGAGAAAAACCAATTTTGAAGCTAGAGATACGAGAAAGAGGTCGATGAGTAAACCATATCACTATTCATCAAAGAAATCACGAGATTCATATAGTCGTTCGAATACTTTAGTGGGGTATCCAAATAGAGATCGTGGAAAATAATACATGAGTCCTAAAGCTCAAGCTACTTCAATATCGAGTGTTGGTAGTATGAGAAACAACAAACCCGAGTGTAACACCCCAAACCCGGCCTAGACATTACGACCGAATCTAGCGTGTCACATTGAAGTGTTATTAGAGAAGTCATGTTTTATCTAAAATCTTTCTTAGTGTTTAAAGAATATTTTCGTTTTAAATTAAAATGAATGGAAGCTGCGCACCAGGTAGGATTCAAGAAAAGAGGAGGTGAGTCAATTAGACTACTTAAGTACCTAGCTCTTCCATGATCCAATCCTAGACATGCACACATCCATTGCCACACTTTAAGCTTATTACTTGTCCACGAACAAAAAATTAGGTTTAAGTCTATTTAAAATATTTATTTCCTTTGAAAACATTTACGTTGCGGAAGCTTTGCTCGGTTATCATGATATTTTGAAAATAAGTAACTTTTATAAAACGCGCCCTAGGGCTATCCAATTTTAAGGAATCAATTTAAGTGATGTGAATCTCAAGTTGAAAACAATTTAAATAATTTAAAAACCCAAAATAAAAATAATAGAGCGGCCTTATTACAACTTTAACCAAAATAGAAATAATCAAAAATAAATGCGAAATTTAAAAGGAAGCTAATTGAAACTTATTTAAAAACCAAAAATTTAATCTTCGTGGCCACTCTGAATCCCGACCAGCTCCAAGTCCACCAACTAGGGCTCACCTGCAAGTATGAAAGAGAAAGGGGGTGAGTTTGGAAAACTCAGTGTGTATGGAAAACCCATCCAAAGCCCAAGTCAGCTCAAGCCCATTGGGCCTAAGCCCTACTCAGATAACAGCGGGTACTGGGCCAAAGGCCTTTTTAGAATACAGTAAACTAGGCCTTAGCCCCTTTTCAGTTAACAGTATGGCCAATAGGCCCATTCCTAAACAGACAAGACATATTCGTGTATGCAAGCCTAACCCAGCCTATAACCAACCGCTACACTCCACCCGTACCAGCCCTACACTCCATGTGGGGAATAGCTCAACCCACCCAGCCCTACACTCCACAGTTGCAGCATTGCTACTCAGATATCAGTAAGTTGAGGCAAAGCCTCCAGTACGTGGTCAAGCCACTTTCAGTACTTCCTCCATCAATAACCCAGTCCCATGCATCAAATAATAATAACATGGCATGTAGAAATAGTAACAGTCAAACATGCATTCAGGTCAACCTTATCAGACATGGCATGCAGTAAATAGTAAAGTCAAACATGCATTCAGGTCAACCTTAACCCTAGGGGTATATTAGTAATTTTACTCCTAGGGGTAAATCTATAAATTTTCCACCTATAAAGGTATTTCAGTAATTTCATCAGTTTTAAGGGTTCTCACGAATGTTACTGTCCTTACTAGCCCATTTGACATCGCAATAATTTATTTGTCTCAATTTCACAATTTTAGCCATTGGGCCCTAAAACCCCTAATGGGCCCTACAGTGTCCATTAGCCATTTAAGCCCATTTAACCCAAGTTTTATGACCAGTTTACCGGTTTAAGCAGTTTCAATTCTATAGTCTAACAGCTTATTGCCTATTTTTTATATTATATTTTTTTTTTATTAACCCGTATAGGTCCATAAGCCCATTGGGCCCAGTTTTATCCTATCGAGGCCCAATTACCGAAGTGCACGAAATTTCACACACGACTAACTTACCACTTTGTGATTTTAGATCTAATGATTTCTAAACGTCTTGTGAGCACTCGCACACTCACAAGCCCACGAAATGCCAAAATTTTGGCATTTCGGCTTTTGCCAAATTTAACTATGAGAGGCTGTTCGATAACACTTGTTTCGCGATGACTGCTACTGAGATCCCTTACGATGTCCTACAATTGATTACCACAATTCTTAGATTGCAACCCACAACAACCAATCCCAATATTCACCTACCCATATTCGAACCATGCCCCTAAAGCCTTTAGAATCTTACCTTTTTGCCGAAAACCAATGACTAGGTCCAAGTCTAGTTGCTCCAAATATCCAAGCCTTCGATCAAACCTTTAGAAGACACTAATCACCAAAACAAATCGTCGGTTAAAGACCCTTAAAGCCCTATGCCCAATCGACAGCCTCCCTAGATTTTAGGGACTTCGGCTTTTCTAAATTATAAAATAAGACTAGATCTGAGGTGATGAGCACTTTCCACTTATTTCTCTTTGATTTCTACGTAGATCTGATGCAGATCTATCCTCTAAATGATAGTAGAACTCAAATCCGGGAGATTTGAAGTTTCGGCTATAAGTCCCTAAATCTATGCTATTTCGGCTTTTTAAGTGATGAAGAAGATGACGATTTGAGGCTATAACTTTGAAGTAATTTTTTCGAAAGGTACTAAGGGTTTAGAGAAGATGAAAGTTGATCAAAAAGAACAAAAATAACAGAAGGATTTTGGCTTGGAAAAATCGACACAAGAAGTGAGTTTTTCAGATTTCGGCTTTTATGGAAATCGGCTATAGAGGTTTTGTGGAGGATGGGATCGACAGAGGATGTGAGTAAGGTGATCAGAAGGTTTCGGCTAGAAGAAAAAGAAAAAAGGAAGAAAGAAAATGGAGGAAAAAGAGAGGAAGAAGAAATCGGCACCAAGGAGAAGGAATTTGCGTTTTCGGCTTTTGTGAGAACTCAGAAAGGATGAATGACAGTGAAAGCTTTCAGGTGGCTAACCTTAATTCTCCAACACAAAAAAGGAAAAGAACCTAACCCTAATATCAACTAAAATAATCATCCCAACCTCCCTAAGGCCCTTGCCGAAATTCATTTAAGTGATCACATGCCCGACACATGCCTAAAAAAAATAACAATATACCTACCTTGCAACTTGAACCCTGGACCTTTAATTCCTTCCCAGACGCCTTTTTTTTAGGAGCGTAGTGGCGCCACCTTGCCACTTTACCAAGGCCTTATTTGTGTCCTATTTTACCACCTCAACTTTAAAATCCCATATCGTCAGAAACCTCTCTCCCAAAATTAAAATTCAGGAATTACATCGAATTAAATTTACTCTTGGGCCTTTTTTTCCCACACCATAAACCCTTTGTAACTTATTTAATTACTAAATTAAACATACGAAATAATAATAACATCCAAATTATTCGGGCCATTTTCCACCCAAACCCAGAGTCAAGGCCCAATACTTTCAGGCCCAAAAATCAGGGCGTTACACCGAGTGTCAATAGTGTGGTAGATGGCTGTAACGCCCCAATTTTTGGGTTTTCTGTGTTTCTGTGATTTTTAAAATTTTTATGTGTTCTGGTTGGTTAAAATATATATTTTAGTAGGTTAGTGGGAGGCCCAAATTTAAGTTAAATCCGTGGTAGTCTTCAGAATTTTAATTTTATGAACAGGTGATGCAATTGGCATTTGGGCTTTTAAGAGTAAAGGGGTAAAAGATGACACAAAAAGGAGTGTGGTGTAGTGGCAAGTTGGCACCACTTAGGGGACAAGGAAGTGACGCCATAGAGGAAGCAAGGGGTCCAAGGTTCAAGTCTTGGCTCTTGCAATATATTTTGGTTTTTCTTTTCAATAAATCTGGAAGCAAGTAGGTGCGCTTTAAAGTTTAATGTGTTGGATTTATGACACAAATGAGTTGATGGCCTAGTGGTGGTGGTGTGAGTTGGCATGTGAGAGGACTTTGGTTTGAATCCTTTGGCATGCAAAGGTTGATTATTTTGATATGTTGGGACAGCAAGAGTTGGTGTTGGTTTTAAACTCTGGTGATGGAGGGATCCCACATCGGGAAGCTAACATAAGAGTAGATGGAGAGCTGGCTTTAAATAGAGCAAACCATGAGGAGAGTAGGCATACCCTTCTAGGCTGATCCCTTTCGCTTTGTGACGTGCTCGTTTGGGTTGGCTGTCAGCTAAGAGTGCTTAGAGCGCGGATTAACTGCAGTCTCCTAACAGGTGTGTATTTCTCATTACTCTAGCAGTAGGACGCTATTTCGGGCCGCGATGGGCTGAAATGGGCCATGTGGTCCCAATGGGTCCGTAGGCCCAAGTGGATAAGTTGTAGAATTACTAAAATACCCCTGCAGGGTAGGACTACCGATTTACCCCTAGAGGGTAAAATGACTATTTTGCCCCTCGTGCGTAAATGACTAACTTGTGTGATGATTGGGTTAGTTGACATGGATTTATGTTAGCTATCGTTAATTCGTAAGTCTAATGTGTTAGTGATTGATTGTAGGATATCACGTGGCAGATATCGTCATCAATCGTCATTAGCCAGGTGTGTAAACGACACCCTCCTTTAGACTAAATCGGTAAAAGCTGAAATACCGAAACGTTGGTATTTTGTGAACTCGCGAGCGTGCAAGCGCGCGAGCGCTCGTGAGACAGTTGTTAATGAATATGGTGCATTTGGATGATTAGAGTGCAGAGTGTGCATTTTCGTGCACAACGGTATTTTTAAGCTTAATAGGCCAAAAACGGGCCAATGGGCCAACGAGCCCACTTTGGTAAAAAGATGAGGTAAGTACTTCTGATTACTTGGTAAATGTTAGAATGAGCATGAAACCTTAGCAATAGGTAATAATTACTAAAATACCCTTATGCATGCAAAATTACGATTTTACCCCTAGGGTTATTTTTTCTGAAAAGATGATGTACTGTTTCTGTATACGTATGCCATGACATATTATTTCTGTTGCATGGGACATGGGTTTATATTGATGGAGGAAGCGTTCTGGTAGCCTCGCTGCAATCTGGTGGCCTCGCCACATATATCTGTTCTGGTGACTTCGTCACAATATCTGGTAGCCTCGCTACAATCTGGTGGCTTCGCCACATATATATCTGTTCTTGTGGCCTAGCCACAATATCTGTATCTGGTGACTTCGTCACAATATCTGGCAGCCTCGCTACAATTTCTATGGTGTGTAGCAGTTGGGTGGGTCGAGTAGTCTCCCCACATGGTGTAAGGCTGGTACGGGGGTGTTATGGATGGCTCTGGGTTAGGATTTCTGCATTCATGATATATTTGTTCTGTATCTGCTATGGGCCTATGGGTTTCATTCTGATTTTTGTACTGGGCCAAGGCCCAGATAAGTCTGACTCTGAGGTTTGATCTATTTTAGGCTATGGTTGGGTTATGTTACACACTGAGTTTACCGAACTCACCCTTTATTTTCATCTCTGCAGGAAATCTCCAACCATAGTGGGCTTAGAGCTGTGAGGGATTTGGAGTGGCCACATCATCTGCAAAGTTGGTTTTTCTAAGTTAGTTTATTTTTATTATTTTTATATTCTGATTTAATTTTGGGTTTTAAGTTGTAATAAGACCGCTATTTAAATTTCTTTTTCTCCGCTATGGTTTTATTTTCTGATTATATTTATACTATGACGAAACTGCTAGTGTTAGGCTACGCAGGTTTTCAAAATTAATGAACGTTTTCAAGACTCAACAAGCACAACAAATGGATAGCCTAAAGATTGATAAACCGGCTTTTCATTCAACCATTGTTTTTACAAAGACCACCCCAATCACTTAAACCAGCGAATGCATACTAAGTCGTAAGTCCATGTGACACGTCAGATCTGGCCATAACGTCTGGGCCGGGTTTGGGGTGTTACTTTTAGTGGTATCAAAGCCAAGTTGCAACAACTCGGCTGTGGAACAGGTCTAAAAATGGGAGTTTGTAAAGAAACACTGAATAAAGGTTTTCGAAAATTATTTTTTTTTGAACTTGATTATAAATTGTTTTCAAGAATGTTTCCAATATTTTCTCTTAACAAATAGATGATTTTAATAATTAAAATCAGTTTTCTAAAATTAGGTTTTTTAGAAGGTGGCACACCGAATCTCCGGCCCAAGTCTGTAAGTTTTCTGAGCCTTTCTGATTGTTTCTAAAATATCTGTTATATGCTTGTACAAAACCTTATCATGGTACTTTAGTTAGGGTAACACTGGAACTATAGAAACTCTGATAAGTAGACTGAAACTGTAGCTAGGCTACCGCAAAAGGAAACAAACTCAAACTCTGAATTACTTTTATTCATAAGACATCTGTAATAAACACTAAAATATTAAACTGATTCATAAAATTCTTAATCAGATAATCTGAAATGAGTACACGAGCAGCTCGTAGAAGAGGCCATGGACGTGGCTGAGGTAATGCTCAGGCTGAATCTTCGTCTTCAGGACATGTGCCGGCAGCAGATGCACTGGTACCACGGTAACGGAGATAGAGTCTCATGATCGAGGGACCGGGGACGATGCTCTGTCCCAGGTAATGCTCCGAGTTTTGGAAAGGGTTGCTGGGGCAAGTACAGAAAATGAAATTAAGGGGTCTATTTCTGATCGGCTCTGGGCCAATGGAGCAGAGATATTTAGGGGCATATCTGGTGTAGCTCCAAATGTGGCTGAGTATTGGTTAGAAGCCACAGAGCGGATTATGAATGATTTGGACTGCTCTGTGGCGCAGAAGCTGAAGGGAGCCATATCGTTACTCAGGGATGAGGCTTATCAGTGGTGGCTCACGATGAGAGATGGAACTCCTGCTGACAGTGTGACTTGGGAGCTGTTTAAGACAGCCTTCAAAGGAAAGTATGTTGGGGCTAGTTACGTGGATGCTCGCCGGAAAGAATTTCTGAACCTGGTCCAAGGGAGTAAGTCAGTGGCTGAGTATGAGTCTGAGTTTCTGAGACTGAGCCGGTATGCTTCTGGGATTGTCGCTACAGAGTATGAGCGTAGCGTACGCTTCGAGGATAGACTGAGAGATGAACTTAGGGTGCTGATTGCGCCGCAGAGGGAGCGTAACTTCGCTGCTTTAGTGGAGAAAGCTAAGATAGCTGAGGAAGTGAAGCATACAGAAAGACAGAATCGTGAGAAAGATCGGAACTGTTTTAGGAGAGATTCAGGACTTTTAGGTGGTATGAACAGGAATGTTAAGAGAGCAAGGGTAATAGAGCCAGTTCGAGCAGTACCGATGAATGCTGTTAGACCGCAAGGTTGTAGGAATTATGGGAAGATGCATATGGACGAGTGTCAAAAATGTCCTGGTGCTTGATTCTGATGCGGATCTATGGAGCATAGGGTTAAGGATTGTCCCTAGGAACTAGATCAAGTTCAAGTTTTAGAGTAGAGGGCCGCTCAACTAGTGAGGGGAGGACCACAGTTTCCGAGAGGACGTGGGCAAGGCAGAGATGGTAATGGAAACGGTCGAGGAAGAGGAGTGCCTAGCAGAGGTGCTGGATTTGCTGAGGCTCATCAGCTGGCGTTGGTGTATGCAGCTCGTCCCCGAGAGAAGGGTGATACACTTGACGTCATAACTGGTACGTTTCTGATTTCCAGTATGCTATACACTGCATTGATAGATGTTGGATCTACCCATTCATATGTTGCATGTGCTCTATCTGGGTCTCTAGGTGTGCGCTCTAAGGAGACCGTGAGTGGGGTATCTGTACTAAGTCCTTTGGGTCACTTGGTTAGGGTAGATAAACTGTATAGAGATGTGCCTATAGAAACTCAAGGAAAAGTTTTCTTTAGAGATCTGATGGAGCTGCCTTTCGAAAAATTCGATCTCATTTTGGGAATGGATTGGCTTGTTAAGCATAGGGCTACTCTAGATTGTGCTGCTAAGCGAATAATGTTAAAGACCACAAAAGATGAGGAGGTTTTGGTGATAGGCGAGTGTAAGGATTATCTATCTAATGTGGTATCAGCATTGAGAGCCGAGAAGTGGATTCGAAAGAGATGTGAAGCTTATTTGGCATTTGTAAGTCAATCGGAAACTGAGGATCTGACAGTGGATAAAGTTAGAACCATCAAGGATTTTCAAGATGTTTTTTCCAGAGGAGCTTCCAGGTTTGCCTCCGAACTGAGAGGTTGAGTTTGGAATCAACTTGTTGCCTGGAACGGCATCGGTGTCCATTACACCTTATAGGATGGCACCGAAGGAGTTGGTGGAGCTGAAAGCCCAAATTCAAGAGTTATTGGATAGAGGCTTCATTAGACCAAGTGTGTCTCCGTGGGGAGCACCAATGTTGTTCGTAAAGAAGAAAGATGGGTCAATGCGGATGTGCATCGATTATCGGCAGTTGAACAAACTGACGATTAAGAATAAGTACCCACTGTCGAGAATCGATGATTTATTCGACCAACTTAGAGGAGCTTCATTATTTTTCAAGATTGACCTTCGATCTGGGTATCATCAGTTGAGGGTTAAGGAGGTGGATATACACAAGACGGCATTCAGAACTCGGTATGGTCACTATGAGTTCTTGGTTATGCCATTTGGGTTAACGAACGCACCTGCGGCATTTATGGATCTGATGAATTGAGTGTTCCAGCCATACTTGGATCGATTCGTGGTCATCTTTATCGATGATATTTTGGTTATTTTGAAACTGAGGAGAAGCATGATGAACATCTTCGTATTATGCTGCAAGTGCTGAGGGAGAAGGAGCTTTATGCGAAATTCAGTAAGTGTGAGTTCTGGTTGAGAGAGGTAACTTTCTTGGGGCATGTTGTCTCTGCTGAAGGGATCAAGGTGGACCCTCGAAAGATTGAAGCGATTCTAGAATGGAAGCCACCGAGGTCAGTGTCAGAAATTCGAAGTTTTCTGGGTTTAGCTGGGTACTATAGAAGGTTTGTGGAAGGATTTTCTATGATGGCAGCGCCTTTGACAATGTGACAGCCCAAAATTGACCCTAGTCGGGAAGTGGTTTCGGGACCGCTAAACCGAGTCACTGAAATGTTCGAATGTGATATTTATGGTCTAGAATATGTAATTATGAATGTGTGAAAATTTCAAGCTTCGATTTAGTCGATTGCATGTGAGTTTTAGTAAATAGGACTTATGTGAGAAAATTTTGAAATGTGATAGGTCAAAGCATAAGGACCTATTAGTGCATGTTGAAAAAGGGGGGACTTGCATGTCAATTTCCCCCCTCTATTAGTAGTGGCCGGCCATGACAAGCATGGTAGACCAAGTGTGATGGGCAAGAACATGTCATAAACATGTTGAGTTAGTGTTTCATGGGAAGTATGATAAAATAAGGAGCATGGGCATAAAATAATGAAAGGGAATATGATGAAAACAAAAAAAAATGTGTGGTTGTTTCCCCCCCCATTGCCGTGAGTTAAAGAAAAGAAAAGAAAAATTTTGTTCATCCTTTTTCATCTTCTTTTGGCCGAAAATTCTAAGGAAGAAGGAAGGAGTTCTTGCTTCATGTTTGGTTTGGAAGAGGATTAGGAGGAGGTTTGGCCATACTTGTATCTAGATCAAGGTATGTTTGAGGTTGTGCCATGATATTCATGCATGTTTTTTTTAGTTGCTAGCTTGAGTTCTAATTAGCCCATGGTTCAAATCTTTGCTATGTCATGGGGATGATATTCGGCCTAGGTGGATTTTGTATTAATGCCATTGCATGCTAAATATGAAGCTTGTTAATGATGCATGTGATGGTGGATTGATGATTCTTGAATCTTCTTTTTAGCATTTTTGAGTGAGCACATATGTGCATTGGTTGCTAGATGGAGAAGAATCGGCTAGCAAGTTGTGTGCTAAGGCCGAATATAATTTTTGTATATTAATGAGTAATGCATGTGTTAAATTGATGGAAAGGGAGAGGATGCTTTACTAGTGTATATATGTGTGTATTAGCCAAGTTTTGAACTTGAAACAAACTGGTGTTTAGTCAATACAAGTGACCATACTTGTAGAATGTATTAAGTGTTACAATCGGCCCCAACATAGACATGCATATTCGGCCATAGGAAGGAGATTGGTGTTGCATGTATTCGGTCAGAGGCAAGCATATTGATGCTTTTGTCCTGGCTTAGAAAATTCGGCCAAGGGGGAAAATTAGCCAAAATGTTGAGTTTGATTCATGATTCCGTACATATGTGACTTTAATGTCTAATGTATAAATATGGGCTAAGTGCCTTGTGTTCCTCTTTTTGATACTCAAATGATTAAATCAATTTATTTGTTTAATTAAGCTCAAGAGCAAAGGGGAACTAAATCCGATAAAGGGAAGGAAAAAGTGGTCGAATAGCTATCGGAATCGTTCGACAACATCCGAGGTAAGTTCTTGAGTAAAAGAGCTTAAATTATGATTTGATTAGATCATGTTTTATGCAAATAAAAATCATGCTCTTTGTGTGTGGCTATTGAGCCGAAATTGCAAGAATGATAAGTGTCTTGTGTTCGAGTTTTGCTAACGAAAATGAAATACGAATGTGCCATGATTTATTGTTAAATGTGCATGGTTATTTGAATGATGTCCGGGCTAAGTCCCGAAGGCTTTGTGCTAAGTGACCATATCCGGACTAAGATCCGAAGGCATTTGTGCGAGATACTAATTCCGGGCTAAGCCCGAAGGCATTTGTGCGAGTTACTAAATCCGGGTTAAGTCCCGAAGGCATTTGTACGAGTTACTATAACCGGGCTATGTCCCGAAGGCATTTGAACGAGTAGCTATATCCGGTTAAATTCCGAAGGTACGTGATTTGGGAATGAATGATCTTGCTATAAAAATTTCAGTTAATACGCTTGAAACATCCCAACATTAAGGTATGTTTCGTATGTGCTTTGAATTAGTTGAGCCCTTACAAATAAGTATTCGCTCAGTTGATAAATGAGCTACCGGCCTTTGGCTAAGTTGATCTTTGTGTATGAATAAAAGGGTTGGTAATGTGAAGTAAGTATGATATTGAAAAATTGTGCATGTGAAATTATCCGTTTAGCTACATGAATGCTATACTTTTGTTGTGCTGGAATCCCTTGCTCAAAACTTACTAAGCATAAATTGCTTACTCCGTCTCCTTGATTCTCTGTTTTATAGATTTTGGTTCTCCAGCTATCGGACTCGGGATTTTGAAGTCGAAGTCGCCCACACTATCAAAGCCCCCCTTTTGGTACAATTTTGGTTGAACTTCGAAATGGCATGTATAGGACTACCCTTTTTGTTGTGGGTCATGGACCCTTTGGACTTGTATAATTTTGGATAGCCATGCGAAAATGGCTTATATATGTTTGAGCATAATGTTATCATCATTTGGTATGGATATGGTTATTGAGAGGTGTGGATATGCTTAACAAGGATTGGCCATGGGAATGGTTAATCACTATCATAATTTGTGCTATTTATGCTAAAAGGGCTAGTTGAATCATGGAAACTATGAAATAGGTAAAGTCTACCTTAAAGGCAGATGCTGACAGCAGCAGTGATGTAGATTTGGAAAATCACTAAAAATAGTAGGAAGGGAATTAAATAGAGAATAAATTATGTAAACGAACCTTGATGAATCTATTTTCATAGGAAAGTAACGAAACGATCATATGGACTGTATGTTAAGATATATTCAGGTTCTCGTAAGATAGGGCCAGAACAGTTTCTGGATTCCCTGTTTCGACTTTGGAAATTCATTATAAATTAACCGGAGATAATTGGGAGTCATGTCATATATGTATAGATTCCTCTTTGAGTCTAGTTTCTATAGAAACAAACGACATCAGTATTGAAGCCCTGTACAGGGAGCTATCCAAGTCGTAATGCGCAAAGGTCAGTGTAGTCGATCCCTGTAACATGGGAGACTTTGACTAATAAACTGTACTAATTGGCCCAACCAAAAATTCTAGAAAAAATATGTAGATGGGCATATGAGTCTAGTTTCAGGGAAAATTTACGGAACTGGATTCCGAGTTTCTGAACTCAAGATATGATTTTTTTAAGCGACTAGTACGCAGATTGGCAGTGTCTGGGAAATTTTTTATAAGTGGTTTAAAGTCTATTAACACCTCGTGTTCGATTCCGGTGACGGTCTCGGGTTCGGGGTGTTACAGACAAAGCTTATAAGGAAGGGAGTACCATTTTTTTGGACTGAGAAACAACAGGAATCTTTTGAGAAGCTGAAGAAAGTTCTGACCGAGGCACCTGTACTGATTCAGCCGGAGTCTGGAAAAGATTTTACCGTATGCAGTGATGCATCACATGTAGGGTTGGGCTATATGCTAATGCAAGAGGATAAAGTGGTTGCTTATGCATCGCGACAGCTTAAACCACATGAATTTAACTATCCTATTCATGATCTGGAGTTGGCAGCGGTAATCTTTGCGCTTAAGATTTGGAGACATTACCTGTACGGAGAAAGGTGTATTATATACACAAATCATAAGAGTCTTAAGTACTTACTGACTCAGAAGGAGCTGAACCTTAAGCAGCAGAGATGGATAGAGTTGCTTAAGGATTATGACTGCGCGATTGAGTATCACCCAGGCAAAGCTAATGTGGTGGTTGATGCCCTAAGTCGTAGAACTGTATCTGATCTGAGAGCTATGTTTGCTCGTTTGAGTCTGTATGACGACGGTAGTCTGTTAGCAGAACTGCAAGTTAGGCCGACCTGGGTGGATGAGATTAAGGAAAAACAGTCGAGGGATGAGTCCCTGGTTTCTCAATTCTGGTAGGTTAAGAATGGGGATACTTCTGAGTTCAGACTGAACAGTGAGGGAGTTCTGTGTTACCGAGGTAGAGTTTGTATTCCGAAGGACTCTGACTTGAGGTAAGCAATTCTGAAAGAAGCTCATAGAGGTCTGTGTGCTATGCATCCTAGAGGGAGTAAAATGTATCGCGACTTAAAGGAGTTGTATTGGTGGCCTGGATTGAAGCGAGAGGTAACGGAAGTTGTGGGAAAATGTCTAACTTGTCAGCAAGTGAAAGCTAAACATCAATTACCTTCCGGACTTTTGCAGCCAATGAAAGTACCACTTTGGAAGTGGGAGAGGGTAACCATGGATTTTGTGAGTGGGTTACCCTTGACACCGTCGAAGAAGGACTCGATTTGGGTAATTGTGGATAGGTTGACCAAATCTGCTCATTTCATACCTGTCCGCACTGATTATTCACTTCAAAAGTTAGCCAAATTGTATGTGGCGGAATATAATTCGGATACATGGAAAGTTTGCACATAAGTGCCACATATGTAGCCAAGCTACCATGTAACCCGCCCATAAGTGAACTCGGACTCAACTCAACGAGCTCGGGCGTTTGCATCCATAAGTGAAATCGGACTCAACTCAATGAGCTCGGATGCCTAGTTACATCTCTCGAACTCGGACTCAACTCAACGAGTTCAGACATTCGCATCCATAAGTGAACTCGGACTCAACTCAACGAGTTCGGATGCCCAAAATTCCTAGTGAGATGTCACTTGTATCCTAATCCATTTCTAAGGTTCAACGGGACCTTTTTCCCAATCATGTGTCTCAACCATCTCCTACGGAATGCCGATACTGATACTCGGTAGTATTTCACATTTTCCAAGTATATCACATAATTTGACATATTATCAAACAATTATCACGAGTATAATATTTCATAATAATTATCATATCATTTAAATAACATAAAAACATTTAAAATAATAACTATGTTACCAACATTTACATATGAACTTACTTGGCTGATTTGTAGAAGATATTAAAATTTAGGGACTATTCCGCAACTTTTGCTTTTCCTCGTTCTTCTTTGGATTCTTGATCTATAATATAAAATATTTCTACTCATTAGCATTTATTTGATTTCTATTTCCCTTCACAATTTATGCTGTTCAAATTTCAAAATTGCACTTTTACCTTAAAATTTACAGTTTTTACAATTTAGTCCCTGCTCAATTCACCCATCAATTAAACTAATTTTTTTCTCAATTAACACTTTATTTTATTATTATAAATTATTTCACAACCTTTGATATTCTGAATTTCAACACTAACATCTAATTCACAACTTTTTCACAATTAGGTCCTAAATACCATTTTCTATCAAAATGACTTAATAAAACAACCTTAATATGAAATTAGAACTTCAATTTCATAATAATTCATCATATACTACCCTTACTCAGCCAGGGTAACTTCCAATTTCACCCACCAAATCAAAAACTAATGAATTAGATGATTGGACCTAATTGCAAAAGTCTTAAAAATACAAAAAATATAAGAAAATGGAAAGAAATAAACTCACATGCAGTGAAATTGTGCAAAATCACCTTAAAAGCTCTCTCCCATGGCTGTCTGGCCGAAATTATCAGAAGAATGGCCTAGAAATCTCTTTCAATTTCAATTTATTTGTTTAATTTTGTAAAATTTACCATTTTACCCTTAGCTCACCTGATTCCAGATTTTTTTCTTGCTTATGCCACCTCATCCATTCCATTTTGGCTAATTTTCCTTTTAAGTCCTCCCTCATTTAACACTTGAGCCATTTAATCAATTTATCAAGTTTTGTACCTTTTTCAATTTAGTCATTTTTAATTAATTGACTATCCAAACGTTAAAATTTTCTAACGAAAATTTAATACCAACTTATTTACACTCCATAAATATTTTTAAAAATATTTATGGCTCGAATTATGCATTCGAGGTCTTGATACCTCGTTTTAGACCCAATTTACTTATTAAATTCTTTTCTCTCTTTTTTTTTAAACACAAAATTCACTAATTCAAAATTCTTCTAAATTCACACTTGACTCATAATTATTAATTTATTAAATTTTCAAACATACTTGTCGGATTTAGTGATCTCAAATCACTGTTCCGATATCACTGAAATTTGGGCCGTTACACTACAACAATAAGAAAGAGAATTAAAGAAAAAATATCAATCAAATAACCTTTGCACTCAATTTTTCATACTTTTCTTACATACAATTGTGACCTTCATTGTTATTCTATTAGCTCAAGTGTTCTTCTTTGTAGTGTGCTTAATTGAGAAACACTTCAATCTTGTAAGGAGTATTTCTTTGTTTGCTTATTTGTATTTTTTGAGAGGGTTTGAGTCTTCATGTTTGGGTAGAAACCTTAAGGGAGTTTGTAAGGTTAAACCTTGTCCTCAAAGTTTGTCAAATTAGTGAATTTTGGATAATCCTTAGTAGTGGAAAGCTAAGGTAGTGGAGTAGGCAATTAGGGTCGAACCACTCTAAATTCTTGTGTTCTATTTTTCTATCCTTATTCTCTAGGATCCACAATTTTTTTAAAAAGCGAACTCACCCCCCTCTTGGAAAATTCAGTTTAATCATTTAGGCTAACAATTTTGATCAAAATTTTTATATTACGGACGGGAGTTCTAGTTTCAGAAATTTTAGAATGGAACTTGATTACCAATTGGAAATAATGAGTTATAAATACAAGTATGACTGTTGGGCAGTGGACTACACTGTTTTAAATTGTTAACCTTTAAGATTTATAAACCAAATTGTAAATAAAAAAATTAGGCTAAAATATGAAAATCATGAAATAAATACTAGTATGAATAAGGACCATGGTTAGTCATGAAATGGAATAATGCTTTTGAAAATATTCGAGAGTTTGTGTAATATTAAATAGTGGACAAGAATGAAAGAAGTGTAAAAGTGCAATGAAATTGTGAAAATTTTGAAATAAATTATTCAAGATATTGTCGTAAATCTAATACTGTGGAATGCCAATCTAGCATTGAACTTTATTGATATATTTGGCATGCTATAGGAACACGAGCACTCCCATGTTAAATGTGATATTATTGTTACATTCGTTATATGAGCACTTCGGTGGTAGTGATTTGCACTTTCGTGCATCTCATGTTTATGGTGATATTGTTCTGTGTATCCATCTGGTTCAATCAAGTTTAGCATAGGCTAAACAATCATGGTCAATGAATTTAATTAATAATACATGTTAAATAATAAACTGGTAGAGTAGTGAATTGGAATTCTTGTAAATTTGTTTAAATTCTTTTTAATATGTTATATTCATGAATTTATGATAATAATATTGATAATGCTAATATATTCAAAGTAATGGCAAGAATTGTATTCTAGGGTACTTGTTAAGCTATATTGTAGCTTAACACGCTGTTTAATACGTAGGTGAAACATTGTATTGACACTTTTGATTGAAGTCACAACATCTAGGCATCTCATCACATCACTAAGGCTTAAAAGAGAGTATAAAATTGAACTTTTGGTATAGATTATGGCATGTACATAGGTCTATTTAAGGTGCATATGTATAGAAATGCTAGCAAAGTACTTAGTGAAGCTTAATTGTTAAGATGGTTTAGTGATTTTGGTCGAGCTATACATAAGACATATGATAGAATACATGAAAATTTTGAGCTGAAATATGGTTTCAAATTATTGGAATATGTTTGGGAATATATGGTTTTTATCGTGGCACAAATGAGAGTGTTTTGATTTGTTTTGGCAAATATAATGGTATTGTCACAACAACACAACTTGTGGTTGTGACAACGATGGTACTACACCACTTCTCCCAAATAGTGAGGTCGTGGTAGTGACAAAGCCTTTTAGTGGTTGCGACAAGGACCCTTCTTGTACTGCCTTTATTCGTTTTTACTTCCAATCATAACGAAGTAGTAATGGATGCCTAAAAATGGTTTAAAATACCTTATTTAGTTTAATATGATTGAAAAGAAGTGCAAATAATAAAATTAAAGATTCAGTGATTGAATGCCCAAATGTGACCTCCATTGTCCTGGTTATCGGTTTAATCCGTATAAGGTGTATTACACGTACTTCTCCTATAATAATATGTTTAAGTAACTAATGAAATTGTATAATAAATGTCAGAATGTGTAACAACCCATTTTTTAGTGGTTTTGAGACCACAATTCTAACGAGAGAGTCCGTAGATATTTTTAATTAATATTTATGAGTTAAATATAGTACAATAGTGAATCGTGATTTAATAAATTTTATTAATTGGTCAGTTAGTCAAGGTACAAGTGGTGTATACTCAAAGTCAATAGTTTTGGAAAATGAGGTATTGAGACCTCGTTTTCATAAATTGAGCTAAAAAATATTATTATTGAATATTTGTGGAGCTATTATATAGGTGAATTGAAGTTTGGTCCAATAATTCTGATGAATTGTTAGTTAATTAAAGAAAAATGCTAAATCGTAAAATATGAAAAACTTCATCACTATTGATTATGCATGATTAATGTTTCTTTAAGGATATAAATGGTAATTAGACCCTGCTGTATAGTAGTGGACAATAAGATCTTTTTTTTAAGTGATTATATGTTAAAATAATTATAACTAGTTTATAATAGAATAGAATTAAAATAAAACAAAAACCATTGTCATTTTATTTTCTTTATCTTCCACCAAAAGTTCAAAGGTAAAAAATCAAAACACCATTTTAAAGCTTTGAGGTTCGACAAAACTTTGGTGCTTGCATATCATGGATTGAATCGTATGGAGTAAAAATTGAGGAAAAAGGAAAAACTATAGAATAGTCCCTATGAACAAATTTGTTTGCTGGTTGCATTAGGTAAGTTCATATAGTATAAATATGTTTAAATTACTGTTGAGTTTCAACTGTATGTTCATTAATGTTTTATTGGTATCTTGAATTGGCTATGACTTAGTACCTAAATTGATAATTGAATCAGATTGAATTGGATTGTTGTGATATGGTATAATGTGATATTAAACCCTGATGAAATTCGTAAAAGTATGTATACAAGGTTATGGGTTATTGCCCGTAGGTTCCAAGCTTCAGCATATGTTGCGGACTCGAGAATACAGGTATATTACGCCCTAGCTAGGCTATTTTTTGTGTAGGTTCAACCTTAATGGGTAACCAAGCACTATTATCCTATTCGTGTAGGTTTAACCCTAACGAGTGACTAGGCATTATTATATTATTCGTGTAGGTTCAACCCTGACGAGTGACCATTCACTATTATCTGATTTGTGTAAGTTCAACCCTAATGGGTGACTAGGCATTATCATCCGATTCGTTTAGGTTTAACCCTGATGGGTAACCAAGCACTATGATTCATTATTCGTATAGGTTTAACCCAAACGAGTAACCAAACGCTATTACTTTCATCTGCGTATGAAGTTTTTTTATGAAGTTTCATCGGGTAGAATTATGAAATGAAAATGTAGTGATACGCCATTGGATGTTAGCTAAAGAAAGTTCATGATATAGATGGTTAATACAAGTTGGTTGTGATGGATATGTGAACTATGAGATTATATGTATGAAACACTCATTTTGTAAATGTAATTTGTGGTGATAGAGTTATATGTTTAAAAGAAATGGTAAATGATTGTCAATATGAATATGAATTGTCATGATCAATTGGGTTAATGTGGTTCATATGTTGGATCTTTCCTATTGAATGATATGGAAGTATGTTATACTAAACAATTGAGAGATTATATAATCAATACGTGAAATGTTCAACTTGTTGTTGTAAATTTCTTGACAAGAAATCATATTAAATTAATTACATCAGTTTACTTAATTGTAAACTGAGGTAAGAGTTTTTTTAAGTACTTATGAACTTACTAAGCTATATAAGCTTACTTTGTTTCACTTAGTGGTTTCTGTAGTTGATGTTTCACGGAACTAGGCAGTCGGATCAACTTCAAGCTCACACTATCAAGCTTCAATCTCGGTAGATTTTGACTCGTTTATTTTGGTTTTGTGGCATGTATATAGGCTATTTTGAGTTAATAGTTTAAAGTTCTAAATTAAAGTTGTAATATGTTATAATAGTTGTCATGTATAAGGTTGAATTTAATGGTGTCCTATGGTATGCATTTGGTAAATGATGATAACATGTTTGGAAATGGTATGCTTGATCTTAGTTTGTGATATTATGTGCTCCCTAGTTGTGTCTGGATGTGTCTCAAGTATCCAAGTACATTTTGTTAAAGTTTACTAAAGGCTATGACCTAAATAAGTTAAAAAGTAATTGAATCAAAGAGTATGATAATAAAGAAATGTGTTATGATATCATGTTCTAACCTTTGCAAGATAAATGGGCATGTGATCATCAACAAAGTAAAATTGTGGATCAACTCATAAGTATATGGGCCTTAAAATATTTTTTTTATATTTAAACTCTATTTCTATATGCTAATGAGATATTATAGTTGGTTGGCTATATGTTTATGGATAAAAAAGGCTATAAGTGAAATTTATGTGTAATGTGTAGCTTTTAAATGGAACAATTGACAATTGACTATAAAAGAAATGAACTATGTGAGACTATATTAAGCGAACTCTGTTAAAAAGGGGTTATATGTTCGATTAAATATTCATTAAGAGTCATACAATTTGAATTAAATGTTAGAATTAAGTGACCCGAATCCTTATTTAAATAAAATACAGTGGTAAAATAAAATAAAAGAAGAATCCATATAGAATTACACTTCTTTTATTTTATTTTAGAATAAGGTTTTTTTAAATCTTATTAAACTCCATCTATTTTATATTGATTAGAATAAGGTGTTTCAGTCTTACTAGAATATGACTTTACAAGCCTATAAATAGACAGTCTATTCCTCTTGTAATTAATCGAATTCGACATAGTGAATTTTCTTCTCCTCTGCCCGTGGTTTTTTCCCGAAAGGGTTTCCACATAAAAATTTGTGTGTTCTTTATTTTATT
This sequence comes from Gossypium hirsutum, assembly GCF_007990345.1. Taxonomy (NCBI): domain Eukaryota; kingdom Viridiplantae; phylum Streptophyta; class Magnoliopsida; order Malvales; family Malvaceae; genus Gossypium; species Gossypium hirsutum. The sequence continues at coordinate 37,548,365 of NC_053426.1, read as the reverse complement.
TTTTTATTTTTATTTTTTATTTTATTTTATTTTCACAAATTGGTATCAGATCTTTTGGGTTATTCATCTTGATCACGGTAATGGCATCTTTGATGTATGAAATTCTGCTGTTGGATCGCAGCACCAGATTTGTGTTGTGGCAAATTAAGATGCAAGCAGTTCTTGTGCAGAGGATCTGAAGGATGTCGTGCTAGGGATAGATAAGATGCCTTCAACATTTACAGATGAAGAGAAGAAGCGTAAGGATCGAAAGGCATTAACACAATTACATCTGTATTTGTCCAACGAAATTTTGCAGGATGTTTTGAAAGAGAAGACCGCCGTGTATTATGGAAGAGGCTAGAACAAATATGTATGTCGAAAACTCTAACAAGCAAGTTGCATATGAAGCAGCGTCTTTATGCTCATCGTTTGGAGGAAGGTGCGTCTATACACGAACACTTAACAGTGTTTAAAGAAATTCTCTCAAACTTAGAGGCCATGGAGGTTCAGTATGATAAGGAAGATCTAGGATTGATTCTACTTTATTCGTTGCCCCCGTCTTATTCAACCTTTAGAGACACGATTTTATATAGCCGCGAGTCTCTCACAGTTGATAAGGTTTATGATTCTTTGACCTCGTATGATAAAATGAAGCATCTTATGGTTAAACCCGACTCTCAAAGAGAGGGTCTTATTGTTCGTGGGAGACAAGATCGGAATGCTGATGATGATCGTGGAAGGACACAAGAACGAAATCCTCGCGGTAAATCTAAAGGTAGATCAAAGTCTTCAAACAGAGGTAAAACTTGCAACTTCTGCAAGAAGAAAATGCACATTAAATCTGAGTGCTATAAGCTACAGAATAAGATTAAAAGGGATGCTGTGAATCAAAAGGGAAAACAACCAAAAAATTCCGGTGAAGCTGATGTTGTAGAAGACTACAGCGATGATGAACTTCTAGTCGCTTCTGTCAATGATTCTAAAGTAAGCGAGAAGTGGAACTTGATTCAGGCTACACCTTCCACATGAGTCCCAATCGGGATTGGTTTACAACTTACGAAACAGTGTCTGAAGGTGTTGTTTTGATGGGAAATAATGCTTCGTGTAAAATCACAGGTGTTGGAACAATTAAAGTTAAGATGTTTTATGGAGTTGTCAGAACACCTAGTGACGTACGACATGTTCCAGAATTGAAAAAAAATTAATTTCGTTGAGTACTCTTGATACAAAAGGGTACAGATACATGGTTGAAAGTGGGGTTTTAAATATTTCCAAAGGTTCCCTTGTTGTGATGAAAGGGGCAGAGAAAGATTGCCAAGTTATATGTTTTGCAGGGTTTTACTGTTACTGACGATGCAGCTGTCGCTTCCTCTTCCTTTTCAGATGATGATATTACTAAACTTTGGCATATGCGCCTAGGGCATATAAGTGAGAATGGCATGGTAGAATTGAGCAAAAGAGGACTTCTTGATGGGCAAAGAATTTGCAAACTGAATTTTTGTGAGCACTGTGTTTTTAGAAAGCAAAAGAGAGTTCGATTCACCAAAGGAATCCCTAACACGAAGGGAACGTTGGAGTATATTCATTCTGATCTGTGGGGGCCATCCAGAGTGCCTTCGAGAGATGGATCTAATTATATGCTAACCTTTATTGATGATTTTTCTAAAAAAGTTTGGGCGTTCTTCCTGAAGCAGAAAAGCAATGTGTTTTTCGCATTTAAGTCTTGGAAAATTATGATTGAAAAATAGATGGGAAAACAAATAAATACCTCCGCACAGACAATGGCTTAGATTTCTGTTCTGATGAGTTTAATAGATTGTGCAAGTTAGAAGGGATCGTGAGACACTTGATAGTTTGCCATGCTCCACAGCAAAATGGCGTGCAGAACGAATGAACAAAATGATCATGGAGAAATTTCAATGTATGTTGTCAAATGCCAACTTACCAAAGTCGTTTTGGGCAGAAGCAGCCTCTATTGCATATTTTTTTATCAACCGATCTCCATCAGTTGTCATTGAGAAAAAGACTCCACAAGAGGTATGGTCTGGTAATTATTCTGATTTAAAGATTTTTGGGTGTCCTGCATATACTCATGTTGATAATGGAAAATTGGAACCGAGATCCATTAAATGTGTTTTTCTTGGTTATAAAGCTAGTGTAAAAGGGTATAAGTTATGGTGTCCTGAAAATAGAAAATTTGTGATTAGCAGAGATGTTGTTTTTGATGAAACTGCTATGCTACCTAACTTATCTCTTAAATACTCTTCCAATAAAGAAAATCAAAAGCAGGTGGAGATCAGATTAATGCAAAGTCGACTCTTCAAGCCAGTACAAAAATTGAGAATAGAGTTGCTTCTTCATCGCAATACTCTATCGCCAAAAATAGAACTAGAAGAGAAATTAAACCTCCAAAGAAGTATGCTGAGGCTGATCTAGTTACTTATGCTTTAAATGTAGCTGAAGATATAGATGCGAATCAAGAGCCATCTAATTATTCTGAGGCAGTTAGTTGTGAAGACTCAGAAAAATGGATGTTTGCTATGCAAGAGGAGATGGAATCACTCCACAAAAACAAAATATAGGATCTTGTAAAACTTCCTAAAGGTAAGAAGACTGTTCGTTGTAAATAGGTGTTTAAAAAGAAAGAAGGGACTCCAGAAGTTGAAGAACCCAGATATAAGGCAAGGCTTGTTGCTAAGGGTTACAGTCAAATTCCAGGAGTGGACTTCACAGATGTGTTCTCCTCAGTTGTTAAGCATAGTTCGATTCGAGCTTTGCTTGGTATTGTGGCCATGCATGATTTAGAGCTTGAGCAGTTAGATGTAAAAGCTGTATTTTTGCATGGAGAACTTGAGGAAGATATTTACATGCAACAACTAGAGGGTTTTATAGTCTTAGAAAAATAGGACTATGTTTGCTTGCTGAAAAAGTCCCTTTTATGGTTTGAAACAGTTACCAAGACAGTGGTACAAGAGGTTTGATTCCTTTACGACTTCTCATGATTTCAAAATAAGTAGTTTTGACAGTTTTGTTTACTTTAAGAAAAACAGTGATGGTTCTTTTGTGTATCTACTTCTTTATGTTGATGACATGTTGATAGCAGTAAAAGATAAAGGAGAGATAAGAAAGGTCAAAGCCTAACTAAGTGAAGAATTTGAGATGAAAGATTTGGGACCAGAAAAGAAGATACTTGGTATGGAGATTCTCAGAGATAGAAAAGCAAGTAAATTGTACCTAAGTCAGAAGGGGTACATTGAGAAAGTTCTTTGTAGGTTCAATATGCAGAGTGCTAAGCCTGTTAGTACTTCTTTAGCAGCCCATTTCAGACTTTCATCCACTTTGTCTCCAAAATCAGATGATGAGATTGAGTACATGTCACATGTTCCATACTCTAGTACAGTGGGATCTCTCATGTATGCTATAGTTTGTTCACGTCCAGATTTATCATATGCAGTTAGTGCAGTTAGCAAATATATGGCGAGTCTCGGTAAAGAACTTTGGAAAGCAGTTCAGTGGATTTTAAGATACTTACGAGGTACTACTGATGTTGGCTTACAGTTTGGAAGAACTAGAGATGGAGTCATTGGATATGTTGATGCTGATTTTGCTGGAGACCTTGATAGAAGAAAATCTCTCACAGGTTATGTCTTTACAATCGCAGGTTGTGCAATCAATTGGAAAGCCACTTTGCAAACTACAGTCGCTTTGTCTACCACTGAAGCTGAGTACATGGCGATTACGAAGGCTTGTAAAGAAGCTATTTGGTTGAAGGGACTCTTTAGTGAACTCAATGAAGACCTTCAAATTAGCATAGTATTTTGTGACAGTCAGAGTGTCATCTTTCTTGCAAAAGATCAAATGTTTCATGAGAGAACAAAACACATTGATGTTTGGTATCATTTTGTTCGTGATATTATTGCTCGTGGTGATATAGTTGTGAGCAAAATTAGGACTCATGAAAATCCTGCAGATATGATGACTAAGTCACTTCCTATAACCAAGTTTGAGCATTGCTTAAACATGGTTAGTATTCATTGTTGAAGTTAAGCCCTTAAGGGGTTTTGTGGAAAAACTGGAGAACTTGTTCGTTGAGAGTTCGCGATGAAGAACTTGTTCATTGAAAATTCGTGTCAAGGTGGAGATTGTTAGAATTAAGTGACCTGAATCCTTATTTAAATAAAATACAGTGGTAAAATAAAATAAATGAAGAATCCATATAGAATTACACTTTTATTTTATTTTAGAATAAGGTTTTTTTAAACCTTATTAAACTCCATCTATTTTATATTAATTAGAATAAGGTGTTTCAGTCTTACTAGAATATGGCTTTACAAGCCTGTAAATAGACATAGTCTATTCCTCTTGTAATTATTCGAATTCGACATAGTGAATTTTCTTCTCCTCTGCCTGTGGTTTTTTCCCGAAAGGGTTTTCACGTAAAAATTTGTGTGTTCTTTATTTTTTTTATTTTTTTTATTTTCACATTAAAAAACATGAACGTCTAATGAATCAACAATGTGTAAATTAGCCCTTATAATTTGGTACTAAAAAATGAATCTGCTAAAAAAGCTAAATTGTGGCATAAATGAACTCTTGATATTCTAAGGGGCTTATCATTAATAATGAAATAGGATAAGTAGGTTGATCATTGAGTACTTACTGAGCTCTTCGAGCTCACGCTTTAGTTATTTAAGCGTTTAAATTTTGATTCTTCCGAGTAATCGTGATTCTAGCTTGGGAGCATCGCATCACCATTTAAGACTTAAGAGTGTAATGTATTTATCTTTTTTTGTCATTGGTTTAGGGACCTTGGTATGTAGATAAAGACAATAAGACATAGATGAAATCTTGTATTGGTAATTGATTTGTAATTTCAAATTATTTTGTGTTCGTAATGGAGTCTTATTTTGTTATTTAATTTGAATGTGTTTATGGCTTTTGTATATTGAGCCTAGATGGTTTTAGAATTTGTTTTATAATTATTTGAAACTTGTAGAAATATATTGGTAGGTAGTTAGGGATGTTGTAGAATATAATTGAACTAAATTTTTTACTCCAAAGGTCCAAGTATCAATACATTGCTTAGTTATTTTGGAACATTTGAGGATAGTGAGCAAAATGCAACAATACCAGTCCCAAGAAGTACCTACACTTCTCTAGAGGTACTTGTGCTCTCCTTCAGTCTTAGCCAGCCGCACTGTTTTGGCCCGTTCCAACTTTCGGAGGTCCATATAAGTCCCAAACACCTCCTATCTACCACCCCTAAACAACATCTAAATGAATTTTAAGATGTCTTTGAAGCATCAAAATTTTTGTAAACTGGATTATATGATCTTATAAAAATATTTAAAGTATTGAAACTTTAAAATTTTTATTCAATTTGTGTTAAAAAAACATCTATTTGTACCATAAACCAGGACAGATAAGGGATGTTACAAACTCTGACCTTATCCACTGAAGCCTACCAAGCTAGTAGCCAAGGAAACAATTGTGCTGTCAAAGTAAAACATAATCACATTAACATTTAGATTGGATGCCAGCGTGCAAGGTCATGTGCAAGTCTAGTTAACGTCTCCGTCCTTTCTACATTGCTTCCACTGTGCTATATGGTCCTAAACAAGTTGCCACATCTTTAGATTGTGTACGACCGTAGAAGCTACTCCTTGGATCCTAGAGCTAATTCAAAAAAAAATTATAAGATTAGAAGCTTTCTATTCGTGGATGCTAGAATTTAAGTATCCCTATTTGGCCTTTTCTCATTGTCTTTTATGACCATGAGATCTGCGTTTTACATGATGTTTCCCCTCACGATCATCGGAAAAATCGATCTCCTCATACCTGTGCCTTGAGTGCCTACCCCTTTTTAGGTCTCGTTTATCTTTCAACTTTGCTTGATGAACTGGAGCATCTAGGAGTTCAGAACATTCAACCAAGTGTTGTGAACGCTTACTCTGATGATCATAATGTCTGCCCTTATTCCTCTCAGACCCATGATCACTAGAATTACTCTCATGAGTCCTATAGTCAGCATTGCCATAATCATCAGGTCCTAAAACTTCGTCCAGGTTTCCTGAGCTTTTCTGTCTATTATGATGATGACTTTCTCTGTCACTGACAGTACTCAACTGCTTTACAAGTGAATCTGAAACATGAATTTTGTTCTTGCTAGCCCCCCAATCATTCAGGGATGATTCTCTGATATAGTGTCTTGAGCTTTTACCACTGTCTCTGTCTCTATCCAACTGATCTCCATCATCTTCATGAATGCAGAAAACACTGCCTCCATATTCCCCTTTACTTTGATGCCTTCTCCTTTTCTTGGTCTGACATTCTCTGTCTTCATAGACCCTGTTCGTATCAGCCAAGTATTCTGATGAATCACTCTGCCATTTTGAGTTTCTCTTAGCATGAAAATGGCTTCTAATTTTATCAGTATCTCTGGCGCCATCTATATCACTTTCTGAATAACCTCCATCAGAACTGGTATCAAGGATTCTCTCACTGTTTTGTTCCCGTTTTAAACTTGTCTTCTGTCGATCACATCTCCCATCTAAATCTTTTTTTTGTTTTCTATCATTATTCTTGCCCCTCTCCCTGGATATTGATCTTCTAGAGCGGTGCCTATCATGAATCAGAAAATAATGAGAAATAGAACAAACCTTAACAGATGTATGGAAATGGACTTCAAATTTAAACCAGAAGAATAAAATAAACCTAAGCTGACAAGCAGAAAATTTACAATCCAGACATTTTTACTACGGTTGACATGTAAGAATTTTTATTAGTAATAGACCAACAGAAAACATAAGACATAACATACAAAACCAAAGTTATGACTTATTGCTACAATTAAAAATACGCACCTATCATCAACTGATTTTACCAGATGGTTAGGGTTCCTCAAATGCCCAAAATTGTCTTGCTCTCTCTGTTTCTCAAACTCAGCCTCATCACCATATCCAAATAAAGCAGCCATCTTTTTCATCCAATACCTAGGGGGTGGTTTGTCCCAATCTGCCCATTCGTAGTCTCCGCCAGGGTTCCGGAAACAGTGGATAAAATTGCAGGCAGTTCCACGAGAACATGTCTGTTAATATGAGACAAACAGATCATAAATTGCAGATAGAACTCTTGCAGAACAAGCATCAGGCATGACAAATTTAACAAAAGCCAGTGAAGAAAATAGTCTAACTAGTTTTACATGAAATTAGGATGCTGGAAGTACCTTCAATCTTGACTTCATAAATTCCCCACAAATGGCAACCTTCCATCTGGTAATGTTGACAAACTCACATTTTACCTATCATGAACCCATCACCCAGAACAGATAGCTAATAAGTTAAGCATATAAAAGAGCAATAATTTAAGGGGAGAAAGAACCATGGATATGGTAATTTGTTTTATATTCTTAACAGCTAGCCGTGCATATCTACATCTCAGGACAAGAATACAGTGGCCAAGCATAATAGATCCCACAAACAAATATCATTGCAGGCAAATATGATGCCCATATGCAGTTTATAAAATATGATGCCCATAACAACAGTGTTCCATGTTCCATGAATGCAAGAAAAAATAATTCTAATAGAATGAATTATCCAATGCCAGCAATTAATCCAACCAACAAAAAACCCTTGTACTTAATTTATCATCTAAGCCTTAATTCTTTCATTGCAACCTATTGAGCCCCTCAACTATTACCTATTTCCAGTTAAGCTCTTATTTGGATGGAAATGTCATGTGGATTAACACCCTAAACCTTTTTGCCAACTGAAATAAAATTGCCATGTAACAATGACAGAAAAAAAAATTATCATGGAACTAATATATAAAAGAAATTTCTTAGTACTTTCTCATGGATGCCCTTATGGCCAAAGGTATTTCACCTTCCTTATAGCACATGACAATTTATTCCACCTTGCCTATGTCATGTGCCAACCTTTTCCTCAACTGGAAAAGAGAGCCAATGGTGTTAATCTACACAGAATTTTTCATCCAAACAATAAGAGGATAGAGGCTTTAGTTGAGAACTTTCACTAAGGACTTGTTTTATATTTTAGCCAAAAATAACTTCTATTCAAAATTCATTTACCAATTAAAAATGGAAGCCATAAATGCCCACTAATCCAAGAGAAAGTAATTTCACCTGTAACATTTAATCATCATTGTAAAATAAGAAATATTGCAATAACATCGAATCCATTTCTACTAAATGTTCCACCTTATAAGTTTCTACCTTTCATATCTAAAACCTACTTGTTGCTTGTTGGAAAGAAATGCCCTCAAATTTCCTACCTAGCTGCTGCATTGGCAACAGTTCTGTCATCTATCTTATCTAATTTAAGTCCGAACCATATATAATGAGTTTGACATTTTCCTGAGAAGGAAGTTTCTAGAGGTGGCTGTTCATGACTTCTAAAATATATATATATATAAACATAAGAAACTGTGGATAAATTAACAAATTTCTACCTTCCATATTTAGCACCTATGTTCTTGCCTGGTTGAAGAAGGTGCCCTCAAATATCCAGTCTATTTGCTAAATTCAGTACTGTTTGTATCCAATCTTAGTTGTTATCTGCTATCTATAAAGAACATTACTAGAGACACCAATTATGCTGCTAAATTCCTTCAACATGTGTGAATTTTAGGTGTTGAACTCCGGGAAAACTGGCTATGCTAGGATGTGTGCAGGCATCTACTTTCTCAGAGTTGAAGTCCCGAAAAGTCAATCTAAAAATCAGCTTGTGTGGCTTCATAATCCAGTACCAATAAGGATAGGACAATCATGTTGTGACATTGCTGATTAGGTCACCTGAACTTCCAGTATCTAGAAAATCTTTTCCTTTGTTCAACAAAAGCTCAACAAATTTTCAGTGCAAGGTTTGCTAGATATCCAAACACGTTTGAAATATCAATCTAAATCAACCATACCCACCATCCCATCCTTTCTCAATGGTTCACAGTGATATTTCGGGACCATCTTGAATCAACAATATTTCTTAGTCTAGGCGGTTTGTCACATTTATAGAAAAATTGCAGAAGGATTACTTGGGTCTTCCTCATGAAAGAAAAAATCATAAGTGGGCCAAATATTTCAATATTTCATCAATATGATTCGAAACCAATTTCTAGCCAAAATACAAGTGTTCGAGACAAATAATTAGAGGGAATACTTTAACTCGATCCTTAGAGCTTATCTCATGGAGCAAGGAATAATTGATCAAAGCTCGTGTAAACGCACTACACCAAAACGGAATTGCCAAAAGGAAAATCAACACATTTTAGAGCGTGCTAGATCAATAATGCTCTCAACGCATGAGCCAAGCGCTTTTGGGTGGAAGTCGTACTTATAGCAATTTGATAAACAAAATGTCTTCTAGAATGTTGAAGTTCAAAACACCATGTCAAGAATTCCTTGCTCTATATCCAAACTCAATAAAGTCCTTGGACGCACAACATTTGTTTCCATCAACCAACAACGCAGCAAGTTGATCTCATAAATGCATATTCCTAGGATATGCTCCAAAATCATAAAGGCTTGTTTTATTCCCCAAAAACAAAAATTTCTACAACTCCATGGATATCACCTTTGAAAATCAGCCATGTAATAACAAAATTGATATTCAAGGATGAATTCTATTAATCATATCAAAAGAGAGTATCAATTCTGAGATCTTTCAATCAACTCAAGAGTCTATCACCAAAACACAAACCGAAGTCCACTCTAAACCACTTGAGCCTAAAATATCAATTACCATGAGAGACCAAGCTAATCCCTCTAGCCCAAAGTCCACATAGGTGAAGGGAAAAGGGCTAATGGTCTATTCTCAGAGACAAAACAAAAGAGAACTTAGAGGGACGTATCACATCACAGTAAATCCAAGGATCTGAACCAAGTAAAGAGAATCTAAATATGCACACCACAGTCCTACTGAACAAAATCTTACTATCATGGAAAATGATCTTCCCGAACCTATAGCCTTAAAAAAAGGTGTAAGGTCTTTTAAACACCATACACCATTGCATTCATGATTATATCCCTTACAAAAGGTTGTCCCCTAGTTTCGAAGCCTTTGTTCTTGCTCTAACTGATGAATAAATTTCAAACAACATACAAGAAACCTTTTTGCAACCCGAGTGGAAAATTACTCTTTGGAAGAAATCCAAGCTTTAGAAAAGAATAATACATCAAAGATCATTTACTGCCAAGAGGAAAACATCCGGTTGGATGCAAATAGATCTTCTCAATCAAATATAACACAAATGGTATGCATTAACAGCTACAAAGCTTGTCTCATTGCAAAAAGGTTCATCCAATCCTATGGGGTCGACTATGAGGAGACTTTTGCCTCGCTAGCCAAGTTAAATTTTGCGGAGTACTCTTATCATTTGGCGGCAAATTTGAACTGGGCTCTTCACCAAGGATTTGAAACCCAAGGGAACATCAGCAAGGTATGCAAGCTTCGCAAGTCACTAATGGTCTGAAGTAGTCTCCATGAGCTTGGTTAAGGAGACCAACAAAGGTAGTAAATAAATATGGTTTCTTACAATGTCAAACAAACCATACTATGTTCAAGTCTTCTATTGAACGGCAAAATACAACAGTTATCATCTATGAAGATGATAACATATTGACAAAAGACCGCAAAGAAGAAATAAACAATCTAAAGAAACTCCTTGCAGCAAAACTTGAGATCAAAGACTTAAGACAACTCAGATACTTCCTTGGTATGGAACTAGCACGATCAAGAAAGGATATCTCAGTCATTCCATGAAAATATGTTCTTGATCTATAGAAAGGAACTGGGAGGCTTGAGTGCAAACCAGCAAACTCTTATGAAGCCTACCAACAAGATGGAAATCCTTTAGTAGACAAACGTATCAAATACTTAAATTTAGAGTGTTTGACACCCATTGAAAATTTTCATTTCAAAAATGAAAATTTTTATAATTTAATATTTTAATTGTGTTTGATAATCGTTTTAATTTTTTACTTAATATAAAGTTTTGAACAAAAAAGTGTAGAATAAGATAAGTAGGTAAATAGTTATCAATTAATGTTGAAAATGTTAAGTTGATTTTTTTTTATAATATTTGAAATAAATTAGTAAAAAATCCAAATTAATATAATATATATCAATAAGATTAAAATTAAGGGATAAATCACTTTTAAAAATCAGGATTTACTTTGAGCAAGCAACATATTTATATTTAATACTTAATTTTTACTAATTTAAAAAATAATTTTCTAATAGAAATTCAGTACTTGAAATACTCAACCCTTTATTTTTCAGCATTTAATTTTTCAATTTATCAAATAACTCATTACTTAAGCTTAAACTACATCGATTTCGTTGTAGGTATGGTAAATCAATTCGTGAACAGTCCAACTGAGAAGCATTTAGAAAATATGTATTGTATCCCTCAATATCTGAAAGAAAGTCTGGCAAAGGATTATATGACAGGGATGTCAAAATGTACACAACTACTGATTGGGCTAGTTTCAAGACAAATAGAAGATCAACTACGGGTTATTGCACTTTCTTACGGGAACCTGACCACATGGCTAAGTAAGAAGAAATTTGTTGTAGCTAGGAGCAGCTCAGAAGTTGAATTTAGAGCAATGTCTCATGGCATTGGTGAAGAATGATACAAAAGCATCTAATTTAGTTTAATTATTTAAAGTTTGTATCTTACGTTATTTAATTTGAGTTTAGGTCTTGTGTTTTACGCTATTTTATTAGCATAGGCCTCTTAGTAAGAGTTATAGAAAATCTACTATATTGTTAATAGTAAGAGTTCTAGTATAAATACTCCACTAGAAGGTTAATAGGACAGTAAGACTTTTAGGAGAAATACCCTACTAGAGGGTTAATAGAATTAAGGTTTTTTTTTTCCAATAAGAGAATTTTAATAACCATAGTTTGCTGGAAAAAAGAAACTAGAACCCCATTCTTTCAATTATGTTAATCATCTTCTTTCAATTTTCTTAGCTATTTAGATTTTCCACTCAACCTAAAAATTTACCACATCAGGGAATCTGGCTAGAAAGAATGCTAGAAAAATTGAAGATATCTAAAGGAAATTCCGTGAAAATTTTCTGTGATAATAAAACAGCTATAACCATTGCGAAAAAAAAAAATCCCTATCACCATGATCAAACCAAACACGTGGAGATTGATAGCCATTTCATCAAGGAAATGATAGAGGAAGAAATCATTAGGCTAATCTACACACCTACATTTCAGCAACCTGCACAGATTCTTACAAAGGCATTACTAAAAATATTTTGGAGAATTTTAAGTCCAAGATGAACATGATGAATATTCATTGCCCAGCTTGAGCGGGAGAGTGGAAATTAAGGGATGTTGACTAATATTTGGGAGAAAAGTTTTAGGAGTAATTGTTTATTGAGAGTTGATAGGGCTATTTTACTGATAATTTATTGACTAGTTGTTGGGAAAGATAATTTATGAGTAATTGCTGCATTTTATAATAATGCCCATTACTAAGGCCTATTTTTTAGCATTTTAGCATGTATAAATGGAAGCTACTGTAACTGACAAGAAGCATGGAAAAGCATAAAGATTTTTTCTCTCAACAATTTTTCTTCGTTCTCTGTCTCAACACAGACTAAAATCAACACTAAACCCTATAATTATTCTACAAAGAAGTAAACACAAATTTACTCTTCAAAAATTACATTTATAAAATGAATTCTTGATTCTTCAAATAATATGCTTGCTTTTCTATCCAAAACCCCTTTTTTCCCTTTTCACTTCTATAAGTGAAAGCCATGGGGCAGAAGCAATCAAAAGTGGTACCTGAATTACATTTGTTCATACCAATTCAATTTTCTAAAACAAAACCCAACACTAAACTAAATTCAGTTTTCTTTGTAAAACCCTGGTGGCAATGACACTTAATTAAACCTTAAGAGAATAAATTACCTGTTTGCCAGCAAAGTATCGCCCATTTATTGAATCATAAGCAAGGACAGCAGATTCTAGTGATTTATAATGCACGTAAACATTTCCCCTCAAGTGGAATGAACCGTTCTTACACACCTGACAAATACTCACAATCAGAATCTGAAAAGAAAGAGAAGTAACAAGCCTACACCCTCATCTTGAGAACCGACTAAAGGTTGTTAACTCCAAGAAGACAAAAGAAATGGAAAACATTTTTATCAGCTTTTGGTTAAATTTTGATAAGAGTTATTAAACAAAATCCTAGGGAAAATACTTAACAAAATAATGTTAGAAAAATAAAAATAAAAATTGCAGAATGCTTCATTTTATAGGTCAGCTTGAAAGTAAGTTATAAGCATCATTAATATGGCAGGAAGAGCAGTTTGCAACCTTAAAATTAACAATTTCCCCAAATTTTAAGAACTCTGTGTGCACATCCTCGTAAAATTCTTCATAACACTGTTCAACCTCTTCATCCGTATACTGAAAATTAAAGACAACAATCAACCAAGAAATTTTAGCAGAGTGGTATCTTCAAATAATAAGATCAAAAGAATATATTTAACATGCAAATCATATATCTGTAGCTGCATTAGTTTACAAGTCATTCTTATAAAATGATCACAATGAGACCAACTATAATTTAAGATAAATAAATAGAATAACACGATAAGATAACACGAATTTATGGGTGTCTGCTTGGCAACATATAGACAGCACATATTATTGTCAGTGGCACCAATGTTGCAGGCATTTCCCATATACAAATAAATGAGTCATCTGTATTGAAATTTAACAAGACAGAAATTAGCCTGTGCACAAAAGGCCCAACCAAATATATACTAAAAATATCTTTAATCTTTTAGACCAAATTCATCGAAAATAACAATTACTCATTCTCCCTTTGAAATAATTTTCCTGTACAAACAAGATATAGAACCAAACCCCTTATCATGCTCCTATCTAAACCTAATAGCTGTAGCTGCAATATCAAGTCCCCCCAAAGGACAATAAAGCCATATTTGATAACCAACATAACTTATCACTTAATTTTTTCCATACCAATATTAGCACTGGGGTTAGCTTGGAACAACCAATGTCTTCATCACATAAGCCATCTGATATATTGAACAAGTTTTAGGAAGAAGAATGATTCTCTCTTGTTACTTCTAATCTGAATACAGCCTTTTAAAGAATAGCAGGAAAAATAAAAAAGGAAATAATCTATAGAAATTAGCCTATCCCTAAAAATTAGTAATTTGATTATGGCTAATAGTACAAGGAAATTCCTAGCACTAATGTAGAAAATCTGCTTAATTTAAGGAATTCCAACACTCCCCCTCAAGCTGGAGTGTAGATGTGAATCAAACCCAGCTTGCCCATAATTTCTTCGAACATTTTTCTTGAAATGCAACCCCCTTACCAGGAGTCCCTTTTAAGTATCTCAATATCTTGTAGGCAGCTTCCAAATGTTTCTCCCGTTGATATCACCCCCTGTCTACTTCTTCTCCATCCTTATCAGTTCCTAATTTAAGGTTGGGTTCCATAGGAGTCTTGTCTATGTTCTTTGGAGTTTCTACAGAGTCAACATTAGAAACAAAGGCATTGTAGGATTTAGACAAGTTTCCATAAGATACAAACCGAGAAATGGGATGTTGAGTGCAGCTCCTAGTGCCCTTTCTTACTGCAATTGGAAGATGGATGGAAGATGAAGGAGGTGAAACTTCTTCCTCAGGACAGTCCTCGGGTAAAGATGGCATAGGCACTGCTGTTTCGGTCTCAGGCAGCTGATGTCTCCGAGAGTATACACGAAGTCCCTGAGTTTTTCCTTGTTGTTTTTCAGAATGAGTGGGCTGTTTTTCTTCATTAGTATGATTAATCACCCTTGTTTCTTGTTGCTGAACAGTGGAGATAGGAAAAACAGGTTCCAAAACAGGAATAACAGTGGCTGTAGGATTTTCAGCAGGTTTTGTAGTTGTGGTAGGGCTGACAGGTTCCAAAACAGGAATAACAGTGGCTGTAGGATTTTCAGCAGGTTTTGTAGTGGTGGTAGGGCGATATAGTCTTGAGGTATAATGAGAAGATTGCTCAAGGTCTCATCTTCACTAAGTATCTCCCCCTGAAGATGAGAGGCTGAAAAATATGGCTCGTTTTCGAAGAAAGTAACATCAAGGGACACAAACATCCGGTGTAAGGTTGGAGAGTAGCACTTGTACCCTTTTTGTGCAGGTGAGTAACCAATAAAGACACAAGTGTGAGCTCTAGGATCAAGTTTAGATCGGTTAGGTTGATGGTTGTGGACAAATGCTTTGCAACCAAATGTTTTGGTTGGGAGATTAGGAACACGAAACAAGGGAAAATTTTTTTGAAAAGTATGTAAAGGTGTTTGAAAGTTTAATACCTTTGATGGGAGTCGGTTTATAAGATAACAAGCAGTGAGGATAGCTTCTCCCCATAAATACTTTGGTACACCCATAGTAAACATAAGGGCACGAGCCACGGCCACAAGGTGTCTGTTTTTCCTCTCGGAAACCCCGTTTTGTTGAGGGGTGTCAGGACAAGAACTTTGATGTATGATTCCTTGCTCAGAAAGATAAGGACTTAGGATAGAATTAAAGTACTCTCTCCCATTATCAGTTCTAAGGGTGTGAATATTTGAATTGAACTGAGTTCGAATCATTGAATGAAAATTTTGAAGACTCTAGAGACTTCGGATTTTTCTTTAAGGAGATAGACCGAACAAACTCTAGGGTGGTCATCAATGAAAGTTATGAACCACCTAGCCCCTGTGATGTTTTTTACTCGACTGGCTCCCCATAGATCGCTGTGAATTAAAGAGAAAGGTTGAGATTGAACATAAGGTTTCAAAGGATAAGGGACACAAGTGTGTTTAGACAGTTGGCAAACTTCACAGTTCAATGAACTAATTTTCTTATTTAGAAATAGTAGAGGAAACAGTTTATTCAAGTACATGAAATTCGGGTGTCCTAGTCTACGATGCCATAGCATGATAGAATCGTCTTTTGATGTAGATAAGGCCATCCCTTCTTTTGAACTGTTTTTGTTCCAAACATATAAGCCATCATTAACTTTAGCAGTGCCAATCATCTTCCCCGATTCCTGTTCTGTCCCCATTCCAGCCACCGGCGAGTAAGATCCATCAGCTATGCGAATCCGAGAGTGATCATGACAAGGTAAATAGGTGTGAAACAAACTTAGATTACCTGTCATGTGGTCGGATGCACCCGAGTCTAGTATCCAGGAAGTTGTGATAGGTTCGTGTGTAGTATTTAAAGCAGTACCTTGAATAGTTAGTGACCCACTGGCTGTAGGAGTCCCGAGTAGTTTATGAAGAGCATCGAGTTTTGGTTAGCCTAACATTCTGAGCATATTCTTCAGTAGTAGATATCATTGCTACCTTGTTTTCTTTCTGTTTTTTTTTCTTCAGGATAGCCATGGAGTTTGAAGCATTTCTCCTTGGTATGCCCAACCCGATTACAATGGCTACACCATGGCCTTTTTGAACCAGAATCAATTCCATCTTTGAACCTTTGAGATTGAGGGCCTCTTGAAATAAGAGCAGAGTTCTCGGAAGGATGATGACCAGCTACGGTCAATGGTTTTAATTCTCTTGCGTCTCCCAACATAATAAGACGCCGTTTCTCTTCCCTCCTTACTTCAGCAAATGCTTCTCCTATGGTTGGCAGTGTGGTTCTGCCTAGTATTCGTCCTCGGACCTCATCAAGATCACGATTTAGTCCTGCTAGGAACTCATAGAGACGTTCTTTGTTAAGATGATCCATGAACTTGGTGTGTTCCAAGCCCTCGCCCCAATCAACTTCATAATACATGTCTAACTCCTGCCATAAGATCTTTAGGTTGTTGTAATATTGAGTGACTTCAAGTGTTCCTTGTCGAATATCTTTCAACTTTACTTTGATCTCGAATACTTGGGAAGTATTTCCAAGATCCGAGTAATTCTCCTTGATTGCATCCCACATTTCTTTGGCAGTTTTGAAAAAAAGATACGTTCGGCTTATATGACCTTCCATCGAATTTATAAGCCAAGCCATAACCATTGAGTTGTTAAGCTCCCAAGTTGCATAACCAGAGTCTGTTGATGCTGGTCGAGGAATTTGTCCATTAATGTACCCAATTTTTCCAAGGCCACGAAGAACCATAAGGACAGATTGTGACCATTGCAGGAAATTTTTTCCGTCTAATCGATGATTTGTGATTATAAGAGAAGAGTTAAGGTCACCTTGTGGGATTCCTTGACTGTGATTTTGAGTTATTTGTGAGATCTCAGTCTCAGAGAAATTTTCGGTGTCACCCATGGGAGTAGGGTTTCTAACAGAGAAAAACGGAACAAGAGAAGAGAAGAAAGAGCAGGATCAAATGGATTCCTGATGCTCTTGATACCATGAACAAGTTTTAGGAAGAAGAATGATTCTCTCTTGTTACTTCTAATCTGAATACAGCCTTTTAAAGAATAGCAGGAAAAATAAAAAAGGAAATAATCTCTAGAAATTAGCCTATCCCTAAAAATTAGTAATTTGATTATGGCTAATAGTACAAGGAAATTCCTAGCACTAATGTAGAAAATCTGCTTAATTTAAGGAATTCCAACATATATCATCAGATGACATTAGATAAATTATCAATTGCAAGACAAACAAAGTACTCTACAACATAGTCTGGAATGGAAGAATCCACAAGACTATGAGAAAATAGCAAATTATGAAGCCTAACACTGATTGTGATAACCACTGCCAAGAAGAATAGCTGTAAATTACACAGAACACTGCAAGTTGAATTAACTAGTTTTCAAGGAGCAATAACCAATAAGTGGACCAAAAGATTGCATTTGTGTAGCCATGAGAATTTATTTCCGCTTAACAACTGGAATTATATAATATTTACGGATTACTACAAGACGAGACAATAGATGAAATGTCAATAAAAATAACTATATTTACCTGACAATATAATATTTACGGATTACTACAAGACGAGACAATAGATGAAATGTCAATAAAAATAACTATATTTACCTGACAATTAATGCAGCATGAGTTCAAATTATGGGCACAACGATTGTTAAGAGTATGGTAGATAGAAGGCAAAAATGGACAGTGGAAACAAGAAAGTAGAAATGGCACAAATAAAAAAAAGGGAAAAAAGTATAAATGCTGTAGTTGAATATGGTAAACAGATAAAAATTAAAAGTAAAAAAGTACAAGATAATCACTCGCATCTACAAAAGGTAGGATACATATTAGCTAACAGTTACAACTCCAACCAATCAACCAATGCCAAAACCAAGAACCAGCACTGAGGTGACTCCATGCATCTCTGATTTAAGTTAAAGAAACTAAATAGATATTAAACATAAATCTGAGTTAAAATGCAGTTTCAAACTATGACACGTCAGTAATAGAATTTTAAGCATGTCAAAAATTGGCAAAGACAAATACCTAAAACAATGAAGATTCTATAAATCCGAAACATTAACCAATGGCATAAAAAATTATGACCATGCATGATTTTAAAAAGATAATTTAAAGGCTTTTTTATGTACCTTAAGACCTTTGCAGTAGTTGTAATAGTATTGCAAATAATTCAGACTTCATTGGGCAAAGAACCCAAGATTTAAATTGATAACACAGTATGGCAGTAGATTCATAATGACAGAATTATTATCAGGATACAAATCACAAGGATCGGTTGAGGGCAGCATTTACAGACCTCAAGCCCCTCATCTTGCTCCAATGCAAGGCCAGGACCATTGTACATGTTCCTCATGAGCAGCGTGCATGATTTATCAGGGTAAAAATGAACTCTACTGCAACGCTGACCGAATCGACAGGCTCCGGTCTTTAAGTGGAAAGGACAATGAGCTTTATCCTATCAAAATTAAAACCATGAGGCTGGAATGATGATATCTAACTAACTTAATACTGACCCCCACCACAAAGAAAGTACCAAGAGAACATAAGGTATGGTAGCAATCAACGTGGGAAGAAAGCTTTACGCAAGTGTATATATATAGCATTTAAAAGAGATGAATGTTGAACCTGTTCAGTTCCAAAGTTAGGTACTTCTTTAGCAACACTCTCTAACACCTCTTGTGCTGATGATGTGTTCAGGTAGTCTGAAAAAGCTTCAGATTGTGGAGGAAGAGGATTTGATGTAGGCCTATCAGCATCCTGTGTGCAAAATCCTTCAAGATCCTGAACCTTTGCCAAAAAGAGAAAAGAAAACATAGCATGAAAATATAAATCATGAGCCACTGTGATAATTTTACCTCTTCTTTACACTTTTGAATTGCTTCTCCTTTTGGAGCCCTAACTTTCTTTTTCCTAACAATAATCTCATTTCCTTGCCAGATAATTTCAGCAGGGCCTTCTTCTACGTATTCCCAATCATCACCCCTATCTTCCTGGCAAGCATATAAGAATGTAAGACAATCCATTCATAATTAATAAACAAAACCAATTGCAGGTTTTTTCAGTTCCAGATTTCAGAAGAATCGAACAGAATTCACCCCAAAGAATCTGCAAGAATATGAATATAACTCACTCGACCTGGAAGTCTGCTTTATTAAAGAATAAAACAAAGAAAATTAACCATCCAAAAGGGAAATACATATATCGACTCCTCTTTTCACACAGTTTTGTTATTCGCTAGAAAACAGAGCCATAAAACAAAACTACAGGTAGAATTACCCACCAAAAGAAAAAAGAATAATAAGAATCCATGTCTAACCGAAAATTTATACGATTCTGTTGTTTTTCTTTTGCTTTCTTATCCTTTCCTGCCCTATTCTTAGTGAAACCAAACACCACAAAAAATCAACCAAGAATAATAAAATTTTAGAAAGAAGCTGAATAAACAAACCTGTTGCCGTTGTTCTCCGTTTGCATCCTCCGAATCATCCCTTCTCTTCTGCTGTTCTTCTTCATCTTCTTGAGCTTTTCTCTTAATATCCATAGCCTCGATCCACGCTCTCTCCCTCTCTTCGAACTCCCTCAAAGCTAACTCTCTCCTCTTTCGCTCCTCCTCCTCCTCTCTAGCAATCCTCTTTTGCTCCTCGGGGTCGTTGAGCCAGGCCTCTTCCGCCTCCCTCTCCTTCTCCGCTGCTTCCTTCCTCAACTGCTTCCTCTTCATCTTCTTAATTTCTTTCCTCTTCTCCTTTCTGCCTTTCGTCATGGGATGATTGTCTCTTTGCCCTCCTTCCTCTTGTTTCGAAATTGCTGCTTCAGCTTCAGCCATTACTGCTGCTTCTCCGCTGCTGTTTGTTTCAATTGTTGTGCCTTAGTTCTTTGGAAAGTCTAGGCAAGCTATAAAAATAAATTAAAAGTTAGAGTTATGTTTACATTTTCGTGCTGTTATTTTTTTAAAGAAAATAAATAATTTATTTATATAGGTTAAATTAAATGGAAAAATTTTTGGTTTATTTGAGGAATCATTTATGTTAGACATAAAAATGGCAATTTTATGTATATATGCTAAAAAAAATAGACTATGTTGATTTTCTAAAAATTTATCCATCTTCCTCCTTTTTGGAGAAAGAAAGGAAAATACATCTTACAATGCGCATTTTTATTCTCGGCCACATAAGTGGAAACATGCCTGTAAAATGCATTTTTAGGAGAGATAATAAAAACATGTCCCCAAGGACATGTTTTCACCTAGCTAAAGATTGGTTTTTTTCTTGCAGTTGGAAATTAAAAGTTTGTAGAGTTATTTTTATCCGTATTTGAGATAGACATAGTTATAATTTTAAGGAATGTTTGAATTTACGGTAGTATTGTAGAGCTAGATGACCTACAAATTGCATCTGTCATGTGAGTATGGAGCCATCACCCAGGAAGCCAGATCACGTTGCAACTCAAGGTCTCAATTGGTGATGATTATACAATCTAAGGTTGAAGTGTAACTAGGGCTTCAAGTTTACAAAGGTTATGTTATCAAAGGATAGAAGTATAAATGGGGCCCACTTGATAGTGGTTATGCAGGCATGACAATCAATTTTTCCTCGTCAGTGGAGGATATTTTGTAAAACCCAAACAGATGCACGAAGAAGAAAAATGCAGTGGCCTTTTAGTATAATCAAGTATTTCGTTTTATTCATGTCCATCAAAGGCAATGATCCTCGTTATTATAACCTATGACATAATTGGGGTGTAACAAGTTTTACTAACAAGGTCACCACCTTTGGTGGAGATGAACAACACAAATTACTTGATTATACTGGAAGGCCCCTACGTTTTTCTTCCTCGCACTTCCGTATGGATTTCATAAAGCATGTTCTTCTAATGAAGAGAACTGATTGTTGTGTTCGCATAACCACCACCAACTAGGGCCCCAATCATGCTCCACCCTTTCATAGTATAACCTTTGCAACCTTGAAGCCCTATTTACACTTCAACCCCAGACGGTATAATCACCGCCAACTTGGACCTCGAGTTGCAAAGCGATCCCAGTTTCTCAGGTAATGGCGCCATACTCAAACAATAGGTGAAATTTGTAAATTACCGAGCTCCATGACATCATCGTGAACCTAAACACAACTTAAAATTATGATTATGTCTCATTCGAAACAATAGAGAAATAAATCTGAAAATCTGAAAATTTCAACACACAAGGAAAAAAATTTTAGAAGAGACTGAGATGTGGGTAAGTATGGAATGAAGAAAAAGCATTTATATAGAGGATGGGGTGGGTATAAAGGGAAAAAATTTATCCCAAGAATCCCGAGTTGTAGGGGCTTAGAAGCAACTAAGTTTGGCTAGTTGAAATGGCCAGAGAGAAAACGCTCCCTACAAAGGGTATTTTCATCTAACATGGCAATGAAAACGCCTTCTACAAGACACGCTTTCAGCCACATGTCTGACATGTCATTGGAAAACGCATCCTGTAAGAAGCGTTTTCACTATCATGTTAGATAAAAATACCCCTTGTCGGGTGCATTTTCTCTCCAGCCATTTCAACTAGCTCAACTTGATTGCTTCTGAGCCCCTACAACTCGGATTCTCAAGATAAACTTGATTGGGGAAAATGTAGAAATTACAAACTCAATAACTTCAGTGTGTCCACTAGTAAATCATGAATGAAAACACTAACTTCTTCGTTTATTCATTAATTTTTTCTGTAAAGTATAAGTTAATATTAATTATTGAAGAAAGATATATTGCAATACGCAAGCCAAAGTTTTAATCTTTTCCATACCTTCTAAGCCATTTTTTGTTTTCTGAAAGTATTGTACTTAACAAATGGACGGTGAAAAACTTAACTGAAAAAGTAACATAAATAATTGTAAATTTTAAACTCACAATATAATTGTGTACAAATCAAACCAATTGAATAAATTTGTTTCGTATATTGTAAATATGTGTACATTTGGGATGTAAAACAAAGTATACAAAAAATTACAAAATTACAAAATAACATAATCATCAGTGTCCCGAAGGTGTGCCACAACCGAGTGGGCGTTGGGCACGCTTATGGTTCGATCGCACTATTTCAGTTGGTGGCTCATCATCGACTTTCTATTCATCTTCATGTACATGTTGGGGTTGATTGCCAAAATCATCTCCCTTATCCATCATTAACTGTGACTCTGTCTTAGACGCCTATTGTACATCCCCCTATTTGAGTCGGCAGTTACGAGAATGACCTACCTCAGTAGAAGAACAATATTGGGGGTGTTTGCGAGGCTATAGTCAGATGACTAAATTGTGTCATTGTTGGATCTGGAGCCCTAAGTGTAGTTTTTTCATCTAAATACACTTCTGATCTTTTCAAATAGATTGATTAATAAAATTATTCATGAATTACATTAATAATTTGTATTATTTTCCTCAAATGATTTTTGCATGCAAAGCAAAATAGAAGCAAATGTTGCTCACTGGTTGTCTAATATTTAACTAATACTATGCAGTATTATGTGGTCAGATTGTAATACAGAAAGACAACTTATACTAGTAGATGAACTTAAACATGTCATTAGTCTAATTGGAAATGAGCAAATTAAATAAAAGACTAATATGTTGTCTATCAAGTCCAATTGGGAAGATGCTTTGTCTTAGGTATTGAAGCAGATGAATCCTATAAGATAGAGACATAGATGTGACTAACTGTAATAGATCTTCAATCCGTTCATGGATTTATTCACTTATGCATAGTGTTGCATACCTAAATCCTGAGCGAATGGCAGACTATGTATGTGTGACTCGTACACTTTGATGTAACTAAAAGCCTGAGTTCAAATAGATAAGGAACCGAAAGCCAATGCGTTCGGTGTACGACTTTTGTAGTATGTAGTTTCATTCACAACAGGGGAATTTATAGCCCAAAACATGGGTAAATGATATCCTCTCACTAGCATTACATGATTGATGAAAAATAAACATAGCCATGAGTCGTCCATATTTACAATGGATGATTTGATCACTATTTGATAGTGATTGACTTTTCATGAAAGAATATGTAATGATTACCATGGGATAAAATATGATCATATTGCGAGAACAAATATTATCCCAAAGAGATCAAGGATATCCTATGAGGGTAACACACTTATGACAAGGTCATTGGACAAGTATTGAGTAGTTACTTTCGTAATGGCATGTTGTTGGGGAGAGCTCATTCACGATACTATAGTGGAATGACTTTGTGACTAAATGAGTTTATAACTAATAGGTAAAAAGCCAAAACTTACTTATAAATCATTTGAGCCTTAACCACATATGTCCAATCGATTCCTCTACTATCTCGTTGAAACCAGAAATTAATTGCGTGTTTGAATAGAAATAAACGAAATGAATAAAAAAGAAATGAGAAACATCCAACAACAACTATGGTTTTCTCCGAAATGGAGAAATGGAATCATTTGAAAATGAATGCAGGTTTCCAAAAATAAAAAATTGCAATCCTATATAGGATTACTTAAAAAGTGATGGAATAATGAGTTTATATTTTTGGACTGTTTTAAAGCCTGAAAATGAAAATAAACCATTTAGTCATAACTGACATGTTGAATTGTGACATATTGAACAAATTTTTTCGAAATTTTACCAAGGGTAAAATTGGCAAAATTTTACCAGGGGTAAAATCATAAAAATTTACTGGAGTAAAATTGGGATGAGAAAATTATTTAATATGTAAATATTAAAGTTTATCTTGAGAAATAGAAAAATTAAATCGAGTTGGATCACATTACAGAGTACTAGGTCAAAGAGGCCCAAGAAGTACTCGTAATTGGACCCGACGTGTGAGAGGCCTAAAACCCCTCATATAATACGAAGGGGGCGGCAACCCTAGTAGAAATACAAGGATTAGTCACTCACCCCTCTCCTACTCTAAATAGGATATTATTTTTCTATTTAAAATAAACTCCTACAACTCTACAAGGGTTCATTCTCTTCCTATAAATAGATGGCACCAATAGAGTTATTAACACAACATTTGAAAGATTTTTATTCTACTGAAAAATAGAGAAAAATTATTCTCAATTTATAAGCATATTTTCCAGAATAACAATTTTACTGTTTCTAATTGTAACATCTCGATTTTTAATGGTGACGGAACAGTGGTTTCGGGATAATAAATTTTCATCGTGTCATCTCATAAATATTGTTTATAGAATATTTACGAAGTCATTAAGGTCGTATTAAAATTTGGTTAAGAAATATTAACGTTTAGATAGTTAATTAAGGAAAAAGGACTAAATTGTAAAAGGTGCAAAACTTAGTAATTATTGCATTTAGATGATTTAATAACTTAATTAATAAATGAGAAGGACCTAAATAGAAATTATACCCTAGTTATTGTAGTGGGACGGCAACTTGGTTGAAATTGATAAAATATTATGTAATCAATGGCTATTTTGTAATTTAAACAAAATTAAAACAAAATTAAAAAATGAATAAAACAAATTCACTTTCATTTCCTTCTTCAAATGGCCTAAAGCTATAGCTAGGGAGAAGAAAAGCTTCGGTTTTCTTGATTCCTTTGCATATCAAGACACAATTGATATACATGGAAAAGGAAAAATCGCGGATTAATCCCTGAACTTCTGTAACTACTACAATTCAATCTAGGTAAGTTGTACATTTTATAATTTAATATCTGTATGAAATGTGTGATGATATAATATGATATAATATTTATAATTGCTTTATTGTTGATGTAAAGTTGTTTAAGAAATAGTAATGAATTTCAGTATTTGAATTGGATGAATTCGGGATAGAGTACAATCGAATTATGACGTGTTATGAGGGGATTGGAGTGGAGATTGTTGTAGAGTGATATATATATTTTCCCGAGTAGGCTGAGGTTCAGCATTTGTTGTGAACTCTCGTGTTATACTCCCTGTGTTGGCTTGTTATTGGGTAGATTAGCTCTTATAAGCATATAGTGTGTTATCGGGTGGATTAGCTCTTACGAACGATTGGCATGTTTTGATTGGAATATCTATGTACTCATATTCGTAAGTCGTTCATCAAATTGTAAACCTCTGAATCATAAATTGTTTAGTGATTTTGATAGTTATAACATGTACTTGAGCTTTGAATTGAATTATGTAATTCATCGGGTTGAGATTTTGTATGACAGGGAACACATATAATTGAGTTATTATTGAATGGTTTATTGTATTACTTCGGTAAGATTTATAAAGTCAACTTACTAAGCTTCAATGAGCTTATTTGTGTTATTTTCTATTCTTGTAGATTCTTTGAAGGTTAGACAGTCGGATCGACACTCAAGTCATACTATCCTCCTATTTTTGGTAGTTTTTGGAATGCTTATTTTGGATTTTATGACTTGTAATAGGCTTGTTGGTTATTACTATTGTTTTCTATATGTAAAACTTTAAAGTATGATCTTAAATGTTAGTAGTTACCTTAATATGATATATGGGAATTAGGAAAGATGTTTAGTGCAAGTTTCTGGTATGTGTTATTGGAATGTTATGATTGGGGTACCTATGATAAGCATATTGGTTGAACGTTAAATTATGTGAATTAACGTGCTTTGGGTAATAGTTCATTTTGTTGTGAAATTGTGTATACTTATGGTATTAATGAGGGTACATTGGTTAGGCATTTAGGATGGTTGATTTAGCATGTTTTGAGCTTGTTTAATGTCATTTTAAATAGGTCTTTTGGCTAGTAAATGGATTACTTAAGGTCCAAGTAAGCTTGAAATGGTAAATTTGTCATTTAAGGTTCATTTGGGTCCACACGACCAGAGACACGAGCGTGTGACTCAATCGTGTGAGACATACGGCCTAGCGACATGGCTGCGTAAGACATACGGCCTGGCAACATGGCCATGTGTCACCTGATGATTTCTTTAGGGTGTAAGTCAGTAAGTTACACGGCCTAACACAAGGCCTGGCACACGGGCGTGTGACATGGCCGTGTAACCTTACTCAGAGAGTTACACAGGTGAGAACACGGTCTAGAACACGGTCGTATGTCCCTAGTTCGATTGTTACACGGCCTGAGACACGGGCGTGTGTCTCAATCGTGTGAAGCACACAGCCGTGTGACCCGTATTTTGCAAATTTTCCATCTCTTTCTTAAACTTTCCAATTTTTTTCAAATTGGTCCCAAATTGTTTTTAGGATATTTTTAGGGCCTTGAGGCTCGATTTAGGGACAATATGCATGTGTACAAATGGTTTATGATGTGATTTTAATATTGAATGATTTAAGATTCAAATGTTTCTGATTGTTTAGTTATACTTTGTAATTCTAATCCGACGACGGAGATAGATTAGGGGTGTTACACTATTAAAGAAAAGAGAATTTTCATTTTTCACCCCTAAAAGGAAAACTTTTTCTAGTTCTGTGTTTTAATTCAATTGGTTTGGGCCCACACTCGAAGCAATTCGTGGTACAAGAATAGTGGAGAAGATTGTTTGGTTAAAAGCCAAAAAACATCAATGATCCGTTTATCCAAAAACACAAGTACAAATTCGATTAAGGTTTATTGCAATAAATATTACAAACTGGGTCAATGTTCAAAATTTTAATTTTTTGCTGTGCAAGAAATTTTTTTTCAAACTAGGTTTTTCCAACAGTTGCATGGATCAATTACAGATAAATGGTGGGAATTGTTAATGATACCGGATGTGTCGATATTGTTGGTGGGATCGGCATGTTATATGATACTATGAGTAGTGGTCTTGCAAATATATCCTTGGAGACGGTGTTGATGTAGGGAATGATTATGCGTGTTGTTGTGCTTGTGTAAAATAAACTAAAGCTGAAGGTGATGATGCGAGGAATGAGTGTGTGTTCTGTGATGCTTGTAACAAAAAACCTTGGTTAGAACCAAAAATAAATGAACCATATTGATTGAGAGGTTGCACGACAATCAAGTCCTTTGGTGCAGATGAAGTAGATGTTGATCCAGCCGTCTCTCAAACTAGGATTGATGGACCCTCATCTTGGCCTTTTACGACGACATTGCCTACTCCTTTCTAAAGCTACCGGTAGATACAACTTACGATTATGCTTGAACTAATCCATGTAATCCGGATATGTCGCCAAATCTGGTGCAAGAAATGGTTCACATGTTGGCAAGTAATTGTACCTATGCTGCCACATCTCAATATACTTCTTGTGAAATGTTGGCCAATCTTCCTCGAGTTTCCCTCACAAGTCGATCTTGTGTAGGTGATCGAGCTTCTAGGGTGGTGATAGAATACGTTGTGTACACCCAAACTATCATATCACTCGGTCAGATTCGTACATCTCGACCGTTGAAAAAACGATCAATGGCACTTTGACATGCTAGATGTTGAGATTGGCCAAAAATTCATCCATGATGCATTCTTGAATCTTCAGATCTGCATATGGCATCCATAAAAACTGCAGTACAAATTTATATATTTTAACACATGCCTAATATTAAATTTTAAATGCTGGAATAAAAATCAACAACTTTGAAATTTATAAACTAACCTCCTCTTTGGTTTGTTGATCTAAAGCTAGTAGAATATCCTCGACCTTGGTCTGTATACCACTGTGTCCCAAGGGGTTATTCCACCTATTTAAATAATATGTTATTTCAAAATTACAACAATGAAAAATAAAAACGGTAATAATATTATCAAATGAATTTTACCATATTATGAGTGGAAATTCGTAAGGGAGTTCCACTCAGGGGCGTAAAAATGATATTTGATACCATGCCTACAATTGAAAAAGGAGTATGCAATCGCTTATTTTAACTTTTTTGGGAATCGTCGCTTGACAAATTTCTTAATACAATGTTTCCAGTACCACTGATCCCCAACTAAGTCATCCTGTTTCTTTCAAGTCAGTTAATAGAAGTGGCGACATTAAATGTACCAAATTGTGAGATTTATATGGCATTAGCAGACCCTCGATCAACTTTAAGATGAATACATGTGCGAATTGTTCTTTTTCAATGTCAATTGTAGAAGGCTTGATAGTTTGGAAGTTGTCTTCCAATCATCTCTCATTTCGATACGGCTACCTGTAACACCCCTAACCCGTCTCCATTGTTGGATTAAGGTTACAGGGGATTATGTTACATAACAAAACAATTAACATCATTAAACCATTCATTGAATATCAAATATTCAAATCTAAGCATATATATACATTACGGGACTTATATCGAGCTTACGAGACCTAAAAATCAATTCAAAAATAATTACAGACCAATTTGAAATAAAAAAAGAAATAAAAAGTAGAAAAATTGAAAACAGGGGTCACATGGCCGTGTGGCCAGGCCATGTGACAGAGCCTAGATCGTGTGGCTCAGGGACATTGCCGTGTGGCCAAACCGGGTACAGCTCGAAATAGAGGTCACACGATTGTGTTGTAGACTGTGTGCCATACTATTTATAGCTCGATGTAGGGGTCACATGTCGTCAAGCCGTGTAACAGCCTAATGTCGTGTGAAAAAAACCTGCACTAAAATCAATATGATACACGGCTGTATGATGTGACCGTGTCTGGCACACGACTGTGTGACAACCCGTGCCCCAGGCCGTATGCACCTAAATTTACTTTTAAAACAAGCCAAAACATTACCCATTTTTTATATGCCAAGCCAAATCAAAACCAAACATTTATATACCTTCAAAACACATTCCAACAAACTTAAAACATACCAAAACAAACAACCTAAGTGCCTAACCAATATGCTCTCAATGGCACTACATTTCAATTATCAAACTAAATCCATATTTCTTACCAAACTAATTTGCATTCATAGTTCACAAGTCCATACAATAACACAGCCAAACTTACCATTTCATTCAATCCATTCACATTCAAATTTACCATATTTCAAAAACTTTCATGAGGTTTATACCAAATAGCCAAATATATATTTATACAAAAACCAAAGGCACATATGCAAGCAAGCTACTACTAAGCTTAAACAACTTTACATCAATCAAATATGTAACAGATGATATAAGTATTCAAAACATATACAAAACACACCTATTTCATACCAAATAACCCAAGAGTAAACATATGAAAATCTACCAAAATATATCTGGATAGTCTGATTTTCAAGTTGATACGATCACCAAATTCCACAAAATATTATCTACAAAGAAATAGGAAAATGACACAAGTAAGGTTTTACGAGCTTAGTAAGTTCACTGGTTGAAACATTATAACTTACCACATAATCACATTTTAGTAATTAACAAAATCACTAGCTAATATTGACCCTGGCAATCATAACATCACATATATACACTTTCAACCATTATCAAGTAACAAGATATTATCAAAAACCATGAACACTTATACACTTCACCATCGAAGCATCATAACTGAGAATCAAATACATATAAATATTTTGGTTAGAAATGAAAAGAAATGAGAAAGTTGATATGTGTTTCTTTTGTTTGAATATTTTATTTTACTGTATCATTTTATAAATTACTAAATTTCCATTAATTTACATATTTTGAAACTAAAGTGTAAATACATACCGTCCAACATTTTAGGTATGGTTAAATTACCAAATAAATATATTCAACTATGTTTTTATAGTCAATTAGACCTTTTAAATCAATAGTGACTGATTTTTGCAATTTTTACGATTTAGCCCTTTTCTTTAATTAGCTAGCCAAACATTAAAATTACTAAACCAAATTCCAATACACTAATATGGTAACTCCGTAAATATTTAATCAAAATATTTACATGCTTTGTTTACAGAAAAGAGGTCCCGATACTTCATTTTCCAAAACCACTAGACTTTAGGAACAAACAACTTGTACTTAACTATTTGTTCAATTAACCAAAATTATTAAATCAAAATTCAATATAATACTATATTTGACTCGTAGATATTAAATAACTAATATTTACAGACTCACTCATCAGATTTGTGATCCTAAAACCACTGTTTTTGACACCACTGGAAAACGGGTTGTTACAACTCTCCCCTCCTTAGGAAATTTCAGTCTCGAAATTTTTACTTGGGAATAGGTTCGAGTATTATAACTTTATCAATACCTTAGTTTACCATGTAGCTTCTTTGATACCATGTTGATGCCACAAAACTTTTACTAGCGGTACTTATTTATTTTGAAGTTCTTTTACCTTACGAACTAAAATCGTCATTGGCTCTTCTGAATATGTGGAAACACAAAAATATATAGACTTTTGCAGCACCTTTTGAGCTCTAATTCATGTAGTTTCATAGTAAATTTTTTAAAATTCACACTTTAATTATAAAATAATTAATTTGCACTTAAATTATTAACATATTGAATTTTAATTATTTTTATAATAAATTTTCACAAATTTGGTTTATTTTCGACAATTTTGCACAAAAGGTGAAAATTGGTTTGGCAGAATACCTTGAAAGGCTTGAACCGTTGAGGGATTTTTGCATCAAGTGAACCAAGTGCAAGATTAAATATTTTTCTAGCCAGGGTCGGTTCAAATGATGATGATTTTATATACTTTATATTTAATTTTTATCCAAGTTAAATTGAGTTAAAAATTAATATAAAGCCTGAAGGATAAAGTGGCCCAGTGTGCTAAGCATTGAAGATTAATCCAATAAGAAAATTTGCAGCCCAAAATCGACCCAATAAGCTGACCCAATCAGCTGATTTAGCTGATTAAATTAATTGCAAAATAACCCTCAAGTTTCCTTAAAATCCTATTCAACCCCTCCACTTTTTGTGCCTTTGAAGATTTGTCCCAAACTAAATTTAGAAAATTTTGAAACATTCAAACTTTGCTCCATGTATGGCCAGCCAAGGGAATTGTGGGGCTGCTAATTATTTGCTATTTTTAGTAGCTACTCCCACCTATAAATATCCCCTTCACCTATTAACTTAACACACCATTCCCACACATCTCTTTCTCTTTCACTCACTTTCTTTCCTTTGTTTTTCTCTTTTTCTTGTCCATTTCCCTTGTCAATTTCCCTCTTGAAAAAGAGTCGTCTTCCACCTTGGAATAGCATCATTCTATTGTTCGTGGAGGCCTCAGTTCAACAGAACGAGCAAAGAAGAAAATGAGCGCACTAGTCCGGCTTCAGATAAATACTGGATTTGCTTCCTAGTTCCCTTCTCTTTAATTTTCTTGTTTATGTTATGATCATGAATATGAATAACTGTTTTGTTATTTTTCTTGTTCTGATTAAAATAGCTTAAATTAATTCGTGTTAGATTGATTGCATTCTGTCCACTTGACTATTTAAAATCATGTTTATATTGTTATAGGCCTTGGTAAGTTGTTCAATTAAATAAAACCATGCTTATGTTATACTTGCATTATAAAATGTAATGTAACGAATGAATTAATTATTAGACATATTGAAATTATAATTAATTGACATAGTATTTAATTGGTGCATGTTTAATCTTCTAATGTAGTTGAAGGTTAAATTAGCGACGGTATTAAACGGTACATTAGCCTTGCATAACTTGTAAGATTATTGTGATTAAACTGTTTCAATATAGAAATATATTATTACCTCACTTAATCTTATATGTGCTTATGAAGATTGATTAATTGTTTGAATTGACATTGAAAAAATGTTCAAGAGATTGTTTAATTTAGTATGTATTTACTGTAGTTAACAAATTACCAAGTTGTCATGAAAATATTCGTAACAACATAAACATGGGTTTAGTAATTCTAAGTTACGAAATGTAATCGATCTAGCACAATTATGTCATATTGATTAAAATTCATCTTTTTGAAACCGTGCATTGGAATTTTTACTTTTTATTTTTTTTACTTAGTTAATTTTTAGTTTTTACATCACTTATTCAAAACAAAATATTTTTCCTATCACCAAATTGTTTGGTTTACATTTCATAAATATTTTTCTTTCATAGTCCCTGTAGTACGATAATTCAACATCGAAATTTACTTGTCACTTTATAACTTATTGCGATTGTGTACACTTGCACGTTTCTATCGTTCCAATATGACAGATAACGATTTGATGACAATATTGAATAACACGGACTTTATATTTAATTTCTCTAATCAAGTCTATTTCAACTATCTTGTTTTCGCTCAATTTTAACTAGTATAATAGGGTTCTACATTTCTATCAGTATAAAGATTCAAACAGTGCCATTTTTATTCTGGACTAATATCTGTTATTATAAGCGAATTCCGCCAACGACAAATATTTTCCCAGCTACCTTCAAGCTCAAGAATACAACATCGTAACATGTCTTTCAGAATCTATATTACATGTTCTGACTGTCTGTCTGTCTACAGATGAAATGTTGTATCGAAGTTAAGTTTAGTACCTAGAGTCTCATGGAGTTTACCCAAAATCTCGAGGTGAATCTTACGTCTCGATCAAAAATAATAGACAATAGTACTCTGTTTAATTTGATAATTTCTAATATATATATCTTAGCTAACTTTTCAAGAAAGTACTCTGTTTTGACTAGAATAGAGTGAGACGATTTCGTTAGTCTGTCAACAATAACCCAAATCGAGTCTTTCTTCTCTGTGTTGCAGGTAATCCAGATACACAATCCATTATGACTTATTCCCATTTTCATTTAGGAATTATAACAGGCTGTAATAACCCAGACAGAACTTGATGCTCAGCTTTCACTTGCTGACAAACTAGACAATTAGCCATAAATTCTGAAATTTCATGTTTCATACCTGACCACCAGTACATCTGTTTCAAATCACAAAACATTTTAGTACTACCCAGATGAATGAAGTACGTACTACCATGAACCTTTGATAGTATATCTTATTTCAATTCTGGATCATTCAGCACACACAATCCATTGCGAAAATACAACATAACATCGACACTGAACTCTGTAGACTGATCATTCTGAATCTGTATTTGATTAATTAGAAACTTCGGGTCATCATTTATAACTTTTCAATTCTCTGAAGAAACAACACTCAAGCTTTCAATTTTGCTAACACAGAACCGTCACAATTCAAAGTCAACTGAGCATTCAATGCTCTCAGGGTAAACAATGATTTTCTACTTAACACGTCAGCAACTACATTAACTTTTACTGGATGGTAATCAATTAAAGATCATAATCTTTCAATAACTCGAGCCATCGTCGCTATCGTAGGTTCAATTCTTTTTTGAGTCATTAAATATTTCAAGCTTTAATAATCGGTATAAACATGACATTTCTCCTTATACAGATAATGTTCCCAAATCTTCAAGGCGAATACAATCACGACCAATTCTAAATTGAGTTAGGTAAGTCCTTTCATGTGGTTTTAATTGTTGAGAAGCATAAGCTATAACTTTTCAATCATGTATCAATACACAACCTAACCCATGGAGCGATGCATCACTATAAATAACATATTCCTTCCTGGATTCAGGCTAAGTTAGTACAAAAACTTCAATCAATAAAGCTGTCAGTTAGTCAAAACTCTATTAGCACCTATCTGACCAAACAAACTCAACATTTTTCTATAATAGCTTAGTTGTCGGTAAAGAAATTATCGAGAAATTTTTTAAAAAATCAACGATAATAACGGACTAAACCCAAAAAACTATGCACATCTGAACATTTTTCAGAGCTTTCTAGTTAACAATTGATGAAATCTTACTTGGATCAACTCGTATGTCATCCGTAGAAATCACGTGACCTAGAAATCCAACTATTTGAGCCAGAATTAACATTTACTATTTTTTTTTTGCGTACAATTGTTTCTTATGCAAAGTTTGTAACACAATTTCCTAATGCGGAGCATGCTTGGATTTTATTTTGGAATAGATCAGTATATCATCAATAAATATTGCTACTAATGTATCCAGATGAGAGTAAAAAACTCAGTTCATCAAATCCATAGAGCAACAGGGCATTAATTAATCTGAATAGCATTACCAGAAATTCATAATGGTCGTAACAAGTTTGAAAAGTAATTTTTGGTACGTCAATATCTTTAACTCGCAACTAATAATAACTGGATCCAAGATTTATTTTCGAAAATGCTATAGCACCTTTCAACTAATCAAACAAGTCGTCAATATAGGGAAACATATACTTATTCTTTATCATGACTTTATACAATTTCCTATAATTAATGCACAATCTCATCGACCCATCTAAATTTTTTACAAATAACATAGGTGCACTCTAGAAGGATACCCTCAGCCAAATAAGACCTCTATCAAACAACTATTGCTACTGTGCTTTAAGTTCTTTTAGCTTAGCTGGTGCCATTTAATATGATACGATTGATATAAGAGCAGTTTCGGGCATCAAGTCAGTCACAAACTCAATTTCACGTTCAGGTGGTAATCCCGACAATTCTTCAGGAAACACATTTGTAAGCCCATTAACAATCGGAACCCAATTAACCTTTAATCTTGACTCTTGAGTATCAAGTATATACGCCAGGTACACTTCACAACATTTTTGAATCAATTTTTGTGAAGGGATAACTAGGATAATTCTAGTAGAACTGTAACACCCCGAACCCGAGACCGTCACCGGAGTCGAAAACGAGGTGTTAACAGACTTTAAACCACTTATAAAAAAATTTCCCAGACACTGCCAATCTGCGTACTAGTCGCTTAAAAAATCATATCTTGAGTTCAGAAACTCGGAATCCAGTTCCGTAAATTTTCCCTGAAACTAGAATCATATGCCCATCTACATATTTTTTTCTAGAATTTTTGGTTGGGCCAATTAATACAGTTTATTAGTCAAAGTCTCCCATGTTACAGGGATCGACTACACTGACCTTTGCGCATTACGACTTGGATATCTCCCTGTACAGGGCTTCAATACTGATGTCGTTTGTTTCTATAGAAACTATACTCAAAGAGGAATCTATACATATATGGCATGACTTATAATTATCTCCGGTTAATTTATAATGAATTTCCAAAGTCGAAACAGGGAATCCAGAAACCGTTCTGGCCCTGTCTTACGAGAACCTGAATATCTCTTAACATACTGTCCATATGATCGTTTCGTTACTTTCCTATGAAAATAGATTCATCAAGGTTCGTTTACATAATTTATTCACTATTTAATTCCATTCCTACTATTTTTAGTGATTTTCCAAATCTACATCACTGCTGCTGTCAGCATCTGCCTTTAAGGTAGACTTTACCTATTTCATAGTTTCCATGATTCAACTAGCCCTTTTAGCATAAATAGCACAATTTATGATAGTGATTAACCATTCCCATGGCCAATCCTTGTTAAGCATATCCACACCTCTCAATAACCATATCCATACCGAATGATTATAACATTATACTCAAACATATATAAGCCATTTTCGCATGGCTATCCAAAATTATAAAAGTCCAAAGGGTCCATGACCCCCAACAAAAAGGGTAGTCCTATACATGCCATTTCGAAGTTCAACCAAAATTGTACCAAAAGGGGGGGCTTTGATAGTGTGGGCGACTTCGACTTCAAAATCCCGAGTCCGATAGCTGGAGAACCAAAATCTATAAAACAGAGAATCAAGGAGACGGAGTAAGCAATTTATGCTTAGTAAGTTTTGAGCAAGGGATTCCAGCACAACAAAAGTATAGCATTCATGTAGCTAAACGGATAATTTCATATGCACAATTTTTCAATATCATACTTACTTCACATTACCAACCCTTTTATTCATACACAAAGATCAACTTAGCCAAAGGCCGGTAGCTCATTTATCAACTGAGCGAATACTTATTTGTAAGGGCTCAACTAATTCAAAGCACATACGAAACATACCTTAATGTTGGGATGTTTCAAGCGTATTAACTGAAATTTTTACAGCAAGATCATTCATTCCCAAATCACGTACCTTCGGAATTTAACCGGATATAGCTACTCGTTCAAATGCCTTTGGGACATAGCCCGGTTATAGTAACTCGCACAAATGCCTTCGGGACTTAACCCGGATTTAGTAACTCGCACAAATGCCTTCGGGCTTAGCCCGGAATTAGTATCTCGCACAAATGCCTTCGGATCTTAGTCCGGATATGGTCACTTAGCACAAAGCCTTCGGGACTTAGCCCGGACATCATTCAAATAACCATGCACATTTAACAATAAATCATGGCACATTTGTATTTCGTTTTCGTTAGCAAAACTCAAACACAAGACACTTATCATTCTTGCAATTTCGGCTCAATAGCCACACACAAAGAGCATGATTTTGATTTGCTTAAAACATGATCTAATCAAATCATAATTTAAGCTCTTTTACTCAAGAACTTACCTCGGATGTTGTCGAACGATTCCGATAGCTATTCGACCACTTTTTCCTTCCCTTTATCGGATTTAGTTCCCCTTTGCTCTTGAGCTTAATTAAACAAATAAATTGATTTAATCATTTGAGCATCAAAAAGAGGAACACAAGGTACTTAGCCCATATTTATACTTAGACATTAAAGTCACATATGTACGAAATCATGAATCAAACTCAACATTTTAGCTAATTTTCCCCCTTGGCCGAATTTTCTAAGCCAAGACAAAAGCATCAATATGCTTGCCTCTAACCGAATACATGCAACACCAATCTCCTTCCTATGGCCGAATATGCATGTCTATGTTGGGGCCGATTGCAACACTTAATACATTCTACAAGTATGGTCACTTGTATTGACTAAACACCATTTTGTTTCAAGTTCAAAACTTGGCTAATACACACATATATACACTAGTAAAGCATCCTCTCCCTTTCCATCAATTTAACACATGCATTACTCATTAATATACAAAAATTATATTCGGCCTTAGCACACAACTTGCTAGCCGATTCTTCTCCATCTAGCAACTAATGCACATATGTGCTCACTCAAAAATGCTAAAAAGAAGATTCAAGAATCATCAATCCACCATCACATGCATCATTAACAAGCTTCATATTTAGCATGCAATGGCATTAACACAAAATCCACCTAGGCCGAATATCATCCCCATGACATAGCAAAGATTTGAACCATGGGCTAATTAGAACTCAAGCTAGCAACTAAAAACATGCATGAATCTCATGGCACAACCTCAAACATACCTTGATCTAGATACAAGTATGGCCAAACCTCCTCCTAATCCTCTTCCAAACCAAACATGAAGCAAGAACTCCTTCCTCCTTCCTTAGAATTTTCGGCCAAAAGAAGATGAAAAAGGATGAACAAAATTTTTCTTTTCTTTTCTTTTACTCACGGCAATGGGGGGCATGGATGAGACCATTCTTTTTTTTTCATCACTCCTCCCTTTCATTATTTAATTACCATGCTCATTATTTTATTGTTTCCACCCATGATGCACCAACACAACATGTCTATGACATGTCTTGCCCATCACACTTGGTCTACCATACTTGTCATGGCCGGCCACTACTAATAGAGGGGGGAAATTGACATGCAAGTCCCCCCTTTTTCAACATGCACTAATAGGTCCTTATGCTTTGACCTATCACATTTCAAAATTTTCTCACATAAGTCCTATTTACTAAAACTCACATGCAATCGACTAAATCGAAGCTTGAAATTTTCACACATTCATAATTACATATTCTAGACCATAAATATCACATTCAAACATTTCGGTGACTCGGTTTAGCGGTCCCGAAACCACTTCCCGACTAGGGTCAATTTTGGGCTGTCACAAGAACTATCTAATATATTAGATTCAGTTGTAACATTTCATAAGTATGACATTTTGATCAATCCACTTCAATCTATAGTTCACCATAGCATCATAATATCAAACAATCTATTCCTAGAATAATATCAAATTCGTGAAAAGGTAACAACATCAAATTATCAAGAAAGTCATAGCCTTTTATTCTCAGCAGACACTTACAACATATTAAGTTACTAATGCAGTGCAATATATGAATAAGTTGACCTAGGGTCAATCAGCGCATACATAGCAATATCAAAGAGATAGAATGTAATAGAAATAACGTCAGACGCGATAGCTTCAGATCTAACAACTGTGTCTTTGATCCCGTTACAATTAGCTCCAGTATTATTGCTGTTGAGAACCATCTGATTGAACACTCGGTGTTACCAATTCAGTTCCATCTAATTCCTCAGTAGAATCATCACCCATATGGATCTCTTGATCAACCATATTTTAGATTCATTCGACATCTTTTAACTATAAAGAAAAAATAATTATATTCAATATCCAAATCCCGAATTAGACTTAACTCAAGTTTGGCATGTACTTCTAGACTCAATTTTGAGCTCAATTTAGTCCAAGAATCGACTAAACCTGTAGCTCTAATACTACTAAATGTAACACCCTTAACTTGTCTCCTTCGCCAAATTAGGATTATAGAGTATTACAATAAAATTTTTAACATTTAACATTGTATAGAAATAATCATTCAAGTATAATTATAAATAAAAAAATCACATTCAATTTATATAGACATGCACTTACTAGCCTTAAATAGAGTTTACGGGGTACTAAAAATCGTTTGGGAGCATTCTGGGACAAATTCAGAGCAAAACAGAAAAAGTAAGAAAAATTTGAAAATGGGGGTCACATAGCCATGTAGCCAGGCCATGTAATAGAGCCCAGACAGTGTAGCTCAGAAACATGGCCATGTACGTAGGCCCTATAACTTACTGTGATCGTGTAGCTCAAGGTCACATGGTCATGTCGCTAAGCTGTGTAACTCTCTATGCTCGTTTGGACCAACCTACACTGGAAACAAATAAGACACATGACTGTGTGACAGCCCGTGTCTTAGGCCATGTGCACCAAAATTTGCTTCTAAAACAAGGCACATTTTACACCTAACTTAGGTATCAAGCCAAGCCTAAAACTTACCTTTAAACACCACTAAGAAAAACCTTCAAACAAGTCAAAACATGCCAATCCTATACAACCTAAGTGCCTAACCAATGTGCCCTGATTGACACCACAATTCAATCATCACATACAAAGGCATTCGACCACAACCAAATCATACATTCGTCTTACTCAAATATTAAGAACCATCAACTTTACTTACCATATCATACCATACATCAACACAAACAAAGTGACTTAAATTATTCACTTCCAAAAGAGCCAATTTCATAGAACATATAACATCAACCATATGCACAAGCATTTACATTTGAACCAAAATATATGAAAATTTTTTACAAAGCAACATCTTATACATGTAACTTTCTTTAAAAACAACTAAACATCAAAATGACCATTTCATAACATTAACATCCTAGGTACATGCCAAAACTCAAAAAGAATACTTCACTGATGTTTAGTTTGGGATTATCAATGGATGCTAAGTCGACAATCAAAGATAGGTACCTAACTTTCACATAGAGGAAAGATCAAATACTGAATAAATTTCATTAAACCACAAGAACAAAACATACACTTATTAACCATAATTCATGTATTCAAAACATATAGTGTTCATTACCATATACAATTTTAGAAGAAATATATGTATCAATTCTCCACTCTTCCAATTATAGCTCTTTTGCCAAATTTATTCAATGAATTGATGTTATATAATTAATCAATTATACCATTATTGACACCCGTTGCCTAACAAAATATACTGTAGTAAAGTTTTGCACCCAGTATTAGTCAAATATACTGACAATAATTGTGCCCTACACTGGTTGGATAAACTGACAATAGTTGTGCCCCACAGTGGTCGGATAAACTGACAATGTTATGTGCCCAGCGCTAATCGGATAAACTGAAAATATTATATGTGTGCCCGACATTGGTTAGTTATACCAACATTACAAACATTTCATTATGCCCAGCACTAGTCGATAAAACTGAAGAATACATACGTAATTAATTTATCTCCATAATCTCTCATTTCATAATTTCACCATTTGCATCAAATAACTATGATTAATTATTTGATCTATTTCATAACCATATATGTATAACTCCAAAATTCTTCACTTCGGCTATGAATCAATTAAATACATAAATATAATTAGATATCAAGTAACATTAAATTAATTAAAGTACATAAATAAAGTTTGAGTTCAAGGATTACATACTTACCTTCACAGCAGTTACCGATATTGGATGATGATTATTCAACTGCGTTTCCTTTCCCACGATTATTGACAGATCTACTTGTTTTTTTATCTAATTATAACAATTCAATTAAATTATTCCCAACTAAACGCCCTTAACACTGTAATTCATATAATCAACTCCTTAATTCTATTTTACATATTAACTCTAAATTTCTAATTTTATACACATTAGTTCCTAAAGTCGATAATTCCAATTTCGCATAAATTAGTCCTATCCAAGCTTAATAGAATTTTATAGGGTCCTTATACAGTCCACAATTAACATATTTTCAAAGAATTTCATGCCAACTATCCTATTTTAGCAATTAAGTCGTTAACTTAAACTAACTAACAAAAATTACATCTCAACTAATCCAACTCAAAAATAAGCTCAATATTGAATCACTTAGCATTAAGAATATTCAAACTAAAAAATAACACCTTTCAAAAATAGTGCATGATTTCACAATCTAATCCTTGAATTAACTAGTTTAAGCTAAAATAACCTGAAAAACATGAAAATTACCAAAAATGGGATATAATTTGACTTACATGCAATTGCCTGAATGTTACTATAATTTGAAGCTTTTATGTTTCAACAATGGTGGTTACAATTTCGGTAGGGGAAGATAGACTAAAAGAAATGATGTTTTCTTATGGACTCCAAGCAAATTGAATATTCTTCTGTTGTAGTTTTGTTATTGGCATCGCTATCTTTGAGAACCCATTCAAAAATTGTCAGTAATAGCTAGCTAAAGCAAGGAAACTACAGATTTCTAACACATTCTTCGGTGCTTTCCACCGAATAATTGATTCAATCTTTTTCGGATCAACACGAATTCCGTCAATTGATATCACATGTCCAAGGAATACCACTTCGGGTAACAAGAATTCACACTTACTAACTTTCACATACAATTGTTTTTCTCACATAACTTGTAAAATGATACGCAAATGTTGTTCATGCTCAACTTTTGATTTTGAATAGATCAAAATATCATCAATAAAAACTACCAAGAACTGATTAAGGTAGGGCTGAAAGATATAGTTCATGAGATCCATAAATGCCGTTGGAGCATTCGTCAACCCAAATGGCATCAACAGAAATTCATAATGCCCCTATCATGTACAAAATTTTGTTTTCGGTATATCACACACTTTCACCTTCAGCTGATCATAACCTGATCTTAAATCAATCTTACAAAACACTGAAGCTCTCTTCAGTTGATCAAACAAGTCATTGATACGAGGAAGGGGGTACCAATTCTTAATTGTCAACTTGTTTTATTGCTGATAGTCAATACAAAGTCGCATCAAACCATTTTTCTTCTTAATGAATAAAACTAGAGCTCCCTAGGGTGATATACCAAGGCATATAAAACCACGTTCCAGCAAATCCTGCAACTGAAACTTTAGTTCCTTCAACTCCGTCAGTGCCATACGTTAAGGGGATATAGACACCGAAGTTGTACCAGGGAACACTTTGATAGTAAATTCAACCTCTCGATCAGGTGGTAATCCCAATAGTTCTCTGGGAAACCATCGGGGAACTCACAAACAGTTCGAATATTATCAATTTCACTATCTCCAATCTTCAAATTGATCACATAAGCTAGAAAAGGTTCACAACCTTGCTTCAATAACTTATTTGCTTGGATCGACAAAATAATTTGAGTTGAACCACTCGCTTTTAACACCATTAACTTCTATAATCTCACTATTTGAATCTTGAACCGAAAACTTTTTCTTTCAATAGTAGAGAACTACTCAGTGTTAAGTTAAGTAGTCCATACCTAAATTACATCAAAATCACTAAAAGGCATGATTAATAAATCCATTGGAAATGTCAAAATTTGAATTTTCAGTAGACATAATTTACAGACTTGATTAACTAACACTGTTTGACCTAACGGACTTGATATAAACATAATGACATCTTTTTATTGCATGCTATGTGTCTAAACTTGGTTTGCTTGAGGATAGGCAAAAAAGTTAAGTGTGGGGGAGTTTAGGTGTGAAGTTCTTATTTACATCCATCTTCACTAACACTAGCTTATTTAAAGAAAGAAATCAATTCATTTTTGTCTTAATTTTTTTTGTTTTTTTTTCTTTGTTCCTTTTCACAAATATTTGTTTTTCTTGCATGAGGATAAGCAATAAGTTAAGTGTAGGGGAGTTTCCATCTTCATTAACTCTAGCTTGTTTAAAGAAAAAAATCAAGTCATTTTCGTCTTAATTTTTTTTCTTTGTTCTTTTTTCACAAATATGTGTTTTGGTTGCTAGAGGACAAGTAATAAGTTAAGTGTAAATGAGTTTGATATGGCGCGAATGACACTATTATTTATATCCTTTTTACACATAACTTTAACTTGTTTAATAAAGCATCTTAGTATATATTTAGGTTTTCATGCTAAAAGTAGTAATTTATGATTTTTAGTAGTTTTCTATATCTAAATAAGGCTACATGGTCTTGTAGAACAAATCAGGAGCTAAACATGCATATTCGGGCCGAAATTGACACCTATGTTGTGACACCAAGACACTGATGTCGCAATATCAAAGACAAAAAAAAAAGTCCTGGAGTGAAACTACTTGCTATGTCATCACAGTGCCCCTGCTATGTCGTGACTCCTGATCCAATGTTGCAACACCACTAGCCTATGTTGCAACACGGCTTCTACGTAGCCTAGAAGTCCCTGCATGTAAAACCTATATTTTTTTGGGAAATTAGGAGTATTTTTCCTAATAGAACTCTAAGTACTTTAAGGATAGTTTAGGCACTTTAATATTCTGAGCTTAACCTATATAAAGGCCATTGTTAGGTTTTTATTTCATTCTTAGGTTGTACTTAGTTTATTTTATGTTCTAGTAACCGAAAGATCCTATTAGTTTATTTTATGTTCTAGTAACCGAAAGATCCTATTATGAAGTGAGACTTTCACGAGCGGATATTATTCTAGAGCCACTCTTTCATCGATAAATCTATGAGCATCTCTTTTCCTTATTTTATTCTTTATGTCTCTTTCTTTAACATTGTTAATTGAATGTTTGTGTAAAGATTAGATTCAATTTATGCTTTATACATATTTTGCATGTTTCAACTGTTTTAATCTAATTATTTTGTTGGCAGGTATAGTTCAATTTGGACTTGTTAGATCTGATTGAGTGTAATTAACTCTATGATTGACAACCCTAGGAAGTCATCTAGGTATGTATGAACTTGAAATTGGTATTGCTTACTAAGCATCATTTATCAGATTTGTGGATAGGGAGGAAGAACTTAAACCCTAGGATTAACGACCTTAGGAAGTTATATAGGTGGGAATTAATTCAAAATTAGTATTGTCTATCCGTGAAAACCTTACCCTACCCCGATCTGAACTGTGTCTTCTAAAGGTGAGTAGTTATTACCGACTAGTTAGTTAGTAGAACGCTGAGAATCCCTACTAGGTGAATAAGTAACCAACTATTTAGAACCCTACATCAATAGTTAATCAGGTAAAACAATTGGATTTAGGATAAAGGCACTC
Source organism: Gossypium hirsutum (assembly GCF_007990345.1). NCBI lineage: Eukaryota > Viridiplantae > Streptophyta > Magnoliopsida > Malvales > Malvaceae > Gossypium > Gossypium hirsutum. The sequence continues at coordinate 37,504,358 of NC_053426.1, read as the reverse complement.
GAGTAGTCTAAACAAGGAATAGGAAAAGTCAGTACATGAACTTAGGAGTAGGTCTAGGTTTAATGCAATTTATTTACTTTATTGTTATTATTATTATTATCATATTGGTTCCACATTAAAATTTCTAATTCGTGACTCGAGTAGATTAGTAGTTATTTTCGATAATTGACTTAATAGCTATTTTCCCCAAACTGCAATCCCTAAGGTACGATCCTTGGAATACTTACCAATTGTTTCATTGTAAACAAACTATATTACAACCTGACTCATATACTTGCGAACACTACTTTAATTCCATATTTTTAGTAGCAGTATTTACACTTTGGACATTAGTGCATCCAGAGGCGATCAGCTGTATTGCAAACTCGTATGTTAGTCTGGTGGGTGAACCTAGTCTAATATGTTATGTGCAAACCTTTATCGAACCCATAATTTGTGCGAACTCATACTGCATGTGTTATGAAAACTCATGTTGTATTCTATTATGCTAACTTAGGTTAATTGATGTGTGTGAACTATACAATAATTTTAAGTAGTTGTATTCTCTAAGCATATTATTTATGCGAACCCTTAAGATAATCTATAGTTGACAGCAAACCTTTCTTTTGTGGTTTTGTAAGCTTCCATGTTTATCCTCTGTGTTTGTATTATTTTTTTTTGTTGTACTATAACTTAACACATTATTTATTGTTATTAAGTGGTGTATTGGAGGATAGGTTAGGAGTTAATGTAGATTAACTTCGATGGCTAGTGTAGCTCGTCAGATTCAGGTCGAACTTTCTTGGCCGGGTTTGGGGTGTTAAATTAGTTGGTATCAGAGCTAGCCAGGATGGGTTCACTAGGATGGCTGTTTGTAAGACAGGTAAGCTCGTTTGAATATGGTGAGATAAGTTCACTAGACTTGGCATGGTAGGCTTGCTAGAGCCAAAAAGGTAAAGTTCGCTGTGTGTTAGTAGGAAATGCTCTGTATGTGTGTAAAGTTTGCTGTGTATAAGTAGGAAGTTCTCTGTATGTGTGTTTGTGTAGTTGTTTGATTTCAGGGTAGGAATAGGAACATCACCTTTGGTTCAACTACATCTTTTGTAGGACTACGGCTTAAATCATCCCTCTACTATTCACCAATCTAGTAAGTAAGTTATGTATTGGCAAACTGTGTTCACGTATAAGTTTGTTCAGTGTGAACTGTGTTCGCAAGTATGTCTTCTATGAGCGAAATATGTTCTCAAGTGTGTCTATTAGTCTGGATACCCAGTTATGTGTGTTTAATATCTTACCTAAGTCAGCATACGCTTAGAGTAAGCAAGAATTCCTCCCTATAAAGTCAATGCGAATTGTGTGAACGAAGTTGTTAACCCCTCGAAAGGTGATCGACTTTGACTATACAAGAGCGACTCCACAGGGCAAACATCTTGGAAGAAGGCATGGAACCCTTAGTGCAGGCAATGAATGTGGCTTTTTAGCGAGCTCTAGGTTGTAGGAAATTCAGTGGCGTTAATGAAGTTGTTCCCACTAAAGTTGATTATTTGCTTGAGGGTGTTGAGAAAATCCTCTGGTAGATGGCATGTTCTAACTAAGAGAAGCTAGGGTGCACTGTGTTATTACTCACCAACGAAACCCATCGTTGGTAGAATACTGTAATGCAAGGAACTGCTGCAGACCGATTAACATGGGAGTCCTTCTTGGGAACTTTCAAAAAGAAATTCATGGGTGAGCAATATTGGAGGCTCACAAGTATAAGTTTTTTAATCTAAAACAATGCGAGCTGTATATGGCTGAGTACGAGATAGAATTTGTATGACTAAACTAGTACGTAATGGAGATGGTCTCACAAGAGAAGAATCACTGTCAAAGGTTTCATTTTGGGCTGCATCATGATATCCAGCTCTATTTGGTGACTTACAACACCACAAAATTTGACAAGCTTGTGGACAAAGCCAAAACCATTGGAGAGATTAAGGCTCTCCGTGAACTAAAACTGGAGCTAGGAAGCAAGTGTCTGGGCGAGTGTCCAAGAGGGACTGCGAATCGTGAAAATCTGATAGAAATGTTAAACGAAGCTTCAGGATAGAAGTATACGAGCTAGCCTTTTTGTGAGCACTGCAAGAGGAAGCATTCTGGGGAGTGTCGTAAGTTGAAACGAGGTTGCTTCAAATATGGCTCTAAAAACCACTTGATTAAGACTATCTAGAATATTAGGAGGGTTTGCAAGCTCAAACTGTAACCCCTACTCAAGTGCGAGCTAGTGCTCGTGGTCGAGGAAAAGTCAAAAGTGGCAAAACAAGATAAGTTGGGAAGCAAACTCTACCCCATATTGTTGTGACCCAAGAAAAGGAGTCAGGAGGCCTCACACGAGTCTATGCTATAAAGGAACCTCATGAGCAAGGTGCTACTGATGTTATTACAGGTACCTTCACCATGCAAACTATTCCCTTTTTTCTTTGATTAACTTTAGTTCCACACACTCGTATGTTTTGAGTAAACTAGCTAGTGAGTTGGGAATCCCGGTAGATACCATAGATAAATGTGTGATTATCACTAGTTTATTTGGCGATAGTGTGTTAGTCAATATAGTCAATATAGTGTACCGTAGGCATCCACTAATGAATCAGGGTTAAGTTTTCTATGCTAACTTGATGGAGTTATCATTATATGGGTTAGATATAATTTTAGGGATGGACTGGCTATCTGAGCATAAAGCCAATATCAAATTTAAGCTAAAGAGAGTCACTCTACAAAGCAATGAGGACAAGAAAGTGGTTGTGGATGGTGAGCAATCCTAGATTATGCATAACATAGTTTCAACATTGAAGGGAAAAAAGATGTTAAGAAAGGATTATGAACCCTATCTTTCTTTTGTGATGGGTTAGTAGGATATGGCAAAAGGGGTTTGTGAGATAAGAACTATGTAACTTTTCCCTAATGTGTTTCCTAACGAGATACTTGGATTACCACTAGATCGTGAGGTGGAGTTAGCCATTGAGTTGTGCCCTGGTAGTTTATTAGTATCCATTACATCGTATTGCATGGCAACTAAGAAATTTAAGGAGCTCAATATGCAACTTGATGAGCTACTGGGAAAAGGCTTCATTCGACCAAGCATATCACCTTGGGTTTCACCAGTGTTGTTTGTAAAGAAAAATGATGGTAGCATGAGGATGTGCATCAACTATAAGTAGTTGAATAAATTAACTGTAAAAAGTAATTATTCATTGTCAAGAATTGACGATTTGTTTGATCAACTACGAGGTGCCAATGTGCTTCGATTTGTGATCTGGTTACTACCAACTCAAGGGGAATGAGTTCGATCTATTGAAGATGGCTTTCAGAATAAGGTATGGGCACTACGAGATTTTGGTGATGCCCTTTGGTTTAACAAAAGCACTTGCTGCTTTCATGGATGTACTGAATTGGGTGTTCCATGAATACTTGGATCACTATGCGATAGTATTTATTGAAGACTTTATGGTGTATTCGCGAACTGAGGAAGAGCATGACAAGCATCTGCAAGCTGTGTTGCAAATTTTGAGAAATAAATAATTGTTCGCGAAGTTCAAAAAATGTGAGTTTTGGCTTAAGAAAGTCACGTTTTGGGGGGCACATGGCTTCAGCTGAAGGGATTCACGTAGACCAAAAGAAAATTGAAACTATGGTGGAGTAGAGATCGCCAAGGAGTGTGACTGAAGTGCAAAACTTTTTAGGGCACACAGGGTACTATTGCAGGTTTGTTACAGGGTTTGCCACTATAGTAGCACCCTTAACAAAGTATAATGGGGTTAAACTAACCATTACAACTAATAATTTCGAGATTAAAGCGGCAATGATACAAATTATCCAAAATAATTTGTAGTTTAGGGGCACTATCACAAAGGATCCTAATCAACATTTGAAACGGTTTCTTCAACTCTATGATACTTTTAAGTATAATGGGGTCACTGATGACGCTGTTTGTCTTCGATTGTTCCCCTTTTCTATTATTGATAATGCATTTTCTTGTTTAGACTCGTAGGCTCCAAGACCCATCACAACTTGGGATGAACTTGCTGGAAAATTCTTACAGAAGTTTTTAACCTTATGTGATTTAGAAGCTAGTATTAATTTAATTCCTTTATCAATTTTTGAAAAACTTTGGTTAGGGAATCTTAAAGCAACTCAAATAACATTTTAATTAGCTGACAGGACATTGTAATTGGCTGACAGGTTTTCAGTACACTTGAAGGGGGTACAAGAAGATGTATTAGTCAATGTGCGAAGCTTTATTATTCCTACAGATTTTGTAGTACTTGATTTTGAGGAAGATCGTGGGATACCAATCTTAATAGGAAGACCTTACTTGGCCACTTTTAGATCCACCATTGATTTAGAGAAAATTTGTTGACCATGAAAATTAGTGGTGAGACTAAAACCTTTAAATGTGGTTATCAACTAAACGAGGAAAATAGGAGCAAATTAGGGGAGCATTGCAAAAATTTATCTATTTTTGACATTCCCAAATCAAAGGAAATACTTCTTTTTATGAATACAGAAAGAATAAACAAAGTTCAAGGAACGAGACAAATGGAAAAGAGTGGAATGGCACGACAGATGGTGGACCAATGATAATAGAATAGAAAGATCGTCCACGTGTGAATTGGCAATACTACTGGATAAATCTAGTAGTATAACTTAAAATTTGTGAATTGCTGCATGATATTTGTAAATTATTGTATATCTAACTAACCACATAGTTTAGATTTTAACCTTTATTTAATGTAGTGTATCCTTAGATTGAAACATCCTTAAGATGATGTTTTGGGCTGAAATAGAGTTGTTGTCGTGACATCACAATAGCAAGTTGCGATGTAGCAGATACTCAGAATCTCTAAACTGGCGTATGTGTCGCGACATCGGTAAACTGTCAGGGATGTCACAACACAAAACCCTTGTGTGGTGAGATCGTTACAAGTTTCTGTAGGGTTGACTTGACCCATTGCGTAACCTGGTAACTTAAAGATTAATTTTACCCTATTTCTAAACCTTTAAAAACCTATTTTATAACCTAAACTCATATTTACCCTTAATTAAAACACTCCTTAAACCGTAATCCCTTAAAATTTCTCAAATCTTTCAACACTTTTTAAGCCCTAAGCCCCTAATTTTTTTTTCAAATTTCTTTCACAAACTTCTCAATCATACTTGGTTCAACAAGGAACAGGAACATCACGGGGAAGTAAGGAATTCAAATGAACTTCAATTATATACTTGAGGTTAAGGGTTCCTAAACTCAAACTTTTTATTATTCTATTGAATTCTTTGCTTAAGGTTGAAATACAATGCCTCCTAGGAAAGTTAGCAAACTATAGAAACAGAACCATCGATGGTTCAAACTCTCTCTAATTTCCAAACCCGATGTTGAAAAGTATTTGAATGAACTTCAAGGGAAAACATTCATTAAGGAGAAGGGATTTGATCCATCAATGGTATTGTGTAAAGAACTATGGCCTTTGGTCAAGTATCATCGATAGGAACATTTCTGGTCGATCCCAAAGGATAACACCATGGTCTTTGTTGTACAATAATTCTATGCATCTTTATGGGACCATGAGTCCAGACATACTAAAGGTCATATATGAGATACAGTACTAGTGTGAGGGAAAGAGGTACGAGTAACCCCTCAAATAATTTGCGACTTCTATAATGCTCTATATTATGAGAACAATTTCATTCATGAAACTGACTTAGAATATTTTAAAGACATAGATATGGATAGTATTATAAATTTTTTAACTGAAGGAAGTGGTAACTAGAAGTATCACACATATACAAATATCTGAGCATCTTTTTATCAAGCCATTATGTTTCCTGAAGCTAAGATGTGGATTAAATTCATTTGTACACGAATTTACCTTCTTTAAATGTTTCTAACGTTAATACTTTTAGAGTAGTTTTACTCTATGATATTTTTTAGAAAAAGTAGGTTTGTGTTGGCAAATGGATCTATAAGAACATGGGGCGATGCATTAGTAGCAAAAAGGTGGGAGTGCTCTTTCCCCATCTGGTGACGACTTTATGAAATGGCTGGTGTACCCATGACCTCCACTGAGAAGTTGTTAAAACCATCCCGAAGAATTATTAGGAACACCTTGTTCCAACAATATATCGAGCTATGGGCCAAACAGATAAAATACGAGAACAAGTGAAGTAAGAAATGATAGCTACACCCACATCATCACAAAGGTTGCCACGAGCTCAATAAGACGTTGGTGAGAGCAGTCATCCAAAGTTAGATTGGATGATTTAGTGGATGTAGGAATCAAGATAAATTTTCAAGAGTTTGTGAGGCAAAACGACATTTGGGTTCCCAAATATACACCTGACATGTTTGGGCCGTCAAATATGGACTAAGAAGAAGAAGCGCATAAAAACGAAGAGGAATGAGAAGAAGAAAGGGATAATGAGGATGAGGAGATGAATGATGAGGATGATAATTAATTGTTTTTTAATTTATAAAGGCTTGTATTATTTTTTGGTAATTTTAATTTAGTCTTTATATGAGTAGGATTAATAAGTAGATTTTATTATGTTGCATTCTATTGAAACTTTCTATGTAGGAAGCCAACACAAAGGAGACATAAATATATCCGAACTTTACATGATCAAAGGAGAAAACACCCACCAATAGTAGTTAAAATGATAACGATCAATTGGGTAACTTCTTTCCTTATGTTTTAACGAGCTACATATTGAGGACAATGTGTCGACTAAAGTGTGGGGGGTAACATAGGTTGTTTTTAAATTTTTAATATTTGTTACTTTTTCTTGTCTTTTGGCATGCTTGAACTTGTAAAAATACAAGTGATTAGTTAGAAACATATACATAGGTTGCTTGTGTTTAAGAATAAATTTGGCATGGTGATAGAATATTTTAAAATTTTGAGTATTAGACTACTAAATTTCTATATGTTACACTGTAAATAGGTATTAAGCCATCATTTGTACCAAGTGATATATAAAATACAAAGAAACGAGCATGCTAGTATAACTGATAAATGGTTGAATTTGTGTTTGATTTGTTGATTAAATTTGTTCATGTTAAGATATTTAAGGATGACTTAAGGTATTGTTTAGAACACATTCAGAGCCAAAAATCTTTCTTAATTACATTTCACCCTTAGTACCAATTTGTGACCCTGTTGACACTTCTTGATGAACAACATTACAAGCCCCAAGCCTAAAAACATCAATTTGTATTTGCCCTTTTTCTTTGGTCATGCACTACAAGATTATAGATGTCTAGCCATACGTATTGAGGGTTAAGCAGATACATTATGGGGGAGGTTGTAAAAATAGAGTGAATAGGAAAGATTAGTGTAATGTGGGAACTATAGGTTACCCCAAAAGTGCAAAACAAAAGAGAAATCCAGAAAATAAAAATACGAGTAGAAAAAGAACCTAAAATGCCAAAGAGCATTATTGAGTAAAAAAATTGAAAAAGAAAAAGAAGAGTGACAAAGTCACAACCATAGAAAAAACTCGTTTATTAGTGCACCAAAACTCGTAGGCTACCTGTAGTTACTATATCATGCTATGATTTCCTATATATAGAGAGACAAGGAAGGTGAGAGAAGGAGAAATAATAGGGTCACTAAGAGGGGAAGAATTGGGATCAATACGATGTGCCAAACTATTTTGGTGTTCTACAGCTTTTGACACTTAATGTTTTTGAATTACATACTTGTCCTAAGCTGTAGAACGTTACAAGTCGAAAAGCCCTATGTGACCTAAGTATCCTCATACGTGAATGGACATCATTCTGAACATATACACAAACGACTATTTGTATTCTGCTCGGATAATCAAAGTACTTGTATGATTTTTTGATGGACTCCTATAGATGAAAACCTTAATATTTGTACATTTTGTAACATACTAAACTTAGATGTTTCTGATCAAAAGTGGTAAGTCAACTACTTATCATGTTGGAATTGTCAGTAAACATGAAATGCCTAAGTCATATACTCCAAAATTTATACTTGTACCATACTTGTTCAATGGTCATAATTTTTATTTTTCATCTTTGTTTATGTTTCTTGAGGACAAGCAGTGACTTAAGTGTGGGAGAGTTTGATTTGTTGCGATTTGGTGTAGTAGATTAAACTAGTTTTCACATTTAAGGAGCTTGAATACAAACATTTTCGTTATGTTTTTATTAAGTTTCTTTAGTTTTATTTACATTCAATAAAATGTCCACATTGAGTCTTTTATTAACCTTAAGGGTTGAATAAGGCCTAAGGGAGAGCTAACGTGCTTTGTGAGTGTGCAGGAGACAATTAAAAGGCATTTTAAGTCAATATTGGATGTTATGTCGCAACACGAGGGATCTAATGTCGCAACATAGATACTAGAATAGAGAAAGTAAGAAACTACCTTCAATGTCACGACACAGGCTGATGGTGTCATGACATACCCCTGAAAATAGCTGCAGAGAAGTAGGCTGACTGCTATGTTGCGACACATGTCCTAGTGTGTCGCGACATCGACTCTTTGACGAGAATAAAACACAAAGGGGACATTTTGGTTGCACAATCGAACTTAAATCTCGAGAACGTCAACTAACCTAGGGTTAATGACGACAACTACTTGAAGGCTATAAATAGGCTCATTTGGCACACATTATGGAGACATTCCGTTAGCTTAGATTCTCTCTTTAGGTTTAAGTTTTGTTTTCTTGCTTTATTTAGGTTTTCATAGTTTTAGTTTATTTGTTCTTTATCTCTTTTAAGAGTTCTGATATATAAAGGATATCAACTATTATGGATTCGTACTTATTATCAATATCAATCCTTCTTAAACTCTCTATTTTCAATCCATTCCATATGATTAATTCTTCCATCTATTCCATATTATTTATGAAAGCCATGAGGAACTAATCCTTCTATGGGGGATTAGCGAGTGGAAGCATGATCTCTTAAATATTTTGTAGGGTTACTCAACAGATCAATTGTTTGGGAAAGGAAGAACGTGAAACAAACCCCAGGCTTGACAACCCTGGGAAGTCATCAAGGTGGAAATTAACCCAAAATTGGTATTGCCCATTTGTGAACACCTTTACCCCAAGCCAGTCTAGATTGTAGGGTCAAAAGATAAGTAGTTCCTGCTAACTCATTATGTTAGTGAAAGATCAGAAGATCCTGCTAGGGTAGTGACTAGCTAGTTGACGAGGAACCCAAGACGATAGTTGACTGGGATTGCTGAAGCGAGCTAATCACCCATCTTCAAATTCGATTCACTTTATTCTTTATATCTCTTGAAATTCAATTCTTTTATGTTATTTTATTTTATTTAAGAAACCCTAAAATTATCTCTTATTTTACTTTCGTACTATAACTGAATTAAATATTAATTAGATCTTTAATTGTTTAGGTTAAGATTGATTGAGTACTCGCCTCCCTTTGGTACGATCCTCGGAGTACTCACCTACTTCGTTGTAAAATCTATTTTACAACTCCACCCGTATGCTTACGAATACCACTTCATAACTCTAAATTTTATTGCAATATTCACACTCTGGACGTTAGTACGTCCAGAGGCAGTCAAGTTGTTGGCGTAATTACCAGGGAGGCAACGTCACTAGATTGATTTTAATTTTCACATTTCAAAAGAATAATTAGGAAATTTTTCAACTATAGATACGGTTTTATTTTATTTTAGTATTATTAATCTTCTCTATCTGGGTTTGGTGTATGACTTGCAGTAGAGGCACACCTATTGTAGCAACCATAGATCCAGAGAGAATAATCCAAAGGAATCACCGACAATAGCAATAGCAGTAGCAACAACAAATTTTCTATACGGTGTCGATACCGTGCGAGGAAAATATTGATACCCATGTTCTAGTATCGATACTTACGTGATTGCCTTGGAAATTTTGCTAAGTGATCCTAGTGCATGTTCAATTATTACAATAAGTTTATTTAAAGTATGTTTGGTATGTTCTAATGATGATTGATATATGTTTAACTAAAAATTTATAAGATCACTGATAAAGAGAATGATTTCTTAATAATGTGACAATTTATTATGAGTATGACATGAGACGGTGGTGTGACATCTTGATATTCGAGCCTGAAGAATTGGCCAGGTATTGGGTGTTATATTTGGTGGTATCAGAGCTCTAGGTTCATTAACTATCGGACCTAGAGGGCTGGAACGACGAAAATGTGCAAGTTTACATAATTGCAACAACTAATAAAGTGACAAGTAAATGTCGAGTTATCGTACCCACAGGGACTGTGAAAGAATTATTCATGAATGCTATTTAAAACACTTTGGTGAAGAAAAATATTTTTTTGAAGAGGATGATTAAAAACTATGATTTTAAACCAAGTAAACTAAATAAATAAATCTCAAATGCACGATTTCAAAATACGATATTAATCAAGATGATATAATTGTGTTAGATTAATTGCATTTCTTAACTTAGAATTATTAAACACATGTTTATATTGTTACGAATAAATTCACGGCAACTCGATAATTTGCTAACTTATAAACATACTCACCTACCAAAATCCATTCATTTCTTGGACATATCCCTATGTCAATTCAAACAATTAACTTGATTTAATAAGCACATAAAAGGCTATGTGTGGTAACAAAGTATCCTTACCTTGAAATAATTTAATCACAATAATCTTGCAAGTTATGCAAGACAATTGTATCGTCAGATACCATTGCTAATTTAACCCTCAGCTACCTTAGATTATTAAACATGCACTAATTAAGTACTGTGTCCATTAATTACAATTTCAATCTGTTTAAATAATTAATTCATTAGCTACCTCACAATTGTAATGCAAGAATATTTAGTCATGATTTTACTTAATCAAGCATCTTACCGAGGCCTATAACAATATAAACACAATTTTAACAATTTAAGAAGATGAAATGCAATCAACCTAACACGAATTAAATTCAAGCTAAATTTATTAAACTAACCATTCCAACAACATAAATATTCATAGATATGTTCATTATAACAACAACAAAAATTAAAGAGATAGGGAACAAGAATCAAATCCAGTGTTTTTCCGTGGCTTGACTAGCTGTAATGCTCGACTTTGTGCAAGTGTACACAGTCGTTATCAAGTAATAAGTAAGTATCAAGTTATCATCTCCACAGGGATTGTATTTGTGCTAAGTCACTTAATTTGTAAAATTATGTTAACAATTTGATAAATAAAAACAATATAATTGAGAAGTGATGAAAAATTAAGTATATGAAACTAAATACAATGATCCCTAATGCAATTTATCCTAAGTATGCAAGCTATATGAATGAAATAGATTTTAGCAGAATTAACACAATAAGCAACAATTATAACATAAATAAGCTAGGAAAATTACTTTAATTAAACTCAAATTATTATCAACATGCTTAATAATATTCAGAAAAACATTCCATGGCAACTCGATCTTTCTTGAGTTTGGAAACCACATTAGGTCCTTTTAGAATCCTTTACTTAGTAAATACGCATTTTACTAATCCTTATTTACTAAGGGTTTCTTAGTATTCGTGTGAGATAACAGAGACGTGCTAGGTTTGAAACAGTTTAATCACACAAATCTAAAAACTATGCAGATAATAGAGCTTGGTTAGGGTTGTTATGTAACCTACAATTTAATTGGATTAGGATCTAAATTGAGCATGCACATTTCAATTATGTGTCCTTTAGCCGTTGTCTAGTTAGGATCGCTCAGCTAATTCAGGTGCATTTCAATCACGTATGAATGAAATACAGACCTGATTTTAATTGAAAACATGATCGATTGAGGCACAAACATTATAAGCATGAATTAAATAAATATTATTCAATCAAAATAATCATCCTAGCTTAAATAAAATTAAGCTATCATTGTTGTAAACAAGAACAGTACACACATAGCAAACATTCTTTAATTAAGTTAAAGAAAAGAAAGATTAAACCCAAATCAAAGTGGTCATCACCCAAGACTCTGACTGACGAGGGCTCATTCGTTCCTTCATTTCTCTCTTTTGCTGATGGCTATCCGAGGTGGCCGACCAAGGGCTCTTTAAGAGGCTAATTTACTAAAAATATTTATGCAAAGATGATGATAGGCGTGAGGGCTAAGAGAGTTGAGAGAGGAGAGAATGATGAATGATTGAGGGATGAGGGATGATTAGAAAAGTGAGAAATGGAGTCTTATTTATAGGTGAGGCAAGGGAGCTAGTTTGCTAAAAATAAGAGTGTACATCTTTTGCAAATTCATCCAAGGGTGGCCGACCATGATTTGTGGAAATGTGGCTGATTTTTGCTTGATTTAAGTGCCACAACATCATCAAGATCAGGACTCGTTTAATTGCAAATCTCTGGGTAAATCTTCGATTTCTTCAACTCTTCAAGCACCTTGTGTAATTAAACCAAAATTTGATTTATGAACGTCCACATGCAGCCAAATTTTTGGTTGACTTGGTCCTCCATTTGGATGGTTTTGTAATCAACATAAAGCTCTCAGACCTGTCTAGCAATAGTAGATAATTTAGAGGACCAAAAAAATGTAATTTAACCACTTTAATTAATTAATTTACTTAATTAACTAAAACCCAATTTATTAATGAAACATATTAAAATAAATTATTAAATATAAATTTATATTTTATTATTTAATTTAATCATGCATGACCCACTTTATAACTTGAAAAATATAATATGCTCAAATTAATATAAAAGGAGCCATTTTCTGCATAAAAACTACATAATAAAACATAAAATCACATTTTAATAATTTCTATGTCCCAATTTCATATTTTCATATATTTCATTAATTTATTAAGCAATTACTTGGTTTTAACAACAAATTTAAGCAAAAAGGTGACGAATTATATAGGAAAAATCCTATATATTTTTCAGTTTACGTACACCCAAACTTAAATCATTGCTCGTCCCGAGTAATGTTCATGCACAGCACAAGGTTTCGCTAAAAGAAAATTGCTTCAAGTGTAAGCAACATCAATCCTTGCCCCATAATAATGTATTAATAAATTCATGCTCATAGATATTCTTTATTAACAAGTAAATCATACGTAAACATTTTGAAAATTTTATACTAAGTTTCAAGATATGCCAACATGAATCGTAGTATGTATATATGTCACAACCATAATAACATTCTTCATTCAACATAATTTCCTATCAATCAAGCAAACAATCACGAGGTTTATTTATGATCTTCATATGTTGAACTTAGAACTCCGTCTCCACTAATGTAGGCGACATAATCATCAAATCAATAGGTCTTTTATAAGGTTGTAATAGGGCTCAGTTAGAGGTAAGGATTTAAGAGATGGGACATTTCGGTTTCAAAATCTTAACCTTTAACTTTTTCTTGGATTTCTCGGAATTCAACCTTTTTCTTTAAGTGATCCTTTGGAATATCCCCAAACTTATTTTGAACTCATGCTCATACATTTTTTTCTTTGTGAAAATTGAGCAAGCTTTTCTTCGCTCTTTCTTTTTCTTTTTTTTATGCATGAGCAAATACATTTTTATGAAAATTTCCTCAAATGAGCACATACATGAAAATTTCCTCAAATGTTGATTCCCAAGACAACTTTAGTTAAGATAGGTGTACAAATTTAGGATAACTTTTAAAAAGATGGTAATTGGCTTATAATGTAGGTTCATTGCAAACAAAACAGGCCTTTAAGCTCAAAATTATAGTTTCAAGGGTCTAATATCATAAGGTGGGCTTGAAAAGGCTCAAACGATCCAAAGAAATGGTGCCTATATCATTTTAGATTTTTATGCCTCCTAGGATTTTGTCGCAAGAAAGTTACTAAGTCAATTCTAAAGATATAAATCTTTATGCATGTCTAATCTCAAAAGAAACTAAGTTTTCATGGAAAAAATTACCTAAGACTAAGATCATACAATTATTCCATTCTTCATGATAACATATAATCACTCAGATAAAATCATCATTCATGCTCGCATACAAGCTATCTCATTAACAAAGAATTTCTCTAAACATTCATTTATTAAAACATACTCATGAAAGAAATGATGGAAACAAACTTGAAAATTTTAAAGATTTTGAGCAATTTATTTGCCTTACCCTCCTATAAAAAGAAACAATGTCCTCATTGCAAGAATAAAGTAATGAATGTAAACTAAACACCAGGTTGGGTTAAAAAGAAAGAGAGGTAAGTTATTAAGACTGCTTAAATACCAAGTCTTGCCTCATAATCCAATCCTAGACATGTTCATTCCCATTATCACATCACTTAGTCTTTTCCTTTTTAAAGAAGCATTTATTCATGCTTGCTATGTTTTATTTTGCAGAAATTAAATCCTAGTTACTAAAGAAACAAATTCCTAAAGACCTAAAATAAATAAATAAAAAGACAAGAATCCTCCCTTTTATTTTTCTGACTCATTCCTTTTGTCTTATTTAGCTCTTTCTCCGCTTGTATAATCAGTATCTTCTGTCCATGTCCCAAAGATAGCATCTGAGAACTCAGGAACAAAAGTGTTAGAGATATTCTTAAAAGTATTTCGAATTGAATTATCTCTAATTTTTTGCATATTTCCAGTAAGTTTGTTGTTGATTGTGCATGAACTTGCACATATCCATCAACATTGACAACTCTGATTTCCTTGAAGTACTTGCAAAAGTTGGCATGGGAGTTGTATATTCAGGTTCAACACTTAGCTTGTCTGGTTCTTCTTCTGGGTCAACCTTTGGTTCAGGGTTTTCAGATCCTTCAACTGGTTCAGGACTGTTTGGTTCCTTATCAGATTCTTCTTCTTCAGTGGCTGTAACTGATTCAGCTTCAGTTTCATTTGTTACCTCCTTAGTATCTGGCTCAGTTGGTTCTTCTTGCTCACTTTGATTCAACTCATGCACCTTCTCTACTAACCTTTCAATATCATAACTTGTAATGCACCCTTGGGCATATTGCCCCTTCAAATTCACTTATGTTTTAACATGGGCCCTTAAGCAAAATGAAGTGATTAATGATGGGAAATAAGCACTTCCTGTCTTCTTTTTAGCACAGCCATAAATATCTTTGAGAATAATTTTCCAACATTAATGGACTTTTCTGTCAAGATTGCATATAACAAGAGCATTCGTTCCATCGAGATGGTGGAACTATGTAAGATACGCATAAAACTGTAGCGAACAAAATAAAACCATACCTTTGCTATTGGTTTTAGGTATTCCCTTCGGTAAGAATGGCTTCTATACTTTCTTATAATCCATTGCGATCCTGGATTTGTCACAACATCAAGTACTTGTTAAAGAAAATCCTAATTTATGTTGTTCATAATAAGGTAGTACTAATCTTTTTCAACATCAGCTAAGTTAAACAAATCATTGATGGACTTAGAAGTAAGAGATACCTTTTTCTTCCGAATGATGACCTCAGTAGCATCTTTTGTGGTCAAACTTGTAAAGAAATCTCGAACTAATTCATCATTGGAAGGCGAACGAGCATCATAAAATTGTTCCCACTTGAGAGCATTGATTGTCTTTCTAATTGGTATAGGGACAACCATCAGATCATTACTCTTCAAGTTAAAACATTTTTCTAACATCATAGGTTGATGCTTGAAAATTGAATAAAATCTCTCTTTCACTTCTTCATCGATCACAATTGGGTTTTTAGGAGTAGCCTTCGACGATCTAGTTCTTTTGCGAGACATGGTATTTTCCCAAAAAATTGGCAAAGTTATGCTTACAGGGAAAGAAGAGAAATCAGCAAGTGGGTAGGATCTACTTCGGCGAACCTTGTGACGGTGAAGAGGTTACAGCGGTGAAGGTAGCATGCAGTAGCAATAGTGTTGTGCTACGGCTATAGTGGCTACGTGCTGCAGCGACTTTGATGGTTCGTTGATCTCTTTGCAGTGGTTATAGGAGATTTCAGACAAAGGGGAGGAGAACTAGGGTTTTTTTGGGATTTGAGGTTGACGGCACAAGAGAAAAGTTTAAAGAGTTTTGGGGTTTAAGCAAATAGCTTTGAAGGATATGAAAATAGTAGAATGAAGGGGGTTTATATAGGGAAAAATGAGGGCAACATGTAGCAAAAACTTAGCTACATTAAGGTTACTTGGGCGGCAAGCAATGGAAGTGGCAGCAATAGGTGTGGAGTTTTCCCTCTTTTTGCTGTCTTAGGCCTCAAATTCAGACTGTATCTTACTAAAAAAACTGATTAGTACTTGGGCCAAATTTGACCCCCTTTATTAACATAAAAATTTAAAATTTAAACAAAACAAATAAAACTAAAAAAATTTAAATCTTAATTAGAAAATTTCTTCTCAATGAATTACATTAAATTAATTCATATGAAAGGTTGAAGGGGTCACAGGGGTCCCGCTTAAGTTCCAATCTCCTTAGACAAAATTAATTAAATGTACTAAATTAAGAAAATAAATCCTAATTATTTATTTATTTACAAAACAAGTTTATGAAAAATCAATGGTCTGTTAATTTGAATGAGGATTCAACTCACTCAACATCACTATCTCAATAATGTTTGAGACGTTGACCATTGACTTTAAATGTACCTCCGTAATTGTCGTATAATTCAACAGCTCCATAAGGATAAACTTGATAGATGGTATAAGGTCTTTTCCATCGGGATTTCAACTTCCCAGGAAATAACTTCATCCTTGAATTGAACAACAAAACCTTCTGACGTTCTTTAAACTCGCGAGGTCGTATATGACTATCATGCCATCTTTTTGATCTTTCTTTACACATTTTGGCATTCTCATAGGAAAATAACTTCAGCTCTTCCAACTCATCCAATTGTAACACCCTTCTCTCACCGGCTTGCTTAAGATCAAAATTCAACTTCTTCAAAGCCTAGTGAGCTCTATTCTCCAACTCTAATGGAAAATGACATGCCTTCCCAAAAACCAACCGATAAGGAGTCATTCCTAACAGTGTCTTAAATAGCAGATAGGCCCATAATACATCATTGAGCGTTCGAGACCAATCTTTTCTGCCGGGGTATACTACCTTTTCAAGGATACCTTTGATTTCACGGTTCACTCTTTCAACTTGCCTATTGGACTGGGGGTGATAAGCGGTAGCAATCTTGTGCTTCATATTATATTTGTCAAGCAACCACTTAAGCCACTTGTTCACAAAATGAGAACCTTCATCACTAATAATAGCTCTTGGTGTCCCAAATTGTGTAAACGCATGCTTATATAGGAATCGCATGACTACCTTAGCATCATTTGTAGGGTATGCTTCAGCTTCAACCCTCTTGGATACATAGTCCATAACAACTAAGATCTATTTGTTCCTATACGAAGAAGGAAACGGGCCTAAAAAGTCAATGCCCCATACATCGAATAATTCAATCTCCAAAATATTTTTTAAGGGCATTTCATTCATCCTTGATATGTTTCTGCTCCTTTGGCATCTATCACAGTTCTTCACATAGGCATAAGCATCTTTAAATAGTGTAGGGCAGAAGAAACTTGCTTGTAAAACCTTACCTGCAGTACGTGTACCACCTAAGTGTCCCCCACTTGGAGATGAATGGCAATGATCTAAGAGCTCAGCAATTTCACTTTCAGCTGCACACTTTCGAATTATATTATCTGCACACTGTTTAAATAAGAACGGGTTTTCCCAGAAATAATACCGACTATCATGAAGGAATTTCTTTCTTTGTTGGTATGTCATTTCTCGAGGAATTATTACACATGTAAAATAATTGGAAAAATCGGCAAACCAAGGTGTTTCATGAATTCGACTCACCTCAAATAAGTGTTCATCTGGGAAATTTTCGTTGATAGGCACATGTGATCGAGTTACCTCATCTTGCTCCAACCTCGACAGATGATCAGCTACTTGATTTTCAACACCTTTTTTATCTTAGATCTCAAGGTCAAATTCTTAGAGTAAAAGTACCCAACGAGAGCCACGGTTTTGCATCTTTCTTCGTGAGCAAGTATTTAATGGCCGCATGGTCAGTAAATACCGTAACTTTGGTACCTATAAGATATGATCGAAATTTGTCAAAAGCAAAGACTATAGCAAATAGTTCCTTTTCAGTTACCACATAATTGAGTTGGGCTCCTATCAAGGTTCTACTTGCATAGTAAATAAGGTGGAACACTTTATTTTTTCTTTAACCCATCACAACTCCAACAGCATATCACTTGCAACACACATCAACTCAAAAAGTGTGCTCCAATCGAGTGTAATGATTATTGGGGCTGAGATTAACCATTTTTTTAGCTCTTCAGAGGCTCCTAAACATGCTTTGTTAAAATCAAACACTACATCTTTCTCTAACAACAAACACAAAGTTTAGAAATTTTCAAAAAATCTTTGATAAACCTTCAGTAAAAACTGATATGGCATAAGAAGCTTCTTACTCCTTTCACATTCATTGGGGCCGAAAGTCTTTCAATTACGTCCACCTTTACTTTGTTGACTTCAATTCCTTTTGAAATTCCATGCCCTAAGATAATCCCTTCCTTAACCATAAAATGGCTTTTCTCCCAGTTAAGGACAAGATTCGTCCCTTCGCATCTCTTCAGTACCTTAGCCAAATTACTTAAACAAATATCATAAGTGTTGCCAAAAACAGAAAAATCATCCATGAAAACCTCAACAAAATTTTCAACCATATCAGTGAATATTGCCATCATGCATCATTGGAAGGTTGCGGGTGCATTGCATAAACCAAAAGGCATTCGCCTAAAAGCAAACGTACCATACGAACAAGTAAATGTTGTTTTATGTTGGTCTTCTAGGGCTACAACTATTTGGTTATATCCCGAATAACCATCTAAAAAATAATAGAATTCATTACCTGCCAGTCGATCTAACATCTGATCCATAAAACGCAATGGAAAATGGTCCTTCCGAGTGGCTTTATTTAGCTTTCTGTAGTCAACACAAATTCTCTAACCAGTAACAGTTCTTGTTGGGATCAATTCGTTACGCTCATTCTCAACAATCGTAATTCCACCTTTCTTCGACACACACTTCACCGGACTTACCCACGAACTATCTGAAATAGGATAGATGATTTCTACATCTGGCCATTTGATCACTATAACAGTCCAGTTTTGACCCTAGTCAGAATAGTGGTTTCAGGACCACAAATTCAAGTACAAAAAATATTTTAATATTATTTTCTGTGTCTGTGATATGTGAATTTATATATGCAAAATTTTTGTGATTTAATTTGTTTGTTTCTGTGCTTAATTATGAATAAGGACTTAATCGCGTAAAATGCAAAAGTTTCATGCTAATTGTTAAAGTGCCTATTTGGCTTGGCTTTCTATAGTAAAGGTCCTTAAGTGCCTATCTGAAGTCCACAGTTTTCTAGGAATTGCCGGTTACTACAAACGATTTGTAAAAGATTTCTCTGTGATAGCAAC
This sequence comes from Gossypium hirsutum, assembly GCF_007990345.1. Lineage (NCBI taxonomy): Eukaryota > Viridiplantae > Streptophyta > Magnoliopsida > Malvales > Malvaceae > Gossypium > Gossypium hirsutum. The sequence continues at coordinate 37,484,946 of NC_053426.1, read as the reverse complement.
TCCGTTGACAAAATTGCTTCAGAAAGATGTAAAGTTTGAATGGTCTGAGAAATGTCAGAAAAGTTTTGATCGGTTAAAAGCTCTGTTAACTGAAGCCTCGATGTTGGTACAACCTGAGTCAGGTAAAGAATTCCTTGTTTACAGCGATGATGGACTTGGTTGTATTTTAATGCAAGAAGGAAAAGTTGTTGCTTATGCTTCGAGACAATTAAAGCCGCATGAGAGGAACTATCCGACACACGACCTTGAGTTAGCCGCCATTGTGTTTGCTTTGAAGATCTGGCATCACCATCTGTTTGGCAAGAAATGTCATGTGTTTTCTGATCATAAAAGTCTAAATATTTAATGACGTAAAAAGATTTGAATTTGCAACAAAAAAGATGGTTTAAACTGCTAAAAGACTACGAACTTGTGATTGATTATCATCCGGGCAAAGCTAATGTTGTTGTTGATGCTTTGAGTAGGAAATAGTTGTCTGTGTTGCGTGCTATGAACACTCATTTAGCACTGTCTGATGATACCTTGGTTTGTGCTGAATTGAAAGAAAACCCTTGTTTATACAATAGATCTGCGAGGCTCAGAGATATGATAATGAATTGATAGCAAAACAAACTCTGTGTAATTTTGAATTTTGGGTTGATGTTGATGGCTGTTTGAGATTCAAAAATAAACTTTGTGTTCCAAGAAATTCAGAGTTAATTCAAATGATTTTGAGTGAGGCTGATAGTAGTGTACATCCGGGAAGTACGAAAATGTATAACGATTTGAAACAACTATGCTGGTGGCCGAGAATGAAAAGAGATATTTCTGACTTTGTTTCAAGATGTTTAATCTATCAGCAAGTTAAAGCTGAATATCAGGTGCTATCTGGGTTATTACGACCGATTATGATTTCAGAGTGGAAATGGGATCGAGTGACCATGGATTTTGTTTCGGGCTTACCTCTGTCTCCGAGAAAGAAAGATGCAATCTGGGTTGTAGTTGACAGATTGACAAAGTCAACTCATTTTATTCTAGTACGATCTGATTTCTCACTCGATAAGCTAGTTGAGTTGTATATTGCTGATATTGTGAGATTGCATGGTGTGCCATTGTCGATAGTGTCGGATAGAGACCTGAGATTTACGTCGCAGTTTTGGAAGAAATTGCAAGATGCTCTAGGTACTAAATTGCATTTTAGCACCACTTTTCATCCGCAAATAGATGGTCAATCAGAACAGATTATTCAGATACTTGAGGATATGCTGAGATGTTGCATTCTTGAGTTTAAAGGTGCGTGGGAACAATATCTACCTTTGATTGAATTCGCTTATAATAATAGCTTTCAATCGAGCATCAAAATGGCACCGTACAAAGCCTTATATGGTAGAAAGTGTAGAACTCCGTTATACTGGTCTGAACTTAGTGAGAATAAGATTTACGGTATTGACCTGATAAAAGAAATAGAATAGAAAGTGAAAATAATACGAGATAGTTTGAAGGCTGCCTCTGATCGTCAGAAATCGTATGCAGATTTAAAACGAAAAGATATTGAATTTGAGATCGGTGATAAAGTGTTTCTAAAAGTATCTCCGTGGAAAAAAACTGTTTCGATTTGGTAAAAAGGGGAAGTTGAGTCCGAGGTTCATTGGACCATATGAAATCACCGAGCGAGTTGGGCCGGTTGCTTATAGATTGAAGCTACCATCTGAGTTGGAAAAGATACATAATGTATTTCATGTATCAATGCTTTGACGGTATAGATCTGATTCGTCCCATGTGATATCCCCTTCTGAAATTTAGATTCAATCTGATATGACTTACGAAGAAAAGCCGATCCGTATTTTAGCTCGCGATATTAAAGAATTGTGAAACAAGAAAATTACGTTAGTTAAAGTGATGTGGCATCGACACGGTGTTGAAGAGGCCACGTGGGAGCCTGAAGATTCAATGAGACAACAATATCTGAATCTGTTTAACGGTAAGATTTTTGGGGACGAAAATCCCTAAGGGGGGAGAATTGTAACAGTCTGATTTTGACCCTAGTTGGAATAGTGGTTTCAGGACCACAAATCCGAGTCTAAAAAATATTTTAATATTATTTTCTGTGTCTGTGATATGTGAATTTATATCTGCGAAATTTTTGTGATTTAATTTGTCTGTTTTCGTGCATAATTATGAATAAGGACTTAATCGCGTAAAATGCAAAAGTTGTGTGCTAATTGTTAAAGTGCCTATTTGTCTTGGCTTTCTATAGTAAAGGTCCTTAAGTTGTTATTAAACCATTGGAAACATGAGTGGACTATTATGGCCTTATTATAATGATTTATTAATGGCTTAATAAATGGGGAAAAATTGGTATTTAGTATTTTATGTTAATTAAAGTAATCAAAATGCATGAAATTAGCCATTTCCCATGCGTTCTTGCCAAAAATACCAAGCAAAATAAAAAGAAATAGAGCCTTAGGGTTTTGGCATTTGCAAGCATCAATTAGGTATGTATTTTTGATCGGTTTTTGATAATTTCTATGTTTCTGTGATCGTTGCTTCATGTTCTTCAAAGCCCATGTCTAAATTTCTATTTCTGTTAAAGATTTCATGAAATTCCATTGTTGATATCATGAGTTTTGTGATGTTTTTGGATGAATTATGAAGGCTTGGTAGATGAGTTAGAAGTTTTGTCTTTGAATTTTGATGAAATAGAGCTATTTGAGCTAATTTGTGAAAATAGGGTTTTAAAGGACTAAATTATGAATTAAATATGTTATTTGGGCTTGTATAGAAGCCATGTATATTCGGCCAATCTATAGTCTTGGTGAATTTTACATATTTGTGATTTTGTGAAAAATAGACTAAATTGTCAAAATGTGAAATCGTAAGGGCTAAAATGAAAAGTTCCCTAAATATTTGTATATGGCTTAAATTGAATGTAATAAATGATTGAATGGTTGAAATTGGATTGTATTAGATCAAGAACAAAGAAAATCAGACTTAGATCGGGGGAAGTCCAAATTAGTCGAATAGTCGACTCGTTTTGTCTGAAATCCATCCAAGGTAAGTCAAATTAAAATTATGTGTTAATTTGAATAAATTTTGCACATATAAACTGTAATATGTATTGGGTGGGCTTGAGTTCCAGATGAATATCTTTAGAATAAAGTATAATAATATGTTAGTATCTGAAAAGCTCTATATACTTCTAAAGGAAAGTTGACATCTATCTGAGATATCGTGTAAGACTGTGTCTGGGACACAGGCCTCGATTGAGATTTCCGTATAAGACCATGTTTGGGACATCAGCATTATATCTGATTTCATGTAAGACCTTATCTGGGACAGAGGCATCAACATTGAATTACATGTAAGACCACGTCCGGGACGTCGGCATTGTACCTGTTTATGATTATATGTGTCATTTCTGAACCATCTGAGGATTGAGTACGAGATATGGGAATGAATGTATTATGAAATGTATAATCTATACAGGTACGTATGTATCGTACTAAGTATCTGAATATGAAAGATTCGGTTCTGTGAAGTATGTACGAAACCATGAATTACTTCCTGAAATAACTCTGAATTATTACTATTAATTTTACTTATATGTTTTAATAGATGGACTAACTGTATTTGACTTACTAAGATCTTTGTAGCTTACTCTGTGTGATTTCTGTCTATTTTACAATTATCGTAGCTACTGAAGGCTCGGGATAGTCGAGGATCGATACCACACTATCGAAATCATTTTGGTACTTTTGAAAGTGTAAATATTTTTTTTAGTATGGCATGTATAGGCTAGAATGTTTAAGTAAGTAAGCTTGATATGTATATATGTTATGCCATGTGAAATGGCTAATAAACGATAAGTTTGTGCATAGTTTTGGTGTATATTTGTAATGTGTTATGTTCTAATGTGTTTTGGTCATATTTAAGCATGTTTTGAGCATGGAATTGGTTGAAAATTTTGGTATGAATGTTGTATATTATTGCTCGAAGGATTGGCCCTTAGAGAAGTGGCAAATTGGCTTAAACCAAGCCTGCATTGTACCACACGGTTAGGTGACACGAGAGTGCCTTATGGCCGTGGGCTTAAGTCGGTAGCTAGCTAAGTACACACGGCCATGGCACACGACCGTGTCTATTGGCCGTGTGAAAAAGTCAGTATTGGACCTGTTTTTGGCACGGCTGGTTCACATGGGCGTGTCTAATACCTGTGTATGCCACACGGCCTAGTCACATGGGTGTGTGACTTTAATAGTTTTGGAAGATTTGGTTAAGTTCTGAAAATTTTGAATAGGTTTGTTTTAGTTCCGACGTTTCCTTAAACGTATGTTTTAGGTCTCGTAGACCATCTTAAGAGACTATTGCTTATGAAGTGATGTTCAATAACATCTGTAATTCTAAATTGGTCTAAAATGTTCTGTCTGTCTGGTAATGCCTCGTAACCTTAATCCGATGTCGGTTACCGGTTAGGGGTGTTACAATCACTTCCTTTCTCACAACTTTTTTCATAATAGGATTGAGCCTTCTTTGCCCATCAATTCGAGCTTTTTTACCTTCCTCTAGAAGAATTTTGTGCATGCAAAATTAAAGGTTTATACTTCGAATATCAGCTATGGACCAACCAATTGCTTCCTTAAATTTCTTTATAATAGCAATTAGTTGCTCCTCTTGATCTTTTGTCTGTTCTACTGAAATAATCACATACAAAGTGGAACAGTCACCTAAATAAACGTATTTCAAATGGGAAGGAAGTACCTTTAGTTTGAGTGTAGGCGGTTCTTCGATTGACAACTTAGGTTGTACAAATTATCTGACTTCTAACTCCAACGATTCAAACTGTGTGGATTGAATAAAATTTCTCGGCTTGGCTTCCACTAGAACCATGTTTTCTTCACTTTCCTCATCCTCCAAAGCGTTAAACCCTAAGGCTTTCTGCAATAGATCTTCTTAAAAATTGCTTTCATAGAAATCAAGGTTTCTAACTCTTCTATAACTGAACACTCTTTTGTTGGATCAAGAAATTTCATCGTTTTAAGAATGTTAAAAGTTACCTGATCATCTTGAACTCGCATGGTGAGTTCGCCTTTCTGCATATCAATTAATGTTCTTCTCGTTGCTAGGAAAGATCTCTCAAGGATAATTGGCACTTCCTTATCTGCTTCAAAATCTAGAATAATGAAATAAGTAGGAAAAATAAATTTATGGACTATTAAACAAAACATCCTCGATCTTTCCTTTGGAGTATGCTAAAGATTAATCGCTAGTTGGAGCATCACAGTTGTAGCTCTTACTTCTCCTATCCCTAGCATCTTGAACATAGACTTAGGTATCAAGTTGATACTTGCTCCTAAGTCACACAAAGCTTTACCACAGTAAGATTCACTAATGTTATAGGGTATCGTAAAGCTTCCTGGATCCTTCAATTTCGGTGGCAGCTTGTTCTGCAGGAATGCATTGCAGTTCTTTATCAGGGCAACAGTCTTATACTCACTCAGTCATTTCTTCTTGGATAGTACATCCTTCATAAACTTCACGTAATTCGGCATTTGTTCTAAAGCCTCCACCAACGAAATATTGATGTGTAATTGCCTTAGAACATCCAAAAACTTCTTGAATTGCACCTTTTGTTTCTGCTTGTGTTGCTGTAATCTTTGTGGATATGGAGGTAATGGAACTTTCGTTTGAACCAGACAGCTCTTCTGAGTAGTTAAATCTGCATCCAAAGAAGATGTTAAAGTATCTGAATTCACTAAGTTAGGATTTACCTTGTCAGTCTTTGCAGATTCTGATTCCTTTGGCGTAGGAATTTCAACAGCTGGTTGATTCTTCTCAACGGGATTATCTTCAACCTCAATCAATCGGGGTTCTAGAATTTTACCACTTCGCAATGCCACTGCCTTGATATGTTCTTTACCCAAGTTTCTTGGATTCTTAGTATCGCTCAGCAAGGTTCCTTGCGGTCTATTACGAAGCTCCGTAGCTAACTAGCCCATTTAGTTTTCCAAATTTTCAGTGTTGCTGCTTGGCTCTGGATCAAAGCGTCATTCTTTGCCATGTAGGCTTTCAACAAGTTCTCTAAACTGTTTGATGCCTCAACTTGGGCTGGTTTTGAAGCTTGCTAATTAAATCCTTGAGATTGGTTGGATCTATGCTGCATAAAGTTTTTGTTTAGTCCATTTCCTTGGTTGCTCCAAGAAAAGTTAGGGTGATTACGCCATGAAGGATTATAGAAGTTGGACTGGGGTCCTTGTCCACTCCTATTTTGGTGTTGGTTCCCCACATAGTATACTGACTCGGGATTCAATGGGCAATTCTCAAAAGAATAACCTTCCCCACAGTACACACAGGAAACTACTTCAAACAGACTTGGTGGCTGAGCTGTAAAATTATTAGCATAATTAGCGGTAAACTACTTTAACATAGAGGAAATAGATGATACCTGAGCTGATAACAAAGTGAGAGCATCAACTTCATGAACTCCAGCTACATGTCTTCCTGAAGCTGTTTGATTTGTTGGCCATTGATAGTTATTGCTTGCGATCCTCTCGATGATCTCATAAGCCTCATTATAAGACTTAGACAAACTTGCACCATTCGCAGAAGCATCTACCATCAATCTTGTATATGCATTGAGACCATTATAGAATGTCTCTAACTGGATATAATGAGGAATCTCGTGATGAGGACACTTATGAAGTAACTTCTTGAATCGCTCCCAAGCCTCATATAAAGACTCATCATCCAATTGTTGGAAAGTTATGATCTCGTTCCTCAACTTAGCATTCTTTCTAGGCGGGAAATACTTAACCAAAAATCTCTTTGCTAGTTCTTGCCATATAGATATGGAACTTGGTGGCAATGAATTGAGCCATGCTCGTGCTCGATCTCACAACGAGAACGGAAACAACTTCAACCTTAGTACGTCTTTAGTCACACCGGTTATCTTGAATGAGTCACTCACCTCCATAAACAATCGAAGGTCGATATGTGGATTTTTCGTGGGCATACCACTAAATTGGCTCACTGTTTGTAGCATTTGAAACATCACTGGTTTCAATTTGAATAGGTTGCCTCAATATCTGGCCTTCTAATTCCTGGATTTAACTCATTGAAAAGTGACACAGCATTTTGTCTGATGCATTGATCCCTATCATTGGAAATGAGGATGGGATTTCGTACATGTTCGACTTCATTACCTTGGTCTTGATTCTGATTTCTAAGTTCCATCTCGTTCTGTCTCTGAGCTATTCATTCACGTCTTTTTTATCTGAAAGTTTGCTCAATTTCAGGGTCTATTAGGAGTAAATCGATAATCCAATCTATGCTTATAAACACCTGAAAAGAAAATCACAAAATTAAAAAGAATAAGTTAGTAATGTTAGAAATAACCAAATTGAAAATAAATAATTTCGCAAAAAATGACTATGGAAACAGTTGACAATCCCCAGCAACGGCGCCAAAAACTTGTAATGCTTGGGTTTGTGCAAGTGTACAAAGTCGTTATCAAGTAATAAGTAAGTATCGAGTTATCGTCTCCACAGGGATTGTATTTGTGCTAAGTCACTTAATTTGTAAAATTATATTAACAATTTGATAAATAAAATCTTATATATTTTTCAATTTACACTAGCTTGCTCCGTTCTTCGTTCTGTTGTCCTAGTTGATCAAAGCTACTACGAATACTTCAATGTTGTTCCAAAATGGCTGATGAACATCCCTTTTCTGAGGGAAGAAATCAGAAGAGAGCAAGAGAATTTAGAATGGCAAAGAAGAGAGAAAGTTGAGAGAAGAGAGAAAACATGTGAATGAATTCAGGTGTGTTGAATGATCAGCCAAGGGGGTTTTTATAACTAAAGATGGCTGCTAAAAATAGCAGCTAAAGAGCCATCCCTTGGCTGGCCGCACATGTGGCGAGGTTGATGGTTTCAACCTTGCTAAATTTGGCATGGGGCAAATCTACAAAGCCACCAATTGTGGAGGGGTTTGAATGCAACTTGAACAAGTCTTCAAGGGCCTCTTTGCAAGCTTAAATAATCAGCTAATAAGCTGATTTGGGTCAGCTCTTGGGAAGATTTTGGGCTGTCCATTTTTAATTAATACATATAATTTTGGACCGTCTTAGGCTGAAATTTAGTTCGCCTCGATACTTCAAATTGCTTCTCAGTTTTGTGCTTCTAGCAGTGTCTACCAAGCCATTTTTTGCCTTTTGTGCAAATTTGTTGAAAATAACCAAAATTCATTAAAATTAATTACAAAATTAACTAAAATTCAACATGTTCACATTTTAAGTGCACTTTAATTATTTTATAAAAATTAATTATTTTTTGACAAGAATTTTATCGAAACTGTATGATTTTAAGTTAAAACGGGTATGTAAAAATGCGTAAATTTTCGTGTTTCCAGTGATTATTGTATGTTTGGAGTTTTAGAACTCATGAGCCTAAATTTCTCTATTTTATTGGAATTGTGATATAATTATGTTTGAATTGCATGAGGCGGCTTGAAATATTTTGATTAAATTACATGGAATTGTTTGAAATGATCTAATAAAATTGCATGGAATTGTTTGAAATGATCTAATTGAATTGCATGGAATTGTTTGAAACAATTTGATTGAATTACATTTGGGATAGAAACGGGAACACATTGCCTTTAACCCTGAAGTTTGCTTGCAGGAACAAGACTTGGATCATCTCCTCGTAGACGTGTTAATGTGAGTATGGATGTATACGTATGTTCTGAGTGCATTTAGCTAGTAAATTAGAACTTCCAGTTTGAGTGCTTGTTGAGGGTATTTTTCCCTTGTAATCACTTCATTTGCTCTCGTTAGTATATTTAGGTTCTATGCTCTTGTAAATGTTGAAGTGACTTAGCTAATAGGTAGAGAATCTCGATAGAGACTATGGAATTAGGAACATCAGTTATGAGTTCTTTAGACAAAAGTGTTGTAGTGAAAAGAGGAAGCTGTTAGTAAAGTTGTCGTAGAATAGTCCGTGGTAGTGAATAGAATCTGAAAAGAAAAGCAGTAGGAAGTTAGAGAGAATAGGAATCAAAGTGCGCAACAAAAGTGTGATGGTTAGTTTAGAAGTAGAAATATCATATTTTGTGATTAAGCAAGTAACGTGTTAACAGGGAATTTCAAGAATGAATTTTTTTTAGAGGGGGAAAATTGTAACACTCCAAAATAGGGCTTAGAAGTTTTAGGATATTTTAGGGATTTTTTCTTTAATGAGCTCGGGAATTTCGTTAGCATGATATTTGAAATGTTTTTGTCTATGGTTTTTAGAAAATCAAGTCAATTTTTAAAAAAGGTGTTTAAAAGACAATTAAACCAAAACTTTAAAAACACCCTATTTTCACCTTCATCTATATTAAGGTCATGATAGTTTCTCTTTCATATTTTAGTGTTGTCGACCCTTGAGTTTCTTAAGCACAAATCTTCCACTTTTGATTCCTAAACCCTATTCCTTTAATTTCTTTCATCCTCTTAGTCATAAACCTCCATAGAAGTTTAGAGAAACACCCAAAAACACCATAGTTTTCTCCATTGCCGAGTTTTCGATCAAACGCTCAATTTTTATCAACTAAGGTAACGATTTGAATCCTAATTAGCTTTAAATGATATATGGTCTTTTAAACAAAATTTTTAGCCATTAAATTGCATGTTTTAAATAAAAGTTAAAAATTGGGTCGTTAATGGTGAATTTTAGGATTTTGGGTAAAAATATGGTTTTGAAGTGTTTTTCAATTATTTTTGACATGATTAGAAGGTTTCTAAACTTACTTTAAAATTTTGTTAAAGATTTCTAATGTTTTAATGAATTTTTAGAAAATAGCTAAAAATATGTCGACAAAGTCGATACCGTGAATTGAGTAGTTTTGTGTAGTTTAAAGGTTGAGAACTAGTCGTAAGTGATTAAATAGATGAACAAAATTGGTTTTAGGCAAAAATATTAAGTATAGACTGAGATATTCGAATCTTAAGCTTTTTGTGTCGAAGGTTTCGATTAAAAGAGAACCTAGATTGTTTGATGTGAGTCTTTGGCTGAATGTTGATTGTATTGTGTGATTTACTTTGTTGAAGCGTTGGAATCAATAGGACCTTCTATGAGTATAGATAAAGGCAATGAAAAGCTAGTTTGAGCTTTCGAATTTTTTAACAAAAACACAATTGGTGAGTCTTTGGGATAATTACTTGTGGACATGATTCATTGCGTTATTTGGGAATTTAATAGCAGCCTAAACCCCTAATCTAAATTTCAAGGGTAAGCTTTCTCATACCTATGTTATCTTGTGAACTATGTGCTTATGTGTTTGTGAATATGTGAATTGAGATGATAAGCTATAACATGTGATATGTGGTTATGATAACCGTTGCGAAAGAGAAAATTTGTACATGTCATGTATATATTAAATGTTAGTGACAGTGTTTTGCTAAAAATGCAAATATTCAGTGATAGTGCACTGATAATCATAAGTGATATGTGTTTAATTTAAGATATTTTGGCCTTGTGATCTTGAAATTGTTGGATATAGTTGGCATGCCATAGGATTGTGAGAACTCACCTATAGTATAGTGATTTTGGGCATTAAGACCCTGGGAGATGTTGGAGGGATACGGGAATGTGAGCTAAGCTCCATTCAACGGGACATGTGAGGGGAAATAAGGAGAGTGTTAGCTTTATGCTTCCCTTTTGGGACATGTTTGACTCAATAAGCCTATGTGGTGTGTTGGAGATCCGTGTATCCGATAAATGGTAATAGGGCCCACTTTTACGTTTCATAGATCAAGTGCCAATTTATCTATAAACATGTTTTTGAGTATTGTGACATATGCTTGAATGTTAGGTGATTATATGAGTATTGTGATATATGCTTGAATGTTATGTGTAACAGGTCGTTTTCAGTAAAATCGGAACAGTGGTTTTGGGACCACAAATCCGACATAAAAATATTTATTTTATTATTATTTTAATGTCTACAGCATGTTAGTATTATTGTATAAAAATTTTGTTAAGAAATTTTACCGTTTGCATGCTTAATTTGATGAAAAGGACTAAACTGCCTAAGGTGCAAAATTTGAGTTCTATAAGTTAAAGGTATCAAATGACTATGAGACTAATTAGTTAAGGGGTTTATGTGGTAATTATATCTTTGTTATATTGAGTGGAAAAATATGGATATTGGTTATGAAAGTTTAAAGGTTTTATCTTATGGTTAAATTAGTAAATTAGTTAATAAGTAAATTAAAAAAAAAGAAATAATGTATCATCTTCTTTAATTTGTTAAACACCACCAAAAATTGAAGGAAAGGAAACCATGGAAGCTTGAACATTTGACCATCCTTATTTTGCTTGCATGTTAGTATTTTCCATCCCGTTTTAATCTTTTCTATGTTTTTAGAGTCATTGTCGCTTAATCTAGCTAGCCCGAGGACTAATTTGCAAAACTGTTAAAAGGTTAGGGTTTTTCCATGAATGAATATATATGGTTTTTGATGTTTGATGGAAGAAAATGGATATTTTTTGTTAGATAAACAACTTTTGTTAAGAGATTTTCGATGAATTTGTCAATTAGATATTCAATTTAAAAAATTAAAAAAAAAGAAATATATGGCTTGCTAGGGACCTATATGAAATTCAACTATAGTGGGTTAATGGGTAATTACATGAATTTTTCATTTTATAAGCTAAATACTAAATTGTAATGAAATCAAAATTATAGGGGAAAAATGTAATTTTGCTAAAATATGAATTTGGATTGAATTAAATTGAATTTATTCATTTAGATCAAGATAAACCTTGTACGGTTTTAGATCGGGGCAAAGATAAAGTTTCAGATTAATTGACTCAGTAACTACGTTTTATCATCGAGGTAAGTTTGTGTAATTAAATTGTGTTTATATGCTTTTATTTGAAAAATATATGTGCTGTGGACTGCCATGTAATTAATTATCGCATATCCAACGATGTTACGTCAACTACCGAGTCCCATTTGAACCTTAGGAATTTGTAGGATACAAATGACATGTCATTAGGGTTTACAATGTCCTATCGATAGCTGAGGTCCAGCATGTGTTGCGGATACTCCATAGCTCGTGTAAGCAGCATCGTGTAGCTACGTTCCGACCTACAACTCGTGTGAGCTGGACCATTTTCACAGCTCATGTGAGCATACTTATTCACAGCTCGTGTGAGCATATATGTAAAGGAATTGACGGATTACGGTTATATGTTAGCACACTTTGTAATCCCGGGTATCCAATAGTATTTTATACGGATTAACGGGAATTATTCAGAAAGGAAATGGTAAGAGAAATATGAGTTAAGACATGTACACTGCAACAAAACAGGTTTTTAGCAGCCTTTTTTTGGGCATATAAGCGCCGCTAAAACTATTTGCGATGCTTTTACAAACTCCGCAAAAAACGCCCCTAATTTTTGTGGCGTTTATGTGAAAAAACACCCGCTATAGAACGTGACCTTTAGTGGTGTTTTTTCAACAAACGATGCTACAGAACGTGACCTTTAGCGGCGTTTTTCCACAAACGTCGCTATAGAACATGACCTTTAGCGGTGTTTTTGGTAGAAGCGCTGCTAAAGGTCATGTTCTATAGCGGTATTTTTGGTAAAAGCGCCGCTAAAATTATTGTTCTTTAGCAGCGTTTGTGCAAAAAAAGCCACTAACTTTAGCAGATTTCTAATATCCTATTTTCATTCATATACAACCTTTTCTGTAACATCAAATCCAAACAAAACTGGCAAATCTAAATGATACTTCAAAAATCCAACGAAAGATATATAATCTAAATTAATAAATGAAATAGCAAAATATTCTTACAATAGTGATAAAAATTATAATGTTAAAATATTATTACAATAAGAAAACAAACGTCTAAGATGGCGGATTCTGCGGCTGTTGAAACATCTTCATCATAGTTTGAAGCTGTATCTGGAGTTCGTCGTATTTTTTGCTTTGCTTTGCTTCCCTTGCTTCCCTCGCTGCTGCCTCTACTTCCTTCACTGCCACCTCTGCTTCCCTCACTACTGCCTTCCTTTAAGTTGTAGCTGGAGTTCTTCATATTTTCTTTGAACCTCTGCTTCTCTTGATGCTACCTCCACTTTAAGTTGAGCAATTTGCTCAACTGTGCTCACTTGCATCTGAGCCATCTAGTCTCTTAACCTCTGAACTTCAGCTTGAGTCTGACTCCCCGAAGGCATGTGTTGTTGCGAGATAGATCCAAAATATTGGGTTGGGTTAACAAAAGATTCTTGAAATTGAACCCGACCATACCTTTCAGGACCCAAAACTTCAGTAATAATTCAGTTATCAATATCGTCAAGATTAATAGAACTATCAATCAAAGCAATGGCTTCATACTTCACCTTTTTATCCTTTAGTTTCTTCTAATAAATCAATCAAAGAGTTAGAAACGAAATACATAATAAAAACAAATGCAACATAACTTAACATTATTTGCATTACAAACGACAAATTAAACCATTATAATTAAAAATTATAAATATTTAAAATAATTCAAATTTTATTAAGTAAATATAACATAATTTCCGCAGCTTCAAAAGTCATAGGAGATCCGTCTTTCTTTCAATGTGTAATTTCAAAAAGCTAAAGGCATCCAACTTTTTGACCAAACGACAATTCCTACAATATAGTAGTAAAAATATTATTTAATAGAAAGTAATTAATATTTGACACAATTAATAAATGCAAAATACCTAGGCCTCAGCTACACAAGCAAAACTTTTCGACCCAGCTGTGTGCGTGAATTTTTATTTTTGCCTACTTGTAGTTCCAACTTGCTCACAATCCTACATTATGAAATTATTATTACGTATATAGTAAATACTATAAACCAAAATAATTATAAGAGTTTGGAAGTACGTAATACCTCTCATTTCTTTGAATTCCAAAATCTAACTGCATCTTCCCATTGATACCTCAGCATCCTCGGCAGGACATTTCGCAATTTCTCTTCGAGGCTTATATTTTTCTTCGAATATTCCTTCTTTAAAGCACTTTTATGGTTTCTCCATATTTTTTCTAATGCCTTCTTGACATAATTATCCAAGACCTCTAAAGCAAATATCTCCTTCAAAAAACACAAGTTTAGAAAGTAAATATAAATGAAACTTAAACCAAAGTATTATAAATTACATTCACATTATTACCTTAATATTATCGAGAGCTTGATTTTTGTTACTATCAGACATATGATGCCATGACTCGTTGTTGATAGGCAACAAATTTGCATTTCGTGCTATGATGCCCAAGTACCTTGCTAAAAGTCGAGCTTCTGATCCAACAGGCTGACCAAGACTGTTTCTAGCTACTTTGACATGTTCGACAGATCTTAACTCGTATAAATATTTTAATAGCTTACGTTCTCGAGTTTTGCACGTCTTACCACTTTCAGCTAAGAAATGTTATATTAAAATATAAGAATTTGAAACAGAAATCAATAATAAAAATCAACACGCATGTAAATTAATGTTAACATTACTTTGAATTTCTGCAGGTTCGTCAGCTGTATTCGGAACATTCAAAGATCCAATAGCAATCTATTTTTCACTATTTGTTTCTTCCAAATCTGGACGATTTTAAACAATACTTAGATCTCACAATCTTCTTCTAGGCATTTTATCTGCAATACAAATAAAATAGTTGAAATTTTAGTAACTAATTACAACAATAATAGTACATATATTTTTAAAATAGTTGAAATATTTAATAAGACCAAGATTTAAATTATAATATGACATATAATTAAAAAATCGTAAAATCTTACTACATCATAATTTGTATATATCTTCATCCACATCCTGGTGAACCCATTGAAATTGTGTACTAGTACTAGGGATATTTTCATTTAAGTTTTGTTATAGAAAAGGCAAAGTTTCTGATCTTTCGTCTATGTCATCTCTACTTCTATTGCCCATGTCAAACAAGTCTCTAGGGGTGTTACAGAGTACAACGTAGCATCCCTCATCAGTTGGATCTTTTGAGTAAAAAGCTTGTTTCACTTGAAAATGAAATACATACGACTCATCTATCAATTGTTGTCCAGTGTGAATTAATCGAGAGAAGTTCACCATTGTAAAACCAAATTGATCTTTTTTTATTCTATAAGCAGTATTAACAACAGCCCAATCACATCGAAATAAGACAACATTCCATTTGCCATAGTAATCCAACTCAATAATGTCAGTAAGAAGTCCGTAATACTCCATATTTCCCTCAATAGGATTACTGTCCCTAGCACTAGCATAACTTGTAATTGAAGAATTAACAACTATTCCACAATTTTGAGTCCTCCTTAATTTTTTGCACGATTTTGTATGAAACTTGAATCCATTGATTAGGAAGGCACTATATCTTTTTACTGCTCTATTCGCACCTTGGGAAATCCAATTAACTTCGTCATTGATGTCCTTTCCACTCCAAACCTATTGAGTCGAAAGTAAATTGATCTATTATAAATGTTATGAGAAAACATTATTATTTGTCAACGAAAGCTTCAGTTGCATACTGTTTGCCCTAACCATTCATGAAAAGATTCTGTGAATAACATATGAATCTCTCAATGTTGTAATCTTCGAGAGCATGAACGAGATCTCAAGACTTGTTTGTACTCGCTATTTTAAAAAGTGGATTACTTGGTTAGAAGATAAAAAAAATTAAAAAGATGAATATTTATCAAATTCTAAAACTTACTTGCGTAATGGTTCAATTGAATCGTGGTGAAAAAGAACATATCGATGTGCTTGTACCCAAGATCTATCATCTAAGTGTGCAATTTCAACTTTACCGATTGATTCTCCATAACTTTGAAATAAATAAGTTTCGACTAAGTTATGATCAGTGAGCCCAGCATTTCTACTTGGTCTATTCAGTCTTATTTCAAAATCTTCTAAATATCTAGAACAAAAAGTCATACACTCCTCTGCCAAGTAACCTTCAGCTATTGATCCTTCTAGATAATGCTTATTACGACAATAAGACTTCAATTTCCATAGGAACCTAAACACGATATACAAAATTATCAAAATTTGTAACTAAAGGTATATTCGTGAACGAATGAAAAAAATTACAAATAAATTAACACCTCTCTATATGATACATCCACCGATAGAAAATTAGACCACCAAATTTTGCTTCATGAGGGAGATGGATTATCAAGTGCACCATAATAGTGAAGAAGAAAGGTGGAAAGATCTTCTCCAATTTGCATAAAGTAAAGGCGGCTCAGTCTTGTACTTTCTCAAGTTCTTCAACATTCAAAACTTTGCCACAAATAGCTTTCATTATATTGGATAGTTCAATTATACAAGACGTCACCTTTTTTAACATACAACACCGTAAAGCAATTGGGAGTAAATCTTGCATCAAGATGTGATAATCATGATTTTAAGGAATATAGTTTTCGATTTTTAAGACTCACACATCGATATATATTTGATGCATACACATCTGAGACCTTTATATCCTTCAACACCGTGCAGAACACTTCTTTTTCTTTCTTCGACATTGCAAAAATAGAAAGTGACAACCTATATTTCCCATTTGAAAGTACTTGGGGATGAAGATCACGCCAAATTCCCATGTCAACTAGATCAAGTTGATTTTAAAGATTGTCTTTTGATTTTCTATTAACATTCAAAATTGTCCCAATAATGTTCTCGCAAACATTCTTTTCAATATGCATATTTCAAGATTGTGTCGCAAAATGTGATGCTTCCAATAAGGCAACTCAAAAAAAATACTTCTTTTTTTTCCACAAGTCTACCTCATTAGGATCATCCTCTTCATCAGATTCATCATCAATCTACCCGTCAACATCGTCAACATACGCCTCCCTCGGTTTTCTCTTTGTTTGTGTGTTGGGTGGTTGATTCATCTTCCCATAATTGAAATTGATATCTTTTAACGTGAACAAGATTTCAGATCCAATGGTCTGCTCAGGAGCTTCTTTGAACACTCTTCAGTACCATCAAATAGAGTCCTTTGAAATCTAAATCTATGATTTCCATCTAACCACCGACGATGCCCCATATAAGAGAACTTTTTCCCATTATATAACCACTTTAAACATGTTTGCGCAGCACAACAAGGACAAGGATAATGTCCTTTGGTACTCTAACCAGATAAATTGGCATAAGCCAAGAAATCATTAATAGTCCATAACAAAACTGTATGTAAATAAAAGTTCTCATTTCTTAAGACATCATATGTTTCAACACCCGCCCATAACTATTTCAACTCTTCAATGAATGGTTGCATATAAATGTCAATATCATTTTCGGAACCTTTTTCTCCAAGGAAAATCATAGACAAGATAAAAGAAGATTGCTTCATACAAATCCACGAAGGCAAATTGTAAGAAACAAGCACTATATGTAACACCCCGTACCCGAGACCGTTGCCGGAGTCGGACACGAGGGCTTCACAGACTAAATTCGCTTACTATCGCAGTCCATTTTAAAAATTTCCAGACAGCTGGCTAACTGTGTCGCTGTCACCTTAAAAATCATATCTTGAGTTTCACAACTTGAAAATCAGTTTCGTGATTTTTCCCTGAAACTAGACTCATATGTACATCTACATATTTTTTTCTAGAATTTTTGGTAGGGCCAATTAGTATAGTTTATTAGTTAAAGTCTCCCCTGTTACAGGGATCGACTACACTGACCTTTACGCATTACGACTTGGATATCTCCCTGTACAGGGCTTAAATACTGATGTCTTTTGTTTCCATAGAAACTAGACTCAAAAAGGAATCTATGCATATATGGCATGACTTCTAATTATCTCTGGTTAATTTATAATGAATTTCCAAAGTCGGAACAGGGAATCCAGAAACCGTTCTGGCCCTATCTCTCGAGAACCTGAATATCTCTTAACATACTGTCCATATGATCGTTTCGTTACTTTCCTATGAAAATAGATTCATCAAGGTTCGTTTACATAATTTATTCACTATTTAATTCCATTCCTACTATTTTTAGTGATTTTTCACATCCACATCACTGCTGCTGTCAGCATCTGTTTTTTTTTAAGGCAAACTTTACCTATTTCATGATCCTCCATGGATCAACTAGAGTTTGTCATACATATTCCAAAAGTGATCAAGAATAACCCTTCCCATGGCTAACCGTTACCAACATTTCCATACCTCTCGACGGACAACATACAAAACGATTATAATGCTATGATCAAAGTATATTTAAGCCATTTTCGCATGGCTATCCAAATTTACACAAAACCGAAGGGTACATGACCAACAACAAAAGGGTAGTCCTATACATGCCATTTTCAGAGTTCAACCAAAAGTGTACCAAAAGGGCTTTGATAGTGTGGGCGACTTCGACTTCAATAATCCAGAGTCCGATAGCTGACGAACCAAAATCTATAAAACAGAGATTCAAAGAACGGAGTAAGCATTTAATGCTTAGTAAGTTTTAAGCAAGACAAAGTGTTCTCAATCACTATTATTGGTCATTCATTTCAACTGTTCGATGAAGTTAATCTAGAGCTTCATCTCGATCTATAATATCATTAAACGCAACACTTGGCTGCCACATATATACTTTCGAATAATAATGACCTAGATGGTCAAATATTTCCAAAGCACATTCTTCATCGATTTTCAACTTTCAATAATCCTTTCCACTTGTTCATAATCACATCCATACTTTTAAGTATTTCAACATGACAAGTACTAAATTACCATAGGCACATAAAGAACCAACATATTCCTTATCACATATATGTAAGCTTACAAATCATAATCCTTACCTTGTACTGGCACATCTAGCTCAACCCAACCCATACTCAGATCATAAGGCTTTTGGGCAGAATATGCACTAATACATAAGAATATTTCATCGCATACTTTATTATACGAACATACCATTACCAATTAGATCATTCTCACATTTGGAGTTATAATATTAATCACATTTACCTACCTCTTTGATACTGATAATTCACCTCGAAATCACTCCACCGATGAGTAAGTAATACGTACCTGAACATCTTGAATACATAATACTTATTTGATGGTAACTTAATGCAGATACTCAATATCAAAGTCTTACTTGAATCCTAGCATTTAGCCGTCGGGTCTTTAAAGCTCAGATATAGTACGAGCACGAAGCCTACGGACATTAATCAGGATAATATTCTCGCATAAAGCCTACGGGGTTTTAACCCGGATATAGTACTGACACAATTGCCCTTCGGGACTTATCACATTTATACACTTTCACATCCATCACGTTGGCCACTCGGCCCTGTCACATATATACACTTTCACATTCATCACATCGGCCATTAGGCCTTATCACATATATACACTTTCACATTCATCACATCGGCTATTAGGCCTTATCACATATATACACTTTCACATTCATCACATCGGCCATTAGGCCTTATCACATATATATACACTTTCACATTCATCACATTGGTCATTCGGCCTTATCACATATATACACTTTCACATTCATCACATCGGCCATTAGGCCTTATCACATATATATACACTTTCACATTCATCACATTGGCCATTCGGCCTTATCACATATATACACTTTCACATTCATCACATCGGCCATTAGGCCTTATCACATATATATACACTTTCACATTTATTCAAATATACTTCACATGCCACATATACTATCATGTACAGACTTGGTCTTGGCCGAATCTACATCCATCACTTTCCAATGAATAATTCAATTTTACGCCATACTATCATTTCATGTTCGAATACTCATAAGCTTACAATATCACGATTTAGAATTCAAGTATGGGTTTAATCAATAGCTTATGAGCAACTAAAACAAGTTTTATCCATGTTTACAACAAAATCACATATTCACTACGAGCTGTTTTCCTGAGCAATGGTCACTAAATTATTTATAACCGGAGCTACAAAACTCCAAATCACTTGCCGTTAATTTTTCCTGAATATAGACTCATATATCTTCCATCCATAAAATTTCCAGAATTTTAGGTTTGGCCAATCAATACCAGATTTTTCTTAAAGTTTCCCCTGTTTCACTGTTTGACTAATCTGACCACTCCTCACTACGAATCAAATTTCTCATTTTACAGAATTCAAAATGTGTTGTATTTGATTTCATTTGAAACTAGACTCATTAAGGAGTCTAAGCATATAAATTTTATCTTATAAACATTTTTTTACAATTTATAATGATTTTCTAAAAACAGAACAGGGGATTTCGGAGTCATTCTGACACTGTCCCACACAACTTTAAATATCTCTTTATAGGAAATTTCTTTGCTTCCACGGTCTCTTTTATAAGAAACTAGACTAAATAAGCTTTGATTACATATTTTATTCAGCCTATAATTCCACACCAACAATTTATAGTGATTTTCTAAAATCACGTTACTGCTGCTGTCCAAAGCAAATTATTACAATTTGCTCTTAAATTTCCAAGTCCAAACACATATGAACTTACCATTTGAGTTTAAGACATATCATGGCCACATCATATCTTATTAAATCAACTCATTATGTCCTATTATGATTGAATTTACTCAACGTTTAATCACTTAAAACTTACCTCGGAAGTGGTTTACGACTAGATATCCACGGCTATTCGTTTACTTTCTCTTTATCCAAAATTGCCCCTCTATGCTCTTGAGCTTAATTAACAAAATTTAAACTATTTTAATCACCTTGTTATATCATTAAAAACAACAAGGTAAATCTTCTCAATGAAACTCATACATAAGGCAACACCTCGATACATCTGCACACATTCGGTATTTCATAAAAACCATCCCAAATACATTTACCTAGGTATCACCATGTCGCCTTATATACATATACTAGTTATGTGGTCAATTTTTCCGATGACCTATGCATATAACTAATTACACCTTTAATAATATTCACAAAGCCGATTATCCACATGACTACCTTAGCATATTATTAGTTAGCTTCTTATCCAAATTTGCCATAAAGAAAATTAACTCATATCCCCTCAAGTGCATAAGCAATTGCATCCAAAGGACACTTTAAATGAATGTTATGAAGGTAACCGAATGCACATATATTTATACCAAGGCATCATATGCTTCAAACCAACTATCAAGGCATAAAGCCGAACCTTCAAAATCAATTATCAATACACGTTCAAACATGCCCTCCTACAAATATACAAGTTCTCCCTTGGTTAAACTAAATCATGCTTTAAGGTTTAATGTTCATCTTTAACACAATTACCACACTTCAAACTAAATTTTCAGCTTCATATATCCCACACCAGATTTTTTTTCCATGCTCAATTTCCATGGCCGAATGAAATTATGCCCTAATTCATGAACTTAAACAACATTGGCCAACTTTCCAAGCTCATTTGAGCCATCAAGCACATTTAGTTTGTTCATACTCAACTAGAATCAATTATCCTCCCAAAATCATCAAACATACAAAATATACCCCATTAAGCTCATGACCGATTGCTACATGCTTCATGAACACAAAAATTTTCACATGGGTCTTGTTGCAAGCTTCAAAACCAACCAAAATTCACAACTTTTCAAAGAAAATAACATGAACCTTACCTTATTTGAAGCCTTCTTTTGCCGAATGCCCTAAGCTCAAAGGTTTCTATTTTCTTTCTCAACTCACGGCAAGAAGAAGAAGAAAATGGCCTTGTTATTTTCACCTCAAACATGTTTTTCATTTATTTCATTAACTTTTATTATATTCTGTCTCCCATAACACACTAACACAACATGTTTCCAACATGTTTCACCCCATAACATTTTGTCCACTCTCATGCTCATGGCCGGCCACTACTAATTAGGGGGGAAATTGACATGCAAGTCCACCCTTTTTATTTCATGCACTAATAGATCCTTATGTTTTGACCTATCACATTTCAAAAGTGTCACACATAAGTCCTATTGACTAAATTCACATGCAATTTACTAAATCAAAGCTTAAAACTTTCACACATTCGTATTCACATATAATAGTCATAAAATATGACGGCTAATTATTTTTATGACTCGATTTTGTGGTCCCGAAACCACTTTTCGACTAGGGTCAAATTAGGGGTGTCACACTATAGGCCAAGTACTATACGAAGTACTCATGATTTTAAAAGGATTAAATCCATCAGATGCTAATCTAAGCCTCACATTCTAAGGATCGCTTGCAAAGCTTAGAAATTTACTATCAAATGATTTTCAAGCTAAAGAATCTGCAGGATGCCTTAATATTCCATCATCAGTTTGTTCATCATGATGCCACCTTATAGACTCAAC
Source organism: Gossypium hirsutum (assembly GCF_007990345.1). Classification (NCBI taxonomy): domain Eukaryota; kingdom Viridiplantae; phylum Streptophyta; class Magnoliopsida; order Malvales; family Malvaceae; genus Gossypium; species Gossypium hirsutum. Next base: position 37,462,632 of record NC_053426.1, on the reverse strand, counting down.
TGTCTTTGATGACATGAAAAGCCTTCGAAGCCTTGGTATTAGTGGAAAATATCGTAAAATCTTTATTGGCTTCTTTCTTTATTGTGTCTTACCTTCATCCTCATTCACATCCTCTGTATTCATATTCATCCAATGAGTTTACTGCAAATATGACAAGACTGTTGGTTTTTTCGATTACCTCAATACAAGATGCAGTCATTTGGGTAACTATGAATTTTTTCGTACCCAAGGCCTAAATCTTTTATCAGTTTCCTCATATCTTTGCATAAATGAGGGTTTTTTGCAAACGAAAACATATCTCTCAAAAACTCCAACAGCATTGTAAAAGAGTTTTTAGTCCACCCTTCCAAACATTTTATGTGAAAAAGACGAATGTAGAAGGACATTTTTGAAAATTTTGATCCCTTGTAAAGTTCTTCATTCATTTCATTAAGTAACTTGTAGAAATTCGCCGCTTCTCCATTTGGCTCTTCATCAGGTAGACTTCTTCCTGTTCTGGTAAAAGCATTTCCACCAAGATTACAATCATTGGATGCAATAAATTTAGGTGGAAATTATTGCAAACCATGACTGTGCATATTAAATGCATCCCACAACATACCTTCCATCTCATCTTCTTTAACAGACTGATGGTAAGCACTATGAGGATAAGCCAGATTAATCGTAGAAGAGGTCCTACTAGATGTACACTTTCCATGGAAAATCCATTTTTTATACCCTCAAATAAAGCCATCAACAATTACATGTTCGTAGACAACTTCACGAAAATGCCAATTGATGTTGCCATTTTTCTTACACGAGCAAAGAATCATATTCTCTTGGCTTGCATTTTGAAATGCCAAATTTAGAAAATTTTGTACTCCATTTCGATAGTCATTGCTTACCCTTGACAAATTCATCCAACTCTTATCCATTTTGTAGTTCCTGAAGTCTAAAGTTGACAATAAATTACACGGGTAAGTTGTTTATTTATAAGTATAATTAAGTTATGTAAATTATGATATGATATCTATTTATGTATTATGTAAGTTATGTAAGCTATGACATTTATGTTATGATATATATTTATGTATTATGTAAGTTATGTAAGTTATGTAAGTTATGACATTTATGTTATGATATATATTTATGTATTATGTATGTTATGTGAGTTATGTAAGTTATGATATGCCAACATTTTAATAAGATTAACTAAATAATCACATTATAAAAATACATAATATATTAATTAAAAGTTTTTTTTTTGGCTCTAATAAAGGGATGAAATTCGAATATACCATTCACTTTTTCATAGCTGTAAACAAGACAGGATGACCTCAACGACATAATTTTGAAACATCTAAATAAATAACTAAAATAGTTGTTCTATATCTATTAGTGTTAATTGTATAAAATTGGAAGATTGAAGCACAAAATGGTTAACGTGATGGGGCATTAATAGAAGGGAAATAAAAAATAAAATATAGAGGCCTTGAACCTTATCTTATTAATAGAACAACTGTTTAATGGCTATTATCTCAGCCATTTCTGATCCCCTAGCTACTATCAGCCTTGAGAACAAAGCAGTGGCGTACAACTCAATCTTTTTAATTCAGAGTCAAAATTCTAGAGAATAAATTTCCAAAATAGCAGTGGCGTACAACTTAATTTTTTTAATTCTTATCTAAGTGTTGTTGCTCTAACTTCCAAGTGTTTGTTTACTTAATTGTCTTCAAAGTGAATTGCAAAAACTCATGAAACATTATTTCCTTGTTTCCTTGTTTCCTTCGGTCACATTATTTCATTGTCTATCACACAATCCATCGGCTAAATTGGTAGATTTTGATGTTTTTAAGTCATGGTTATAATGGCATGTATAGGTGTTTTTGTTTGATGATATAGCCATTTGTGTTGGCTTGAAATTATAGTCTTTTGGGTGATGAAATAGTTGTTATGTTGGCATGTATACGTGGCCTATTAATGGTTTATATTTTGGTGTTTATGGTGATTAAATGATGGAAGTTGGGATGGTAACTAAAAAATGCATACTTTGAGATGTTTTTTAATATGCTTGGATATGGTCATTTGGTATATGGGATGTAGTTGACATATATGGCTAATGGTGTTAATTTTTAGTGATGATAGATGTTAAATGGCTAGTGTGAATTTGATATGTGAACTTAGTGGTAAGTTTTGGCATACATTTAGTTAGAAGTTGGTTGATTTATGCCTAAATTATGCAATTATATAATACATGTTGGTTGTTGTGATTGAGGTGCCTTTTGGGCATATTGGTTGTATGATCAAACACCTTACTGGTTTAGCTTGTTGATGATTGGTTTGGTGTATTTTGAATGCTTGATTATATGTGGAAAAATGGTTGTAGGAGTATGCATCTTGAGTGAGAGAAATGGCTTGGAAATGGCCTGTTTTTTGTCCACATGGCCAAAGACATGGCCGTGTGTCCCCTGTAGCTTACAAAGGGTTGCAAGTTAGGTAGTTACACGGCCTAGCACATGACCTAGAACACAGGCATGTAAGGCTATTTCAAAGGGTACATGGCCTGGCACACAGGTGTGTGGCTTGGCTATGTGACCTAAGTAAGAGAGTTACACGGGTACGGACACGAGTTGGGACACGGCCGTGTGTCCCTACTTTGAATTCCCATACGGCCTGAGATACGGGAGTGTGTCTCAGCCATGTGGGTCGCACGGCCTGGCCACACGCCTTGTGACCTCTATAGTTTAAAAATTTTCATTTTTTTCCCAAAAATTCTATATGTTTCTGATTTAGTCTCGATTCGTTTCTAATGTGTTTTAGGGCCTCAAGGGCTCGTATAAGGGACAATATGTATGTCATTGATTGATTTTTCTTTGAATGATGTTGTGAATTAGATGTTTTAAATTTTTTATAGTTTTGAATCGTAAACTTCGATAATGCTCTGTAACTCATTCTGGCGACGGATACGGGTTATGTAACACCCCAAATCCAGCCCAGACGTTATGGCCGAATCTGACGTGCCACATTGAAGTTAAAACCCACGTTTCGTTTTAGCGTTTTAAAATAACCATCTTAAGTTAACAAAGTGAATGGAAGCTGTGCACCAGGTAGGTATCCGAAACAGAGGAGGTGAGCCATGAAGGCTGCTTAAGTACCAAGCTCTTCGATTGGATCCAATCCTAGACATGCCCACAACCATTGCCACACTTTTATAACCGAGTTGAAAATTCATTTAGGTAGATATCTTTGATAAACAGATTAATCGTGTTGTTACGTTATTTTGAAAACGAGTATCATTTTGTAAATGCGCCCTAAGTCTAGCCCATTTTAATTATTATCAGCAAAAATTTAGAGTTATTCAAAATAAAATAATCCCAGAAAGAAAATAAAGTTAAAATGGCCTTATTACAACCCAAATATAAATAGTAAATAAGATAAACTAAAGAAAACCAGTCACTTATTTCAAAAGCCCAAAAGCGATCACTGTGGCCACTCTAAATCCCCTCCGGCTCCAAGTCCCCCTATCAAGGCTCACCTGCAAGGTTAAGGAAGGGGTGAGTTTAGAAACTCAGCGTGTAACAAGCCCCTTTCAGAGCCCAAAACAATATTAGCCTGCTGGGCCTAAGCCCAAATTCAATCTCAACATATACTGGGCCGAAGCCTCTTCATAATTCACATTACTAGGCCGAAGCCTTTTATAATTCACAAATCATATCACTGGGCCGAAGCCTTTACTGTAAACGGTATAGCCCATAGGCCCATTTCAATAATACATGCAACATCAATGAACATATGCAAGCCTATTTGGGGAGACTACTCAACCTACCAACCGCCACTCTCCACCCGTACCAACCAAGCTCTCCATGTGGGGAATAACTCAACCCACCCAACCAAACTCTCCACTGGCAGCATAGCTGCTTTATCATATAACTGGAGGCCTAGCCTCTTTTAAAAACTGGGGCAAAGCCCTTTTTGATAAACTGGGGCAAAGCCCTTTTCGATAAACTAGGGCAAAGCCCTTTTGCACTTCCTCTATTCATATAAAACTCAACCCATGCATAAAAGAATACATCATATGCATATCATACATATCATGTGCATATCATATCAAATCTTGTATATCAAAATCTCATGCATCAAACTCATAATTAAACCCTAGGGGTAAAATAGTCATTTTCATATTATAAGGGTAATTTCGTAATTTTACCAAAATATCAGGGTTCCCATGTTCATTAACAATTATCAATAACTCCAAGTGTTTAAACAATGATTTTAACGCACTTTATCAAATTCGGGCCTTTTGGGCCTAAAACCCCTAATGGGCTCTATATAGCCGATTTAGTCATTTAGGCCCATTTAGCCTATATTTCATAGCTGTATTAACAGTCTTAACGCGCAATTTAATAGGATTTCATTTTTTACCAACTTTACCCAAATGGGCCCGAAAGCCCATTGGGCTCGATTTTAGCCCCTCGAGGCCCAACTTACCATCGTGCACCAAACCGTGCCCTTACCTATTCCAACGATCCCGATCATCGAACTTAGCGAATCTAACTAACCTATGAGCGTTCGCATGCTCAAGAGTCCTCAAAATGCCAGAATTTTGACATTTCGGCTTTTCGGCAAATATCGAGTTAAGCTACGAAAGAAGGTTCGTTGCACACCTGATTTGCGATATTCCTTGACGAGATCTCCTACGTGATTTCTCCTATATTCAACCGCTTATAGATTAGATCATGATAACATTTAAACCAAATCGAAAACTATCTATTATCATCTCTTACATATTCGGCCACCATCCACAATGGCCCTAGGGTTCATACCTTTGCCGAAATTGATGACTAGATCTAGATTTAGTCACTCCGATGATCCAAGCTTATCCGAATCGATACCCCACGCCTTGCTACTCCTCCAACGTATCTACTCCACTATATAAACCATAAAAATCAATTGCAAAAACCCAATAAGGCTTACATCACAAATTGACAACCACCCTCAACTATAGGGGTTTCGGCTTTTGTCAACAGTTACTACTGAATTGACTTAGAGTACGAACACTTACCACAGTCTCCCTCCTTGAACCGTTTAATGCCTAGAAGATAAAGGGATTGGCCACCAAAACGTGAAGGGAAAAAGAAGGTTGCTGGTCAATAAAGAATCGGTACCACCAAGCTTCACAGGTTCGGCTTTTGTAGCTTTTCGGCAGATGTGGAGGTAAGAAAAGAAGTAGTAGATGAACGAAAGGGAGTAGTGGGCTGGTTTTAGAAAAAGAAAAGAAAGGAAGGAATGATGAATGGTAGGGTGGTAGGTTCGGCTAGAGAAGAAGAAAGAAAAATAAAAGACTAATCTTAAAGAAGAAAACGGCACATCCTAAGTCTCTAATGCCGAAAATACTAACCTAATACCCCTCTGCCGAAATCCCCTCTTTAATCCCCTCTATTCGGCTAACTCTATCTCTCTCTCAAATCCCTAAAATCTCTCCCCTTATTCCTCCTTAATCCTTGCATTTGACTGATTCAATCTCTTTCCTACAGAGTTCCATTCGGCTACAACTCCTGCATGCTCAAAGCATAAAAATAACATCACTTTTGCCATCACAGGGGATCGAACCCAGGTTTCCTCCAACCACTTGCACGCCACCTTTTTAGCACCCTAGTGGCATCACTTAACCACTCTACCAAAGGCTCTTTTGTGATACATTTTACCTACAATTTTTAATAAAGCCACCTATCCAAAGCCCCTAACTGCTTAAGTCCAAAATTCAAAAATTCTACCGGGTTCTGGCCATCGCATGGGCCTTCCATAAGCCCATTTACACACTCCAATTATGAATTTCACAACCAAATACCTAATCTTAAAAACTTTACCAAAAACTCGAGAATCACGAAAAAACCCGGAAATCAGGATATTACAACTCTACCCTCCTTAAAGAAATTTCGGCCTCGAAATTTTTACCTGATCCAAGCAGTTGAGGGTACTGCTGACGCATGCCTCCTCGGTCTCCCAAGTAGCTCCTTCCTTGCCATGGTTTCTCCAAAGTACCTTCACTAATGGGACTGACTTCCTTCTCAGCACCTTGATGTCACTGCACAGGTTCTTCTTCGAAGGTCAAATCTGACTATACTTCGATTTCTGCAACTGGCACAATATGAGTTGGGTCAGAATGATATCGCCTGAGCATGGACAAATGAAAAATGTCGTGAATACGATCCAGATCTGAAGGTAACTCTAGCTGATAAGCCACCGGCCCTATCTGCTTAATAATTCGATAAGGCCCAATGAACCATGGACTCAACTTGCCCTTCTTACCAAATCTCAATATCTTCTTCCACGGTGAAACTTTCAAAAAGACCATGTCCCCTACAGCATATTCAATATCCTTACGCTTCAGATCAGCATAAGACTTTTGTCGATCCGTTGCCTCCTTTAACCAATTCCTGACACCTTAACCTTGTCTTCAGCATCCGCTACCAACTCTAGCCCAAGTACTTGCCTTTCCCCCAACTCTACCCAACAAGTAGGCGAACGACACCTTCGCCCATATAGTGCCTCATAAGGAGCCATCTGAATACTTGCTTGGTAACTGTTGTTATACGCAAACTCCACCAATGGAAAGTAATCCTCCCAACCGCCCCTAAATTCAATAACACAACCTCTCAACATGTCTTCTAGAACCTGAATGACCCTTTCTGACTGCCCATCCGACTGAGGGTGAAAAGCCGTACTGAAATCCAATCGCATTCCCAACACCTCATGCAACTTCTGTCAAAATCGAGATGTAAACATTGGGTCTCGGTCAGAAATTATCGATACCGGCACCCTATGCAACCGCACTATCTCTGCCACATACAACTTGGCCAACTTCTAAAGTGAGTAATCGGTTCGGACCGGTATGAAATGGGCAGATTTCGTGAGCCTATCCATAATTACCCAAACTGAATCTTTCTTGGAAGGTGTCAACGGCAACCCACTTACGAAATCCATAGTTACCCTTTCCCACTTCCAAAGTGGTATCTTTACTGGCTGTAACAATCCTGAAGGCAGTTGACACTCGGCCTTTACTTGTTGACACGTCAAACATTTCCCCACAAATTCGGTCACTTCTCGCTTAAGCCCAGGCCACCAATATAGCTCTCGCAAGTCTCGATACAACTTACTCCCTCCTGGATGCATAGCACATGGTCCACTATGTGCCTCCCTTAAAATCATCAACCTCAAATCAGAGTCCTTCGGCACACAAATTCTTCCTCGAAAACAAAGAACCCCATCACTATTCAACCCAAAATCTGGATTTTCCCCCTTCTCAACTTGCTGAAACTGAGAAACCAACGACTCATCCACCAACTGCTGCTTCTTAATCTGCTCCACCCAAGTCGGTCTCATTTGCAACTCTGCCAATAAGCTTCCATCGTCATACAAACTTAAACGAGCAAACATTGCCTTCAATTCCGCCACAGTCCTTCGACTTAACGTATCAACCACGACCTTTGCCTTACCTGGATGGTACTCAATCGAACAGTCATAGTCCTTTAACAACTCTATCCACCTTCGCTGTCTAAGATTCAGCTCCTTTTGAGTCAGCAAGTACTTAAGACTCTTGTGATCCGTATAGATAATGCATCTCTCCCCATACAAGTAGTGCCTCCATATTTTAAGTGCAAAAATCACCGCTGCCAACTCCAAGTCATGAGTAGGATAGTTTACCTCATGAGGCTTAAGCTGTCGCGAAGCATAAGTGACCACTTTACCCTCTTGCATCAACACGCAGCCCAAACCTACATGTGACGCATCGCTGTACACAGTGAAATCTTTACCAGACTCTGGCTGAATCAACACTAGTGCCTCAGTCAAAACCTTCTTCAGCTTCTCAAAAGCCTCTTACTGCTTATTTGTCCAAACAAAAGGTGTTCCCTTCCTTATAAGTTTAGTTAACGGTGCTGCCAACATAGAAAATCCTTCCACAAATCTTCGATAATAACCTGCCAACTCCAGAAAACTTTGGATTTCTGTTACTGACCTTGGTGGCTTCCATCCCAGAATTGCCTCAATCTTTCGAGGGTCTACCTTGATCCCCTCAGCAGACACAACATGCCCCAAGAAAGTTACTTCCTTCAGCCAAAACTCACACTTACTAAACTTTGCATAAAGTTGCTTTTCCCGGAGCACTTGCAGCACAATACGAAGATGTTCATCATGCCTCTCTTCCGTTTCCAAATACACCAAGATATCATCGATAAAAATGACTACGAACTGATCCAAGTATGGATGAAACACCCGATTCATTAAATCCATGAATACTGTCGGTGCATTAGTCAAGCCAAAGGGCATAACCAGAAACTCATAATGACCATATCGAGTCCTGAATGCTGTCTTATGAATATCCACTTCCTTGTCTTTCAACTGATGATATCCTGACCAAAGGTCGATCTTAGAAAATACCGAGGCTCCTCTTAGTTGGTCGAACAGATCGTCGATTCTTGGTAACGGGTACTTGTTCTTGATCGTCAGTTTGTTCAACTGCCGATAGTCAATGTACATCCGGATGGTCCCATCTTTCTTCTTTACGAACAGCACTGGTGCGCCCCATGGGGAAACACTTGGTCTTATAAAACCTCTATCCAACAGTTCCTGAATCTAAGCTTTCAATTCTACCAACTCCTTTGGTGCCATCCTATAAGGCGCAATAGACACAGGAGCTGTTCCAGGTAACAAGTCGATTCCGAACTCGACTTCTCTGTTCGGAGGTAATCCAGGAAGTTCCTCCAGAAATACATCTTGAAATTCTTTAATGGTCCTAACCGACTCTACAGTTATCCCCTCAGATTCAGCTTGTCTTACAAATGCCAAGAACGCCTCACAACCTTTCCGAATCAACTTCTCGGCCCTTAAAGCCGAGACAACGTTGGACAAATAGTTCCTTTGCTCCTTTATGACCATTATCTCCTCATCCTTGGTAGTTCTTAGTACCATTCTCTTAGCAGCACAATCCAACGTCGCCCTATGCTTAGCTAGCCAGTCCATTCCCCAGATAAGATTAAAATCCCCAAATGGTAGCTCCATCAAATCTCTTTCAAAAATCTTATCTTGTGTCTCTAAAGGCACCCCTCTACAGAGTTTATCTACCTTAACCGAGTGTCCTAAAGGGCTTATCACCGATACCCCACTCATCGTCTCCTCAGGAAACACACCCAATGCCCCAGATACATCACAAGTAACATACGAGTGAGTGGAACCCACATCAATCAAAGCAGTATAAGGCGTGCTATGAATAAAGAACGTATCAGTTATAACATCAGGAGCGTCACCCTTCTCACGACGCTTGCAGCATAAGCCAACGCCGGCTGTCGAGCTTCAGCGTGTCCAGCAGCTCTGCCAGATGCACCTCTACCTTGCCCACGGCCTCTCTGTGGTGGTGGTCCTCCTTGCTGTGGTTGAACATCCTTTTGCTCCGTAGCTAGTTCCTGAGCTGCTCTCCGAGGACATTCTCTGAACTTATGCTCCTTTGACCCACATCGAAAACATGCTCCAGTTCGTTTCCAACACTCCCCCATATGCAACTTGCCACAGTCCTTGCAAGCCTGCGGTCTAAAAGTATTCACTGGAACTGCCCAAACTGGTTCCTCCATTCTAGCTCTTTTAAAATTCCTATTTGCAACACCTGGGGGTCTAGAATCCCTCCTAAATCTGGGTCGATCCTTCTCACGATTCTGCCGTTCAGTCAGTTTTACTTTCTCGACTATCTTAGCCTTTTCTACCAATGCAGCGGAATCACGCTCCCTCTGTGGAGCTATCAGTATCCTAAGCTCATCGCGGAGGCCATCCTCAAATCGAACACTACATTCATATTCAGTCGCAACTATCCCGCTGGCGTATCGACTCATCCTCAAGAATTCTGCCTCATACTCCGCGGCAGTCTTATTACCCTGAGTCAAATTCAAAAATCCTTTCGACGGGCATCCACATAACTATCTCCAACATACCTCCCCTTGAAAGCAGTCTTGAACAATTCCCAGGTTACTCGTTCAATCGGGGTACTCTCCCTTACGGTGATCCACCATCAGTACGCCTCATCTCATAGCAACGACACAGCCCCCTTCAACTTTTGCTCCACAGAGCAATCTAAATTGTCCATAATCCGCTCTGTTGCCTCTAGCCAATATTCAGCCATGTTTGGGGCTACTCCAGATACGCCCCTAAAAACTTCTACTCCATTAGCCTGGAGTCGTTCCGAGATGGATCCCCTATTCACTGTCCCAGTGCTAGCTCCAACAACTCTTTCTAAAACCCTTAACATTGCTTGGGACAAAGCATCGTCCCCCGCAGCCCGATCATATGACCCAGTCTCAGTTGCTTGTGGCACGGATGCCTCCTCAGCTAGCCTATGCCCTGAGGATGAAGATTCTGCTTGTACCCTTCCGCGACCACGTCCGCGGCCTCGTCCACGAGTTTCTCTTGTACTCATATCGAATTATCTGATTACGAATTTTATGATATTAGTTTAATGTTCAATTATAGGATGTCTTATGGAAATTATAGCAGTTCAAGTATTGTTTTCGCAACGTCGTAGCCTAGCTACAGTTCTCATTCCTACTATTTTACAGCTCTACCCTATCTAAAGTATCATAATAGGGTCTCAGTTCTATACATCGCATCATATCAATATCATATAACGTAAAAAGAGAGTATACTTACAAACTTGGTGCCAGGGATTCAATGTGCCACTTCTTTCTCCAATCCATTTAAAACCCAAAAACCATGTATTTGGTCACAGAAAATAGAAATTCTTAAATTTTTGCTTTAAAATACCTTTGTTTGAAACTCTTGATTTTAGACCCGTTTAAAAACCCACAGCCGAGTTGTTGCAACCGGGCTCTGATACCACTAAATGTAACACCCCAAACCTGGCCCAGATGTTATGGCCGAATCCGATGTGCCACATTGAAGTTAAAACCCACGTTTCATTTTAGCGTTTTAAAATAACCGTCTTAAGTTAACAAAGTGAATAGAAGCTGTGCACCAGGTAGGTATCTGAAACAGAGGAGGTGAGCCATGAAGGCTGCTTAAATACCAAGCTCTTCGATTGGATCCAATCCTAGACATACCCACAACCATTGCCACACTTTGATAACCGAGTTGAAAATTCATTTGGGTAGATATCTTTGATAAACCGATTAATTGTGTTGTTACGTTATTTTGAAAACGAGTATCATTTTGTAAACGCGCCCTAAGTCTAGCCCATTTTAATTATTATCAGCAAAAATTTAGAGTTATTGAAAATAAAATAATCCCAGAAAGAAAATAAAGTTAAAATGGCTTTATTACAACCCAAAAATAAATAGTAAATAAGATAAACTAAAGAAAACCAGTCACTTATTTCAAAAGCCCAAAAGCGATCACTGTGGCCACTCTAAATCCCCTCCGGCTCCAAGTCCCCCTATCAAGGCTCACCTGCAAGGTTAAGGAAGGGGTGAGTTTAGAAACTCAGCATGTAACAAGCCCCTTTCAGAGCCCAAAACAATATTAGCCTGCTGGGCCTAAGCCCAAATTCAATCTCAACATATACTGGGCCGAAGCCTCTTCATAATTCACATTACTAGGCCGAAGCCTTTTATAATTCACAGATCATATCACTGGGACGAAGCCTTATTGTAAACGGTATGGCCCATAGGCCCATTTCAATAATACATGCAACATCAATAAACATATGCAAGCCCATTTAGGGAGACTACTCAACCCACCAACCGCTACTCTCCACCCGTACCAACCAAGCTCTCCATGTGGGGAATAACTCAACCCACCCAACCAAATTCTCCACTGGCAGCATAGCTGCTTTATCATATAACTGGAGGCCTAGCCTCTTTTAATAACTGGGGCAAAGCCCTTTTTGATAAACTAGGGCAAAGCCCTTTTCGGTAAACTAGGGCAAAGCCCTTTTGCACTTCCTCCATTCATAAAAAACCCAACCCATGCATAAATGAATACATCATGTGCATATCATACATATCATGTACATATCATATCAAATCATGTATATCAAAATCTCATGCATCAAACACATAATTAAACCCTAGGGGTAAAATAGTCATTTTCATATTATAAGGGTAATTTCGTAATTTTACCAAAATATCATGGTTCCCATGTTCATTAACAATTATCAATAACTCCAAGTGTTTAAACAATGATTTTAACGCACTTTATCAAATTTGGGCCTTTTGGGCCCAAAACCCCTAATGGGCTCTATATAGCCAATTTAGTCATCTAGGCCCATTTAGCCTATATTTCATAGCGGTATTAACAGTCTTAATGTGTAATTTAACAGGATTTCATTTTTTACCAACTTTACCCAAATGGGCCCAGAAGCCCATTGGGCCCGATTTCAGCCCCTCGAGGCCCAACTTACCATCGTGTACCAAATCGTGCCCTTACCTGTTCCAACGATCCCGATCATCGAACTTAGCGAATCTAACTAACCTATGAGCGTTCGCATGCTCAAGAGTCCTCGAAATGCCAGAATTTCAGCATTTCGGCTTTTTGGCGAATTTCGAGTTCAGCTACGAAAGAAGGTCCGTTACACAGCTGATTTGTGATATTCCTTGACGAGATCTCCTACGCGATTTCTCTTATAATCAACCGCTTATAGATTAGATCATGATAACATTTAAACCAAATCGAAAACTATCTATTATCATCTCTTACATATTCGGCCACCATCCACAATGGCCCTAGGGTTCATACCTTTGCCAAAATTGATGACTAGATCTAGATTTAGTCACTCCGATGATCCAAGCTTATCCGAATCGATACCCCACGCCTTGCTGCTCCTCCAACGTATCTACTCCACTATATAAACCATAAAAATCAATTGCAAAAACCCAATAAGGCCTACATCACAGATCGGCAACCACCCTCAACTATAGGGGTTTCGGCTTTTGTTAACATTTACTACTGAATCAACTTAGAGTACGAACACTTACCACAGTCTCCCTCCTTGAACCGTTTAACGCCTAGAAGATAAAGGGATTGGCCACCAAAACGTGAAGGGAAAAAGAAGGTTACTGGTCAATAAAGAATCGGCACCACCAAGCTTCACAGGTTTGGCTTTTGCAGCTTTTCGGCAGATGTGGAGGTAAGAAAAGAAGTAGTAGATAAACAGAAAGGAGTAGTGGGCTGGTTTTGGAAAAAGAAAAGAAAGGAAGGAATGATGAATGGAAGAGTGGTAGGTTCGGCTAGAGAAGAAGAAAGAAAAAGAAAAGACTAATTCTAAAGAAGAAAACGGCACATCCTAAGTCCCTAATGCCGAAAATACTAACCTAATACCCATCTGCCGAAATCCCCTCTCTAATCCCGTCTATTCGGCTAACTCTATCTCCCTCTCAAATCCTTAAAATCTTTCCCCTTATCCCTCCTTAATCCATGCGTTTGACTGATTCAAACTCTCTCCTACAGAGTTCCATTCGGCTACAACTCCTGCATGCTCAAAGCATAAAAATAACATCAATTTTGCCATCACAAGGGATCGAACCCAGGTTTCCCCCAACCACTTACACGCCACCTTTTTAGCACCCTAGTGGCGTCACTTAGCCACTCTACCAAAGGCTCTTTTGTGATACATTTTACCCACAATTTTTAATAAAGCCACCTATCCAAAGCCCCTAACTGCTTAAGTCCAAAATTCAAAAATTCTACCGGGTTCTGGCCATCGCATGGGCCTTCCATAAGCCCATTTACATACTCCAATTATGAATTTCACAACCAAATACCTAATCTTAAAAACTTTACCAAAAACTCAAGAATCACGAAAAAACCCAAAAATCAGGATATTACAGGTTAGGGGTGTTACATTATGTTATTATATGAATATTGTGATATATGCTTGGATGTTATGTGATTATATGTGTATTGTGACATATGCTTGAATGTTATGTGATTATATGTGTAATATGTTATATGCTTAAAAGTGAATGTGATTACCATGTAAATGAACTTGTAAATAATGCATGAGAGTATAATATGACACTAGAGTTGGAACTATTGAGGTTGTGTTATATGGTTGTTTAGTTAATGCTTAATGAACTATTTACATGGTAGTTGTTCTAGGAATTCACTAAGCTTGTTAAGCTCACCCACTCCTTTTAAACCCTTGTAGAGTAGCTAAGTGTCGGTGTGAGCGGTGTGGTTCCGATGGGTGATCCAAGGAAGTTTATTTCCATGATTTCGTAGGTGCTATCATTATTTGTTTATATTTTGGGAATAGGGCAATGTGGTAGACTTTTATTGATATTTACCATGAGGTTTTGGATGCTTCCATAGCTTATTTGTTCCTAAGTTTATGAGATTCGTTTTGTATTATGTTGGTTATTGCTCGGACTTACTTTCAATATTTGAGACTATTATTATGGTTGTTTTGATGTTTATTTGATGATGATATGATAGCATGATGAATTCGTACAAGTTAGGATGACTTATACGCTTAAAAATGTTGTATTTATCTGGTCTAAAGTAGAGGTTTCGAACTTCATGTTGTAAAAATGATACCTCTGTTATTTTGAAATGTGCAGGAAGCTAGAATCATAAATTTTTATTGATACCCTATCACAAGTAACAACACTCGGGGTAATTTTATCGATACTTTTTCAATTGTACCAATATTTTCTTGTGTTTTGATTTTAGACGAGAAATAGAATGTTGATTTGGTATCAATTTTCCATATGATATTGAAATCGTGCAAGGAAAATATCGATACCCACGTTCTGGTTGGATATCTATGTGATTGTCTTGGAAATTTTGCTAAGTGATCCTAATGCATGTTCAATTATTGCAATAAGTTTATTTAAAGTATGTTTGGCATGTTTTAATGATGATTGATATATGCTTGACTAAAAATTTATGATCACTGATAAAGAGGATGATTTCTTAATAATGTGACAATTTACTATGAGTATGACATGAGACGGTGGTGTGGCATCCTGATATTCGGGCTTGGCGACCAGGTCGGGTACAAAGAACACGGCAATAAACTCTTGTTAGTGGCCAATTGAACACTTCACATATGGCCAGAAACCTACTACGATCAAAGCTATCCAAGAGGATGTTAAGTATCAACAAATAGTGGATAGACTTAACTGTAACACTCTGAATCCGACTTGTCCAGATTAGGGTTATGGAGCATTACCATACAATCGTAAATATTTAAAAAACATAATATTCAACAGTTTAAATATATCATAAACCATTCATTCACTCACATTTTTTCCCTAAATCGAGCCTTTGAGGCCTTAGAAATAACTTAGAAGCAATTTGGGACTAATTTGAAACAATATGGAAAGTTTAGGAAAAAGTAGCAAAATTTGAAAACAGGAGTCACACGGCCGTGTGACATAGCCCTAGGCCATGTAACTTTTGAAATAGGGACACACAGCCGTGTCCCAACCTGTGTAACTTACTGAGCAAGGTCACACTACCGTGTCACACACCCCTGTGCCAAGCCGTGTGATAGGCCTTGTAACTCACTGACTTGAACCCTTAGAAAACTTCAGATGCTACACGGCTGGGTCACACACCGGTGTCCCAGGCTGTGTGAACCAAAAATTTACATAAAATCAAACCACTTCATGCATAAACATTCAAACAAATTGTGCACGCCTTCAAGGGATCCAAAACACCATCTAAAGTATGCATAAGCATACCATTTCAAGCATCTTAGACCACCTAACTAATATGCCATTCAAATACACCACAATTATACTAAAACATTATATACCAAAACATTACAAATGACTATTACATGACCATAAAAGACCAATTCCAAACCATCATTTTCAAGTATTTTAGGATGGTCAAAATGACCTAACTTTAAGCAAGCACTAAAAGTTCATCAAGTTCAAACTTAAACTTCACAAGTATAATCATACCAATTCACCATTTTCACATTCACAAAACATCATAGTACTAAAGAATTCTCCTATTACATGCCACTTTAACCAACTTGAAACAAGTACAAAATGACTACCAAGGTATAGATGATAGTGTGTGAGATTCCAAACCGATCCAATCGATGCAACGATTCCAAGAGTCTTATAAAATCAAATTAAAACAATAAGCAAGAAAAGTCTTAGTAAGTTCGATAAATCAACTCATTTACTATAAATTTCGAAGTTTCCAAGGGACATTAATATTTTTTTCACTGACAATAAGCCTGAATAACATCAGCAGTAAGCCTACTAAACACTAAGCCTGAATAACACCGACACTAAGCCTGCTAGGCACTAAGCTAGAAGAACATCGACATTAAGCCTGCTAGGCACTAAGCCTGAATAATAGTACGGTTCAACATTTACATATCAATACTTAGCATAATTTAAATATTAATTCACTAACAAGGAATTGAATTCAATTATACATAAACATAAAATGAACTTACTAGACTAGTTTACAGTAACCACAAAAGCACAGGGGCTACTCTAAAATCTTTTCTTTTCCATGAACATCAACACGTTCATGATTTAAAACAATATTTTCATTCAATTGAGTACTTATAAACTTCAATTTTAATCCAAAATTCATATTTATGAAAAATTACAAAATTACCCTAATATTTAATTTTTTTTACAATTTAATCCTTAAGTTCATAACTTGCAATTTAACCATTTTAACTACAATAAAATTTAACTAATGATACCTTAAAACAATCCATTAAACATTTCACAAAAAAAAAAACCATGGATTTACACTTTAAACAATTTAATCCCTATTTATAAAATTCATCAAAAATCACTTAACAAAATATGTTTATCTTACAACAAAGATTAATAATCTACCAAATAACATCAAAACACATTCAAGAACATCCATGGAAATTCCCTCAACCTTTAAAAATTTTGCAAATTAACACCCAGGCTAGTTAGATTAAGCTAAAACAGATTTAAAAACATAAAAATCACTAAAAAGGGGACTCGAAATCACTTACATGCAAGAAAAAAGCATGATAGGTGACATCAAAAGAAAAATTGGCACAGGTATTTCTAGCAACACGGAAGACAATCCATGGAGAAAAGGTAAGGAGCATGTGAAAGTAATTGTACTTCGATCGGGAAAAGTACTAAGTAGCTTAGAAACCACTACTCCAGAAACAATTGCAAAGAACAATGAATAACCTCAAGAAGTACCCTTATAAGCGGAATATGAGCCAGAACCAGAGGAGGTAATCACATCGGCAACAGAGACAAAAAGTAAATAACTAAAGATTTTTTTTGGTTCAAAAATCTCATTCCCTTTGAGACTAGAAGAAAAGCAAAAGAGGGATGAGGATGAATTTGTAAGTTCCCCAAACCTGTTTAAAACATTAAATGTTAACCTAACTTTAATTGAGTTAATTGAAAAGGTTCCCAAATATGCTAATTTTTAAACGAGATGATGGTTAGAAGTAAGAAAATTAAGGTAGAAGAACAAGTTACTTTAAATGCTTTCTATATCATGATTATTAAAGACAAGTATCTAAAAAATTGAAAGACCCGAGAGGTTTTATATTCTCTTGAGATAAGGAGTATTCATTTTAATAGAGCTCTATGCGATCTAGGAGCTAGATTAATTTAATGCCTTCATTGATTTTTGAAAAACTCGGGTTAGGGGATCTGAAAACTACTCAAATAACATTACAGTTGGCTAACAGGTCTTTGGTACATCCAAAAGGTGTATTGGAATATGTGTTAGTCAAAGTGAGAAGTTTTATTATCCCCATAGATTTTATGGTACTTGGTTTTGAAGAAGATTGTGAGATACCAATCTTATTAGAAAGACTCTCTTTAGCCACTTTTAGATCCACCATTGATTTAGAAAGGAATGAATTAACTATGAAAATTAACGGTGAGACTAAAAATTTTAAATGTGGCCATCAATCAAGCGATAAAGATAGGAGAAAGTTAAGGGAATAATGTAAAAAATTATTTATTTCTAAAGTCCCCGATTCAAGGGACACGCTCCCTTTTATGCATGTAGAAAGAATAAACATGTTTAAGGAAAGAGATAAACAGGCACAGGTGAAATGGCACGATGGGAAATGGACCAATACCGACAAAATAGGAAAATTCTCCATCAGTGAATTGATAACATTGTCGGATGAATTCGTCAATAAAACTTAAAAATTAGTTGAATTGTTGCTTAAATTTTGTAAATTATTATATATTTAACTAATCACTTAGTTTAGGTTTTAACTTTTAATTGATATAGGTTCATATCTAAATCGAAACATCCTTAAAACTGGAAGTTTTTAGTCGAAACAGAGTCAGTTTCGCGACATAGCAGACAATTTCCTTCAGACCTCCAAACTGATAGACGTGTCGCAACATGGAACCCCAGTGTCACGACATCGTTGTAATTTTTTGTAGGGTTGAGCCAACCCATTCACACAACTCGGTGACTTACTTTTCATTTAACCCAATTTTTAACACTTTAAAACCCCATTCTATAACCTAAAACCATAAGTATTTCTAATTAAAACACCTCTTAACCCATAATCTCTCAAACTCTCTCAATCTCTTCAAACCTTTTAAACCCTAAACCCTCAATTCTTTAAACATTCTATTTATTTTTCACAAACTTTTCAACAATATTTGGGGCAACAAGGAATGGGAACATCACGAGAAAGTAAGGAATTCAAACAAACTTTGACTATATATTAAAGGTTAAGGGTTCCTAAACTTAAAATTTTTACTGTTCCTTTGAATTGTTTGCTTAGGATTGAAATATCATGCCTCCTAGGAAAGTTAGGCGAACCATGGAAACGAAGCCATTGATGGTTCAAATCCCTCTATTTTCCTAAATGCGAATGTTGAA
This sequence comes from Gossypium hirsutum, assembly GCF_007990345.1. Taxonomy (NCBI): domain Eukaryota; kingdom Viridiplantae; phylum Streptophyta; class Magnoliopsida; order Malvales; family Malvaceae; genus Gossypium; species Gossypium hirsutum. The sequence continues at coordinate 37,443,822 of NC_053426.1, read as the reverse complement.
AAATATTTTAATGAACTTCAAGGAAAAACATTCATCCAAGAGAGGGGATTTGATCCATCCATGATTTTGTGTAAGGAAATATGGCATTAAGTGCGATATGATAAGTGGGAGCATTTTTGGACGATCCTTAAAGAGAGTGTTGTGGTCCCTATTTTTTAACAATTTTATGCATCATTACGGGACTAGATGTCTAGAAACACTGAAGGTCATATGTGGGATATGGTCCTTGTGCGAGGGAAAAATGTTAGAGTAACCCTGCGTATTATTTGCAACTTTTATAATGCTTCATACTTAGAAAAAGATTTTATTGCTAAAATTGATCTGGAATATTTTCTAGACATAGATATGGATAACATTATAAACTTCTTGACTAAAGCTAGGGGAGAATGGAAATATCGTGCATGTATCAATATCCCAGTATCCTTTCATCAAGCGATCATGTTTCCTATGGCCAAATGTGGATCCAATTTGTATACACAAGAATCATTTCTGCTTTAAATATTTCTAATGTTAATACTTTTAGAGCAGTGTTACTCTATGCTATTTTGTAGAAAAAAGTAGGTATGTATCGATAAATGGATTCATCGAAACATGAAAAGATGCATTGGTAGCAAGGTAGGAATCTTTTTTCCGTACCTAGTGATGACATTATCCAAAAGGGCTAGTGTACGTATGACATCCACTGAGCAGTTGCTGATACCTTCCAAAAGTATTATTGGCGATACCTTGTTCCAATAGTACATAGAATTGTGAGCCAAAAAATGAAGGATTGGAGTCGACTACACCGACTTCATCACATAGCTTGACACGAGCTCAAAAAGATGTTGGTGAAAGTACTCATCCAAAGCTTGATTGGATGATACAGTGGATGCAAGAGTCGAGACCAATATTTCAAGAATTTGCAAGGAAAAATAACATTCAGGTCCTCAATTATACACCTGACATGTTCGAGCAAATGAATATTGAACAACAAGAATAAGTGCATGAAAGTGAGAAGGAAGGAGAAGATAAGGAGAATGATGGGAGTGAGGAGATGGATAAGAATGACAATTGAACTATTTTAATTTTATAAAGACTTGTATTAAATTTTTGGATGATTTTAATTTAAACTTTGTATGAGTAGGATTAATAAGTAGACTTTTTGTATGTTTTGTTTAAGTTTTCTAATGTAGAAACGTAACAGGAAGGAGACCCTAACAATTCAAACTTTACACGATCAAATGAAGGAAACACCCACCATTAGCAATTGGAACAAGTACGATCAATTGGGTAACTTCTTTCCTTATGTTTTTATGGGCTACAGATTGAGGATAATGTGTCAACTAATTTGTAGGAGGAACATAGGAAATTCATTTTCTTAATTTTTCTTGTCTTTTGTGTGCTTGAGCTTGTAGAAATACAAGTGATTGGTTAGGAGCATGTACATAGGTTGCTTGTGTTTATAAATAAATTTGGCATGATCATAGGTGACTTTAAATTTTTTATTATTAGATTACTAAGTTCTATATGTTACACTATAAATAGGCATTAAGCAATCAATTGTACCAAGTGATATAGAAAATACAAGGAAACAAGCATGCTAGTAAAAATGACAAATGGTTGAATTTGTATTTGTTTGGTTGATTAAATTTGTGCATGTTGAGATATTTAGGGATGACCTAAGGCATTGTTTGGAACAAATCTAGAGCCAAAAGGCTAACATATTTGTTTTTCACCTTTGGTACCAATTTTTGAGCCTATTGACACTTCTAGATGAACCTCATTACAAGCCCCAAGCCTAAAAACATTAATTTGTATTTACCTTTTTTCTTCAATGCTGCCCTGCATGATTATAAACGTTTTGTAACACCCGACACCCGTACCCTATGTCGGGACAAAATATGTGGTGTTACCTAAATTGGCCGCATACAGACACCTTTTCTTAGTCGTCATAATTTAGATGAATTTAAAACTTTTCTGATTCTTTATTAAGGACTTCATAACAAAGGCCTATGAGGTTCCAACTGTCATTTAAAATCGTTCGGGAATGATTCAGATCTTCCCACAATCTCTGAAAAACATTAATAGATACAGGAGCACACGCCCGTGTCCTCCACCCGTGTTGAATTAATTCTAAATACACACCTACAGGGGTTTTCACATGGCCTGGCACATGCCCGTGTCCTTCACGCGGCCATGACACGCTCGTGTCCTAGCCCGTGTGAAAAACATAGACATTCTGTTTCTGACGTCAGCAAACCCGAAATGTCACACAGTCAAGGCATACACCCGTGTGCTAGGCCGTCTCCATCACACGGCTGAGACACACAGTCGTGTCTCTGTCCGTGTGTTTACTATCATGCATACTGACTTAAAATCTTTACGTGTATGGGATACACGGTCAGACCACACGCCCATAGGGAAGACCGTGTGTCAAACATGGCCTAGACACACGCCCGTGTGCCTACCGGTATGGACAATATAAGGATACTTACCAAGCCTCTGTACCACTCTTATTTATACTGCCTACACATTAGGAACCAAAACCAATACAAGGCTATCTCGTGCAACCAATTCAGCCACAATAAACAACATTCCATGTGTGCATTTTACTCATCTATGAAAATAACATCTTTTTATATAAATCAAAATTAATGTTAGCCATCATTCAAGGCTTAATACAAAATGAGGGATTTATCCCAAACTAACACATTTGGCCAAACTTATAAAGACACAAAACATAAGTCTAGTTCCCTATACATGCCATGTTCAAAAATATAAATCAAACTATACCGAAAGCTTCGATTGATAGTGTGATTGATATCTCTGACTTCCGTTGATCCTTGAGCTAGATAGACGGCACTATAAGAAAATGGAAAAAGAGAGGAAGTAAGCATAAAGCTTAGCAAGTTGCACATAAATAATTATACAATATAACTTTGCCATTCATCAACAAGTATCATAATACACAAGTGGCATAAGCAAAACTTACTCATCAATAGTCAATACACCTCATATAGCATATATTGATCTCACATTTCATACATACCAAATAGGTACCTGTGTCACTCACAACAAGGTTATACTTTCCTTGTTAACTTGAAATCATACTTTTCTCGTCGAACCATTTGGAACATTATTGGATAGTCAATTAGCCTCAAACATGGGTGTAGGTGCTGATGCAATGTCCCAGACATGGTCTTACACAAGCTCTAGCATATCTGTGTCGATGCCATGTCCCAGACATGGTCTTACACTGACACTTCTCGTAGTCGATGCATGTCCTATATATGTCTTACACTGGCTTACGTCTCGAGGTCGAAGCATGTCCCAGACATGTCTTAGACTAGCACTCGTCTCAATGCCGATGCCATGTCCCAAACATGGTCTTACATTGGCTCTCATAAGGTGGCCGATGCATGTCCCAGACATGTCTTACACTAGCTCACACAAGTGACCCAAACGTCATGGCATGAATATTCGATTTATTTCCTAAAGTTCATTTGGGAATTCTACTATTTATATTCTTATCATATTCTCTCATTTCCACAAACAAGCAATTCATGCTATAATAATTTCAATGCAATTCAAATACATATATTATCAATGTAGTTGTTTTATTTACATACAACTTACCTCGGATTACAAAATGTGGCAACTAGTCGATTTAGTCGATTTGCTTGGCTTTCCCTCGGTTTAGGTTCAAATTCAATATTTCTTGATCTATAATAGCAAAATGTACTTATTTAGTCACTAATTAAAATTAGGCAAATTGAAAATTTATAACTTTGGTAAAATGACCATTTTACCCCTAGACCCAGAAATCGATTTTTATTGAATTTCTTCACACCTTAAGCCTAGTCAAACCATTTATACTCTTATAGAAACTCCAAATACCCACTATTTCACACACTTATAATCTATTTTAGAACTTATGCAATATAGTCCTTTTAGGTGTTTTCATACTAACCCCTTTCACAAAAGTTGGTCATAAGACACCCAAAACTCATTTTCTTCCATAAATTCTCAGCAAACATTACAAATCCTTTCATGGTGAAACCCTAAACTCTTAATCACTTTGCAAAATAGTACCCTCATTTGAAAGCTTATGCTTCAAGGGTCTCAAAAGTGCAAAAATATTCAAGAAAAGCCATAAAAATCACTTACTTGTGAAGGCTTAAAGTTGCTGAAATTTCAAGCTCTTAAAACCCCATTTCTTGCTAAAAATTTTGGTTGAGAAGAAAGAATAGATGAAAAAGATAAAGTCTAGGCACTTAGGGTATTATTATATTACACCTTATGTCATTAACATACCTAATGTTGACTTTTCAACATTTTTACCACCCATGGCCAGCCAAACTATCACAATAGGGTCTAATTGCCCTTTAAAGACCTCCAATTTTTATTCTCTACCTATTTGAAACCTTTAGCTATCAATTTAGGACTTTTGCATTTTATGCGATTTAGTCATTTTTCCCAATTGAGCTCACGAACGTCAAAATTAACCCACCAATTTTTTTCATACACTAATATAAACATGCAATGACTCCAAAATAATAATAAAATAATTTATTCAACTTCGGATTTATGGTCCCAAGACCACTATTCCGACTAGCCCCAAACTTGGGCTGTTACATTCTCCTCCCTTAAGGATTTTCGTCTCCGAAAATCTTACCGGCGAATAAGTTTGGTTACTGATATCTCATGGTCTCCTGGAGTTCCCATGTAGCTTCCTCGACTCCATGTCTATGCCACAAAACCTTCACAAGTGCAATACTCTTATTTCTTAACTGTTTGACTTCCCGAGCCAATATCTTGACAAGCTCTTCGCCATAAGTCATATTTGGAAGAATCTCAACCTCTGTTGGCTTAATCACATGCGAAGGGTCTGATCTATAACGATATAACATGGACACATGAAACATGTCGTGAATCTTTTCCAATTCGAACGGCAAAGCCAATCGATAGGCAACTTGCCCTACTCTCTCGATAACCTCATATGGTCCTATGAAACGAGGACTCAACTTGCCTCTCCTACCAAATCTGAGGACTTTCCTCCACGGAGACACTTTCAGAAATACCTTATCGTGGACTTCAAACTCAATTTCCTTTCGTTTCAAATTCACATACGATTTCTGCCTATCCGAGGCGGCCTTCAAGTAGTCACGAATCACTATAACTTTCTTTTCAGTCTCTTTGATTAAATCGACCCCGTGAATCTGACCCTCTCTGAGCTCAATCCAATATAAGGTCGTTCGACACTTTCACCCATACAAAGCCTCATAAGGCGCCATCTTCAAACTTGTCTGATAACTGTTGTTGTAGGTGAATTCAACCAACGACAAATACCTTTCCCAACTGCCTTGAAACTCGATAATGCAACACCATAACATGCCTTCTAAAATCAGAATCACTCTTTCCAACTGGTCGTCTGTTTGCGGGTGAAATGCTATGCTAAAATTCAACTTTTTTCCCAAAGCCTCTTGTAACTTTTTCCAAAACCTCGAGGTAAATCTCGGGTCCCTATCTAAAACAATCGACAAAAGCACTCCATGTAGCCTCACAATATCAGAAACGTACAAGTCAGCTAGTTTCTCGAGGGAGTAATCAATACGCACTGGTATAAAATGTGTCATTTTTAGCCTATCCACAACAACCCAAACAATATCTTTTTTCTTCGGGGTTATCGACAAACTCGTCACAAAATCTATAGTGATCCTATCCCACTTCCACTCGAGGACCATGATAGGCTGAAGTAGACCCGAAGGTACTTGGTGTTCAGCCTTCACTTGCTGACACACACGACACTTGGAAACAAACTCCAAAATATCTTTTTTCATCATTGACCACCAGTACATTTTCTTCTGGTTGTACATTTTTACACTGCCCGGGTGGATGGACAAACACCCGCTATGTGCCTCATCTAAAATTTTATGAATCAACTCGTTGTTCTTGGGTACACAAAATCTATCTTTGAACATCAAACACCCATCGACACCAACATGAAACTGGATTTATTTTCCATATTACACTGAGCCATTCTAGCTTGCAACTCCTTATTAATTTTCTGAGCTTCGCAAATCTCTTGTAGAAATGTCGGTCTAGCTTTCAACTCTACTAGGGTCGAACCATCGCTAGACATAGACAACAGAGTATTCATGGCTCTCAAAGCAAACAATGACTTTTTACTCAAGGCGTCGGTGACTACATTCACCTTTCCTGAGTGATAGTCAATCACCAACTAGTAATCCTTTATCAGCTCTAGCCACCTTCATTGTCGCAGATTCAACTCCTTGTGCATCATCAAATACTTGAGACTTTTGTGTCAGTGTATACTCGGCATTTCTCTCCATACAAATGGTGCCTCCAAATCTTCAATGCGAACACGATGGCGGCGAACTCTAAATTGTGCGTCGGGTAATTTTTCTCATATGGCTTTAGCTGTCTTGAGGCATAGGCTTTAACCTTACCTTCTTGCATGAGCTCACCTACAGGGGTTTTCACACGGCTTGGCACACGCCCGTGTCCTTCACACGGCCATGACACGCTCGTGTCCTAGCTGGTATGAAAAACATGGGCACTCTATTTCTGACGTCAGCATCCCCAAAATGTCACACGGTCAAGGCACACACCCATGTGCTAGGCCGTCTCCATCACACGGTTGAGACACACGGCCGTGTCTCTGCCCGTGTGTTTTCTATCATGCATACTGACTTAAAATATTTACGTGCAGGGGACACAGGATCGGACCACACGCTCATAGGGCAGACCGTGTGTCAAACATGGCCTAGACACATGCCCGTGTGCCTACCCGTATGGACAATATAAGGCTATTTACCAAGCCTCTTTGCCACCCTTATTTACACTGCCTACACATTAGGAACCAAAACCAATACAAGGCTATCTCGTGCAACCAATTCAGCCACAATAAACAACATTCCATGTGGGCATTTTACTCATATATGAAAATAAAATCTTTGTATATAAATCAAAATTAATGTTAGCCATCATTCAAGGCTCAATACAAAATGAGGGCTTTATCCCAAACCAACACATTTGGCCAAACTTATAAAGACACAAAACATAATTCTAGTTCCCTATACATGCCATATTCAAAAATAGAAATTAAACTATACCAAAAGCTTCGATTGATAGTGTGATTGATATCTTTGACTTCCGTTGATCCTTGAGCTAGATAGGCGGCACTATAAGAAAACGGAAAAGGAGAGGGAGTAAGCATAAAGCTTAGCAAGTTGCACATAAATAATTATACAACATAACTTTGCCATTCATCAACAAGTATCATAATACACAAGTGGCAAAAGCAAAACTTACTCATCAATAGTCAATACACCTTATATAGCATATATTGAGCTCACATTTCATACATACCAACTAGGTGCCTGTGTCACTTACAACAAAGTTATACTTTCCTTATTAATTTGAAATCATACTTTTACTGTCAAACCATTTGGAACATTATCGGATACTCATCTAGCCTCAAACATGGGTGCAGGTGCTGATGCCATGTCCTAAACATAGTCTTACACAAGCTCTAGCATATCTGTGTCGATGCCATATCCCAGACATGGTCTTACACTGACACCTCTCGTAGCCAATGCATGTCCCAAACATGTCTTACACTAGCACTCGTCTTAATGCCGATGCTATGTCCCAGACATGGTCTAACATTGGCTTTCATAAGGTGGCTGATGCATGTCCCAGACATGTCTTACACTAGCTCACACAAGTGACCCAAACGTCATGGCATGAATATCTGATTTATTTCATAAGGTTCATTCGGGAATTCTGCTATTTCTATTCTCATCATATTCTCTCATTTCCACAATCATGAAATTCATGCTATAATAATTTCAATGCTATTCAAACACATATATTGTCAATGTAGTTGTATTATTTACATACAACTTACCTCAGATTACAAAATGTGACAACCAGTCGATTTAGTCAATTTGCTTGGCTTTCCCTCGGTTTAGGTTTAGATTCAATATTTCTTTATCTATAATAGCAAAATGTACTTATTTAGTTACTAATTAAAATTAGGCAAATTGAAAATTTATAACTTTGGTAAAGTGACCATTTTACTCCAAATACCCACTATTTCACACAGTTATCATCCATTTTACAACTTATGCAATATAGTCCTTTTAGGTGTTTTCATACTAACACCTTTCACAAAAGTTGGTCATAAGACACCCAAGACTCATTTTCTTCCATAAAAACTAAGAAAACATTACAAATCCTTTCATATAAAAACCCTAAACTCTTAATCATTTTGCAAAATAGTACCCTCATTTGAAAGCTTATGCTTCAAGGGTCTCAAAAGTACAAAAATATTCAAGAAAAGCCATAAAAATCACTTACTTGTGAAGGCTTAAAGTTGCTGAAATTTCAAGCTCTTAAAACCCCATTTCTTGTTAAAAATTTTGGTTGAGAAGAAAGAATAGATGAAAAAGATAAAGGTAGGCACTTAGGGTATTATTATATTACACTTATGTCATCAACATACCTAATGTTGACTTTTCAACATTTTTACCTCCCATGGCTGGCCAAACTATCACAATAGGGTCTAATTTCCCTTTAAATACCTCTAATTTTTATTCTCTAGCTATTTGACACCTTTAGCTATCAATTTAGGACTTTTGCATTTTATGCGATTTAGTCCTTTTTCCCAATTGAGCTTACGAACATCAAAATTAACCCACCAAAATTTTTCATACACTAATATAAACATGCAATGACTCCAAAATAATAATAAAATAATTTATTCAACTTCAAATTTGTGGTCCTGAAACCACTATTCCGACTAGCCCCAAACTCAAGCTGTTACACGTTTAGTCATACATATTGAGGATTAAATAGATACATCACGATAGAGTTTGTAAAAATAGAGTAAAATAGGAAAGATTGGCGTGATATAGGAACTATAAGTTAGCCTAATGTGTAAAACAAAAAGAAAAATCCAAAAAGGAAATTAGTACGAGTAGAAAAAAGTCTTAAAATAGCAAAAAAGAATTCATGAGTGCGATGTATTAAAAAAGAGAATAATGACAAAGTCACAATAGGAAGAAAAACTCATTCATTAGTGCACCAAAACTCGTAGGCTAATCGTAGTTACTATGTCATGTTATGATTTCTTATACATGGAGAGATAAGGAAGGTGAGAGAAGGAAAAATAAGGTGGTGAACGGGTAAGGGTCACTAAAGGGGGAAGAATAAGGATCAATACGATGTGCCAAACTATTTTCGTGTTTATATCCCTTTTGATGCTTACTATTTTTGAATTCCATAATTGTCTTAAGCTTCAAAATGTTACAAGCTGAAAAGTCCTATGTGACCTAGGTATCTTTATACATGAGTGGACATCATACTAGACATACGCATAAATGACTATTTGTATTATTCTCAAATAATCAAAGTACTTGTATGATTTGTTGATGGATTCCTATGGTGAGACCCTTAATACTTGTATATTTTGAAACATACTGAACTTAGATGTTTGAAGTCAAAGCTGGTAAGTCAACTATTCATCATGTTGAAGTTGTTAGTAAACATGAAATGCCTAAGTGATATGCTCCAAAGTCAATACTTGTACCATACTTTCTCAAGGGTCGTCATGTTTATTTTTCATATTTTTTAATGTTGCTTGAAGACAAGAAATGACTTAAGTGTGGAGGAGTTTGATTTGTTGTAATTCGGTGAAACAAATTAAAATAGTTTTCACACTTAAGGAGCCTAAATACAAGCATTTTCATTACATTTTTTTAATGTTTCTTTAGTTTCACTTACATTCAATAAAATGTGCAAATTGAGTCTTTTATTGACCTTAAGAGACAAATGAGGCCTAAGGGAGAGCTAATGTACTTTGTGAGTGTGTAGGATACCACTAGAAGGCATTTTAGGTTGGTACTGGACACTATGTTGCAAAACAGGAGGTCTGATGTCGCAACATAGGAAAAAAATGAAGAAAACTCAAGTCTATCTTCGATGTTACGACACAGAATGAAAGTGTCACGACATACCCCTGAAGACAACTATAGCGCAACATATTCATTTCTATATCATGACACAAGTCCTGGTGTGTTACGACATTAACTCTGTAACTGAAACTAAACATGAAGCAGGGGCATTTTGGTCTATACAATCAAACTTTAAAGCTCAAGAACGTTAGCTAACCTAGGGTTAAGGACAACAGCCACTTGAAGGCTATAAATAGGCTCATTTGTCACTTGTTAGGAAACACTCCATTAGCTTAGATTCTCTCTTAGATTTAGTTTTGTTTTCTTGCTTTTTTCCGATTTTCATAGTTTTAGTTTATTTGTTCTTTGTTTTCTTTCAAGAGATCTGATTTGTAAAGGAGATTAACTTTTGTGGATTCACACTTATTATCAATATTAATCAGGCTCTTCTCAAACTCTCTACTTCAATTCATTCACTATGATAATTCTTTCATCTATTCCATGTTGTTTATGAAAGCCATGAGGAACTAATCCTTCTATAGGGGATTAGCGAGTAGATGCATAATCTGTAACGCCCCGATTTTTGGGCCTGGAAGTATTGGACCTTGAGTATGGGTTCGGGTGGAAAATGGCCCGAATGATTTGGATGTTAATATTATTTCGTATGTTTAGTTTAGTAATTAAATAAATTACGAAGGGTTTATGGTGTGGGAAAAAAAGGCCCAAGAGTAAATTTAATTCGAGGCAATTCCTGAATTTTAATTTTAGGAGAGAGGGTTCTGGCGATATGGGCTTTTAAAGTTGAGGTGGTAAAATAGGACACAAATAAGGCCTTGGTAAAGTGGCAAGGTGGCCCCACTAAGTTTCTAAAAAAATGGCGTCTGGGAAGGAATTAAAGGTCCAGGGTTCAAGTTGCAAGGTGGCATATTGTTTTTTTTAGGCATGTGCTGGGCATATGATCACTTAAGTGAATTTCGGCAAGGGCCTTAGAGAGGTTGGGTCGATTGTTTTAGTTGATATTAGGGTTAGGTTCTTTTCTTTTTCTGTCTTGGAGAATTAGGGTTAGCCACCTGAAAGCTTTCACTGTCATTCATCCTTTCTGAGTTCTCACAAAAGCCGAAAACGCAAATTCCTTCTCCTTGGTGCCGATTTATTCTTCCTCTCTTTTTCCTCCATTTTCTTTCTTCCTTTTTTCTTTTTCTTCTAGCCAAAACCTTCTGATCACCTTACTCACCTCCTCTAACGATCCCATCCTCCACAAAACCTGCATAGCCGATTGCCATAAAAGCCGAAATCCCGAAAACTCACTTCTTGTGCCGATTTCTCCAAGCCAAAATCCTTCAGTTATTTTTGTTCTTTTTGATCAACTTTCATCTTCTCTAAACCCTTAGTACCTGTCGGCAACATTGCTTCAAAGTTATAGCCTCAAATCGTCATCTTCTTCGTCACTTAAAAAGTCGAAATACCATAAATTTAGGGACTTATAGCCGAAACTTCAGATCTCCTGGATTCGAGTTCTACTATCATTTAGAGGATAGATTTACAGTAGATCTATGTAGAAATCAAAGAGGAATAAGTGGTAAGTGCTCATCACCTCAGATCTAGTCTTATTTTACAATTTAGAAAAGCTGAAGTCCCTAAAATCTAGGGAGGCTGTCGATTTGGGCATAGGGCTTTAAGGGTCTTTAACCGACGATTTATTTTGGTGATTAGTTTCTTCTAGAGGTTTGATCGAAGGCTTGGATCTTTAGAGCAACTAGACTTGGACCTAGTCATCGGTTTTCGGCAAAAAGGTAAGATTCTAAAGGCTTTAGAGGCTTGGTTCGAAAATGGGTAGGTGAATATTGGGATTGGTTGTTGTGGGTTGCAATCTAAGAATTGTGGTAATCAATTCTAGGACATCGTAAGAGATCTCAGTAGCAGTTGTCGTGAAACAGGTGTGTATCGAACACCCACTCATAGTTCAATTCAGCAAAAGTCGAAATACCGAAATTCCGGCATTTCGTGGGCTTGTGAGTGTGCGAGTGCTCACAAGACGTTTAGAAATCATTAGATCTGAAATCGAGGAGTGGTAAGTTAGTCGTGTGTGAAATTTCATGCACTTCGATAATTGGGCCTCGATAGGCTAAAACTGGGCCTAATGGGCTTACGGGCCCATACGGGTATTAATAATAATAATAAAAGTATAATATAAAAAAATAGGCAATAAGTATGTTCTGTTAGACTGTAGAATCGAAACTGCTTAAACCGGTAAACTGGTCATAAAACTTGAATTAAATGGGCTTAAATTGCTAATGGACACTGTTGGGCCTATTAGGGGTTTTAGGGCCCTCTGGCTAAAATTGTGAAATTGAGATAAATAAATTATTGCGATGTCAAATGGGATAGTAAGGACAGTAACATTCATGAGAACCCTTAAAACTGATAAAATTACTGAAATACCTTTATAGGTGGAAAGTTTACAGTTTTACTCCAAGAAGCAAAATTACTGATATACCCCTAGGGTTAAGGTTGACCTGAATGCATGTTTGACTATTACTATTTACTGTATGCCATGTTATTATTATTTGATCCATGGGACTGGGTTATTGATGGAGGAAGTACTGAAAGTGGCTTGACCACGTACTGGAGGCTTTGCCTCAACTTATTGATATCTGAGCAGCTATGCTGCAACTGTGGAGTGTAGGGCTGGGTGGGTTGAGCTATTCCCCACATGGAGTGTAGGGATAGTACAGGTGGAGTGTAGCGGTTGGTTATAGGCTGGGTTGGGCTTGCATACACGAATATGTCTGTTCTATTCTGGAATGGGCCTATGGGCCATACTGTTATCTAAAAAGGGGCTAAGGCCTAGTTTATCGTATTCTGAAAAAGGGCTTCGGCCCAGTACCCACTGTTATCTGAATAGGGCTTAGGCCCAATGGGCTTGAGCTGACTTGGGCTTTGGATGGGTTTTATATACACACTGAGTTTTCCAAACTCACCCCCTTTCTCTTCCATCCTTGCAGGTGAGCCCTAGTTGGTGGACTTGGAGCTGGGCGGGATTCAGAGTGGCCACGAAGATTAAATTTCTAGTTTTTAAATAAGTTTCAATTAGCTTCCTTTTAAATTTCGTATTTATTTTTGATTATTTCTATTTTGGTTAAAGTTGTAATAAGGCCGCTCTATTATTTTTATTTTGGGTTTTTAAATTGGTTAGCTCTAGGGCGCGTCTTATAAAAGTTACTTATTTTCAAAATATCATGATAACCGAGCAAAGCTTCCGCAACGTAAATGTTTTCAAAGGAAATAAATATTTTAAATAGACTTAAACTTAATTTGTTGTTCGTGGACAAGTAATAAGCTTAAAGTGTGGCAATGGATGTGTGCATGTGTAACACCCCGAACCCGAAACCGACACCGGAGTCGGACACGAGGTGTTAACTGGCTTTAACCCCTTATAAAATTTATTTTCCAGACACAGCCCAATCTGTGTACCAGTCGTTTTAAAAATCATATCTTGAGTTTCGTAACTCGAAAATCAGTTTCGTGATTTTTCCAAGAAACTAGACTCATGTTCCCATCTATGTATGTTTTTCTAGAATTTTTGGTCGGGCCAATTGGTACAGTTTATTAGTCGAAGTCTCCCATGTTGCAGGGGTCGACTACACTGACCTTTGCCCATTACGAATTGGATATCTCACTGCACGGGGCTTCAATACTGATGCCGTTTGTTTCTATGAAAACTAGACTCAGAGAGGAATCTGTACATATATGGTACGACCCCTAATTATCTCTGGTTAATTTATTATGAATTTCCAAAGTCGGAGCAGGGAATCCAGAAACCGTTCTGGCCCTGTCCCACAAAAATCTGATTATCTCTTAATATACTGCTCATATGATCTTTTCGTTACTTCCTCATGAAAACAGACTCATCGAGCTTCGATTACATAATTTATTCATCAATTAATTCCACTCCTACTATTTTTAGTGATTTTTCAATCTCATGACACTGCTGCTGCCAGCATCTGTTACGAAAGTAACTAGGTCCATTTCATGCCTACCCTTGATCCAACTCAATCGAACATTCGTGCCATTTTCGCATGGCTTAAAGTTTACATGCCATAATTCAAACACAACGTACTAGCTTATACATGCCAAAATGTTCTTCTAAGCCAACTAAGAAGAAAGTACCAAAACTTGCTATCCGGTGTGATGACTTCGATGACGGCCCGACCACGCAAAAATAGATGAGTCCAAGCAACCTATAATGGGTGACAAGGAAACATCGAGTGAGTTTATAACTCAGTAAGTCATAAGCAATGCACTACCATCTATCAATAACATTATCACAAGAGGAAACAAATGGAACGAGACAATTTACTCCATCCATACCGAACCATATCATAGTTCCTCCAACCTATCGATTCAATTTCATATCAATTCATGCATTCACATTCTAAATACTCATCAATAGGACATTGAAGCAATTTCATAAATCGATTTATTTTCGTTACAATCAAACGACTATACGGCCTTTCACCCATCCTACGATAAATTATATGTACGTGACTTCAAGTATATTTGTCACATAGGTTCGAACTTACCGAGCTCAACACCAAGTATAAGCATAGCACCTATTAGCCACGTACTCAAGACACTTACCCGATCCGCTGTCCGCGATCGACTCAATAGTGTCGCACACATAGTGTCCATAATGATTCACGAATGTATATCGAGTCCGCACACTCAGTGCTATATAATCAACTCGCACACTTAGTGCTACATAATCAAATCGCACACTTAGTGCTACATAGTCAAACTCGCACACTTAGTGCCGCATGGTCAATTCGCACACTTAGTGCATCATATTCATTTCGCACACTTAGTGCAACATAGTCAAATCGCACACTTAGTGCTGTACAATTTAATCCCGCGCACTTAGCACCAATCTCATGGTCATAAATGGTTATCCCGCACGTTTAGTGCCGAGATCAACAACTCAGTACATCTTACCTCTTTTCTTTCATTCAACAATTTCATCATCACATACGTACATGCACATATATATATATATGTATATTTATTCATTCCATTCAGCATCAATACATACACATTATGACCATTTGAAATAATACCAACTACATGCTTAATGACTTACCTCGTGTTGGGTAAGACGGTTCCAACTCGACTACTCGATAACCTTTTCTTTGCCTTTGCTCGATTCACCTCCTTTAACTCCTTGAGCCAAATCAATAATTTAAAATAGTCATTAATCGACTATTCAAGTATTACTTTCAGAATAATATATATATTGATTTGACTTTCACACACATAGCTTATAGTAAGCTTTATAATAGTCAATAAATAACTCATTGGCAAATTTTCATTAATGTTTACAACAAAATCACATATTCACTACGAGCTGTTTTCCTGAGCAGTAGTCGCTAAATTGTTTATAACTGGAGCTACAAAACTCTAAATCACTAGCCGTTAATTTTCCCTGAATATAGACTCGTATATCTTCCATCCATAAAATTTCCAGAATTTTTGGCTTGGCCAATCAATACCAGATTTTTCTTAAAGTTTCCCCTGTTTCACTGTTTGACTATTCTGACCACTTTTCACTACGAATCAAATTTCTCATTTTACAGAATTCAAAATGTGTTGTATTTGATCTCATTTGAAACTAGACTCATTAAGGAGTCTAAGCATATAAATTTTATCTTATAATCATTTTTGTACAATTTATAATGATTTTCTAAAAACAGAACAGGGAATCTAGTAGTCATTTTGACTCAGCCCCACAATACTTCAAATATCTCAAGATCGGTAACTCTTTTGTTTTCATAGTTTCTTTTGTAAGAAAATAGACTCTTCAAGCTTTAATGGCATAATTCACTCAGCTTCTAATTCAACTCCTACAAATTATGGCGATTTTCCAAAATCACCTTACTGCTGCTGTCCCCAAACAGATTATTACCGAATCAAATACTAACATTAGCATTGCACCTTAATAGCTAGCTTGCCAAGCCTTAATTTAACATATTTTCATTCAATTTGGTCTAATAACGCATAAATGGGTAAATTACATTTTTACCCCTAATATTTCGCACTTTCACAATTTAGTCTTTATTCCACAAAACACAAAATACACAAAGTTTGGTCACACTCCTTAAGGGCCGAATCTTCCTAGTGCCCATATAAGTCCATACATCTCATTTATTTCACCTTTGAGTCCTTCAAAAATTTGTTTTTGTAATTTAGCCCTAACTACTCAAAATCACCAAAAACTTCAACACAAAACATATTAACCTTTTATAGCCGAAAACCATACTCACCCCCAAAATCGAAATTTCAACATGGTTTACAAAAATCACTTGATAACTCACTCAATATCAACTAAAATTTCAAAAGCTAGTACATACTTCCTTACCTTAATAGTGACTTAAAATGACCGATTGCTCATGTTACCAACAATATTCAAGATTTGAACATGGGCTAAGTAAGGGACTTAGTAACTAGCTTAATACATTCAACAATTTCCAAAAGCTACCATGCATTACATACCTTATTCAAGACTAGAAGGAGTGGCCGAATGTCTTATTTCCCTTCCCCCTTCTTCTTAGCATTTTCGGCCAAGGATGATAAAAGATGAACAAATTTTTTTCTTTCTTCTTTAGAACATTCGGCCAAGGGGAAATGAAGAAAGATGGACACTTTTTTTTTTGTTTTTCCTTCTTACTTTCACGGCAAAAGGGGAGGAAAGAAACAATTACCACCCATCCTTTCCTTTTTCCATTTCTTTATTTCCCCATCTTCTTATTATATTTTATCCTACATACCTCACTAGGCCAACATGTTCCCAACATGTTTCCACCCATAGCATGGCCGGCCACTACATATTAGGGAGGGGGAATTTGACATGCAAGTCCCCTTTTTCTTCCACATGCACTAATAGGTCCTCATGCATTGACCTATCACATTTTAAAATTTTCTCATATAAGTCCTATTGACTAAATTCACATGCAATCGACTAAATCGAAGCTTGAAATTTTCACACATTCATGATTACATATTCTAGATAATAAACATCGCATTCAAACCTTTCGGTGACTCGGTTTAGCGGTCCCGAAACCACTTCCCGACTAGGGTCAATTTTGGGCTGTCACAACTCTCCTCCACTTAAGAAATTTTCGTCCCCGAAAATCTTACCGGTAAATAGGTTTGGATATCGTTCTTTCATCGAGCTCTCGGTTTCCCAAGTAGCTTCCTCGATCCCGTGTTCGAGCCATAACGCCTTTACTTTCTGTTCGGCATCTTTAATCAAATCAACTCCGAAAATTTTACTTTTACCAAGCTCAGTCCAAAACAATGGTGTGCGGCATTTACGCCCGTACAAAGCCTCGTAAGGTGCCATCTTAATACTTGATTGAAAACTATTGTTGTAAGCGAATTCAATCAAAGGTAAATACCGTTCCCATGAACTACTAAACTCGAGGATGCAACATCTCAACATATCCTCAAGCATCTGAATTATCCGCTCGGATTGACCATCGGTTTGGGGGTGAAAAGCGGTGCTAAAATGCAGCTTGGTACCCAAAGCTTCTTGCAATTTCTTCCAAAATCGTGAGGTGAACCTCGGATCTCTATCCGACACGATAGAAATAGGTACTCCATGTAATCTCACAATCTGAGAGACATACAATTCGGCTAGTTTATCCAATGAAAGATCCGTACGCACGGGGACAAAGTGAGCCGACTTAGTCAGCCTATCAACAACAACCCAAATCGCATCCTTCTTACTTGCGGACAATGGCAGTCCGGACACAAAGTCCATTGTGACTCGGTCCCATTTCCACTCGGGTATCATGATCGGCTGAAGTAATCCTGAAGGCACTTGATGTTCCGCTTTCACCTGTTGACATATTAAACATCTCGAAACAAAGTCGGAGATGTCTCGCTTCATACCATGCCACCAAAACCGACGTTTCAAGTCGTTGTACATTTTCGTGCTCCCCGGGTGAATTGACATTCGGCTACAATGGGCTTCGTTCAGGATCATCGGAATGAGTTTCGAATTCCTTGGAACGCACAAACGACTTCTAAACCTCTAACAACCATCATCATCAATCTGAAACTCTGATTCCTTGTTCGGAACACACTCAGCTCGTTTTGCAACCAATTCACCATCGACTTTCTGAGCTTCACGAATTTGATGAGTCAATAATGGTTTGGCTTTTAATTCAGCTACTAACACATTGTCAGGTAGAACAGACAAGTGTACATTCATCGCTCGCAAAGCAAACAGTGATTTCCGGCTTAAGGCGTCCGCAACCACATTAGCCTTTCCCGGGTGGTAACCAATGACAAGCTCGTAATCTTTCAACAACTCAAGCCAACGTCTTTGTCGCAGATTCAAGTCTCGTTGAGTCATCAAATATTTGAGACTTTCGTGATCCGAAAACACATGGCACTTCTCACCAAACAAATAATGCCGCCATATTTTCAATGCAAACACAATGGCGGCTAGTTAGAGATCATGGGTCGGATAATTTCTCTCGTGTGGCTTCAATTGTCTCGATGCATAGGCCACAACTCGACCTTCTTGCATCAATACGCAACCCAACCCAAGTAGGGATGCGTCACTATAAATGACAAACTCTTTACCCGATTCGGGTTGTACCAAAATTGGAGCTTCAGTCAAATGAGTTTTTAGTTGATCGAAGCTTTTCTAACATTTCTCCGTCCATTCGAACTTAACATCCTTTTGAAGTAACTTCGTCATTGGTGTGGCCATCATCGAGAAACCTTTGACAAATCGTCGGTAATAACCGGCGAGTCCTAGAAAGCTCCGGACTTCGGTAACATTTCTCGGAGGCTTCTAGTTAAGTATGGCTGAAATTTTGCTCGGGTCAACTCGAATACCCGATGCGGATACCACATGACCTAAGAAGCTAACCTCTCTTAACCAGAACTCACACTTACTGAACTTAGCATATAACTGCTTATCCCACAAAATTTGCAACACTTGCCTCAGATGCTCAGCATGTTCGGTCTCATCTCTTGAATAGACCAAGATGTCATCAATAAACACAACTACGAACCGATCCACATACGGCCTGAAGATCCGATTCATCAAATCCATAAACACCGCAGGGGTATTAGTGAGCCCGAACGGCATCACTAAGAACTCGTAGTGACCGTACCTCGTTCTGAAAGCAGTTTTGGGTACGTCCGAATCTCGAATCCGCAACTGATAATAACCCGATCTCAAATCTATCTTTGAAAACACCGATGCTCCCTTTAATTGATCGAACAGATCATCAATACGCGGTAATGGATACTTATTCTTTATCGTCACTTTATTCAGTTGACGATAATCAATGCACAACCTCATGGTTCCGTCCTTCTTTTTCACGAACAATACTGGTGCACCCCAAGGTGAGAAACTCGGTCGAGCGAAACCTCTATCCGTCAATTCTTGCAACTGAGCTTTCAACTCTTTTAACTCGGTTAGTGCCATACGATACGGAGCGATCGAAATAGGCGTAGTTCCAGGTACAAGCTCAATACCAAACTCTACCTCCCGAACAGGTGGCAAACCCGGTAACTCTTCAGGAGAAACATCCGGGTATTCACAGACCACCGGCACCGATTCGGGTTTCTTTTCTAACTCCTTGTCATCAAGTACATACGCGAGGTATACTTCGCACCCTTTCCTTACATATTTCTGGGCCAACATTGCTGATATTACAGCTGGCAACCCCCTTAAGTCCGCAGACTCAACTCGGATTATTTCGTTATTTGCGCACCTCAAATCGATAGTCTTGCTTTTGCAATTCACAACCGCATCATGCGCGGTTAACCAATCCAAACCAAGAATAACATCAAACTCGTCGAACGTCAAAAGCATCAAATCAGCCGGAAAACAGGATTCTCGGATTATTAGAGGGCATCTCTCACACACTTTATCAACAAGTACGCATTGACCCAAAGGGTTTGATACTCGAATTACGAGCTCAGTAGACTCAACAGGTAGAGTCTTACTGGTTGCTAAGGTTTCGCATACATATGAATGAGTAGAACCAGGGTCAATCAATGCAATCACATTAGTATCAAAGAGAGTGAAGGTACCAGTGATGATGTCGGGGGAGGATGCCTCCTCTCGTGCGCGAATGGCATATGCTCTAGCAGGAGTACGGTTCTCGGCTCGATCGGCCGTATCAGAGGCCCCCCTCTGACTACCACCCCTGCCTCCTAAAATTCTCGGTGGTCTACCTCTAGATGTCACTCCACTAGGTCTTGCACCTTGAATCTTATTCTTCTCATCCAGCTCCGTGCAATCTCTAATGAAGTGGTCCTTCGAACCGCATCCGTAACAGACCCTGCTAGTAGACTTGCCCCAACATTCACCTAGGTGTCGTCTTCCACATTGGGGACATTCAGGTTTCTCGTGACGATTATTGCCCACACTAGTTACCGAAGTAGCTCGGGAGCCCATCGATGGTCTTGCCCTGATGGAAATTCCCGCAGTCGCCCTCGACTTCTTAATGTCCTCCCTGAACATCTTTACAGCTGAGAACGGAGCTTTACCCTTCGATCTCTTACGATAATCTCTAGCTTCAAATTCAGCCTTCCTCTTCTCCTTTCCAAGTTCTTCCGCCTTACAGGCTCGTTCGACTAGTATTACGAATTCTTTTATTTCCAAAATACCCATTAGTAGCTTTAAATCTTCATTCAATCCTTCCACGAATCTTTTGCACATAGCAACCTCGTCAGCTACACACTCCCGGGCATACCTACTGAGTCTTACGAATTCATGTTCGTATTCAGATACAGTCATACGGCCTTGCTTGAGTTCCAAGAACTCCTTACGCTTCTGATCAATGAACCGTTGGCTAATAAATTTCTTCCGGAATTCCATTTGAAAGAAGTCCCAAGTTACTCGCTCGTTCGGGACTATGGAAATCAAGGTCCTCCACCAATAGTAGGCTGAGTCTCGCAACAAAGATACAGCACATTTTAGACATTCGTCGGGTGTGCATGACAATTCATCGAACACCCGAATGGTATTATCTAGCCAGAACTCGGCCCTTTCGGCATCATCAGTTACTATGG
The DNA here is from genome assembly GCF_007990345.1 of Gossypium hirsutum. Lineage (NCBI taxonomy): Eukaryota > Viridiplantae > Streptophyta > Magnoliopsida > Malvales > Malvaceae > Gossypium > Gossypium hirsutum. Next base: position 37,422,766 of record NC_053426.1, on the reverse strand, counting down.
CCTTGAACTCCTCGGCCCCACGCTTCCTAATCAAGTCTACAGGTGGCTTACTCAGCCTCACAGGATCAGCGACTGATGGCATTACAGGCTCTTGGGGTGGATTATTCAAATTCGGGAATTGTTGGACAGCCGGGTTGGTTCGGGCATATTGCGCGACCCACTCATTCATCATGGTAAAGAAGGCTTGTTTAGCCCCCTCACCTTGATTATTCGCAGATGACTGAGGTTCAACAGGCGGCGTCCCTTGTGCAGGAGCAGCCGCTACGCTCTCAACGTCATCCGCTAGGGTTCTTTCTACACCGGGATCCATTTACTAATCAAAACAAAAACATTTCAACCGTCGGAAGTCATCACACATTTAAACATTAACATTCGGCATGTATAGCTAGACTCATACGCGCTATGGTAGTCCTAGAACCGACTAAACCATAGCTCTGATACCAATCAAATGTAACACCCCGAACCCGAAACCGACACCGGAGTCGGACACGAGGTGTTAACTGGCTTTAACCCCTTATAAAATTTATTTTCCAGACACAGCCCAATCTGTGTACCAGTCGTTTTAAAAATCATATCTTGAGTTTCGTAACTCGAAAATCAGTTTCGTGATTTTTCCAAGAAACTAGACTCATGTTCCCATCTATGTATGTTTTTCTAGAATTTTTGGTCGGGCCAATTGGTACAGTTTATTAGTCGAAGTCTCCCATGTTGCAGGGGTCGACTACACTGACCTTTGCCCATTACGAATTGGATATCTCACTGCACGGGGCTTCAATACTGATGCCGTTTGTTTCTATGAAAACTAGACTCAGAGAGGAATCTGTACATATATGGTACGACCCCTAATTATCTCTGGTTAATTTATTATGAATTTCCAAAGTCGGAGCAGGGAATCCAGAAACCGTTCTGGCCCTGTCCCACAAAAATCTGATTATCTCTTAATATACTGCTCATATGATCTTTTCGTTACTTCCTCATGAAAACAGACTCATCGAGCTTCGATTACATAATTTATTCATCAATTAATTCCACTCCTACTATTTTTAGTGATTTTTCAATCTCATGACACTGCTGCTGCCAGCATCTGTTACGAAAGTAACTAGGTCCATTTCATGCCTACCCTTGATCCAACTCAATCGAACATTCGTGCCATTTTCGCATGGCTTAAAGTTTACATGCCATAATTCAAACACAACGTACTAGCTTATACATGCCAAAATGTTCTTCTAAGCCAACTAAGAAGAAAGTACCAAAACTTGCTATCCGGTGTGATGACTTCGATGACGGCCCGACCACGCAAAAATAGATGAGTCCAAGCAACCTATAATGGGTGACAAGGAAACATCGAGTGAGTTTATAACTCAGTAAGTCATAAGCAATGCACTACCATCTATCAATAACATTATCACAAGAGGAAACAAATGGAACGAGACAATTTACTCCATCCATACCGAACCATATCATAGTTCCTCCAACCTATCGATTCAATTTCATATCAATTCATGCATTCACATTCTAAATACTCATCAATAGGACATTGAAGCAATTTCATAAATCGATTTATTTTCGTTACAATCAAACGACTATACGGCCTTTCACCCATCCTACGATAAATTATATGTACGTGACTTCAAGTATATTTGTCACATAGGTTCGAACTTACCGAGCTCAACACCAAGTATAAGCATAGCACCTATTAGCCACGTACTCAAGACACTTACCCGATCCGCTGTCCGCGATCGACTCAATAGTGTCGCACACATAGTGTCCATAATGATTCACGAATGTATATCGAGTCCGCACACTCAGTGCTATATAATCAACTCGCACACTTAGTGCTACATAATCAAATCGCACACTTAGTGCTACATAGTCAAACTCGCACACTTAGTGCCGCATGGTCAATTCGCACACTTAGTGCATCATATTCATTTCGCACACTTAGTGCAACATAGTCAAATCGCACACTTAGTGCTGTACAATTTAATCCCGCGCACTTAGCACCAATCTCATGGTCATAAATGGTTATCCCGCACGTTTAGTGCCGAGATCAACAACTCAGTACATCTTACCTCTTTTCTTTCATTCAACAATTTCATCATCACATACGTACATGCACATATATATATATGTATATTTATTCATTCCATTCAGCATCAATACATACACATTATGACCATTTGAAATAATACCAACTACATGCTTAATGACTTACCTCGTGTTGGGTAAGACGGTTCCAACTCGACTACTCGATAACCTTTTCTTTGCCTTTGCTCGATTCACCTCCTTTAACTCCTTGAGCCAAATCAATAATTTAAAATAGTCATTAATCGACTATTCAAGTATTACTTTCAGAATAATATATATATTGATTTGACTTTCACACACATAGCTTATAGTAAGCTTTATAATAGTCAATAAATAACTCATTGGCAAATTTTCATTAATGTTTACAACAAAATCACATATTCACTACGAGCTGTTTTCCTGAGCAGTAGTCGCTAAATTGTTTATAACTGGAGCTACAAAACTCTAAATCACTAGCCGTTAATTTTCCCTGAATATAGACTCGTATATCTTCCATCCATAAAATTTCCAGAATTTTTGGCTTGGCCAATCAATACCAGATTTTTCTTAAAGTTTCCCCTGTTTCACTGTTTGACTATTCTGACCACTTTTCACTACGAATCAAATTTCTCATTTTACAGAATTCAAAATGTGTTGTATTTGATCTCATTTGAAACTAGACTCATTAAGGAGTCTAAGCATATAAATTTTATCTTATAATCATTTTTGTACAATTTATAATGATTTTCTAAAAACAGAACAGGGAATCTAGTAGTCATTTTGACTCAGCCCCACAATACTTCAAATATCTCAAGATCGGTAACTCTTTTGTTTTCATAGTTTCTTTTGTAAGAAAATAGACTCTTCAAGCTTTAATGGCATAATTCACTCAGCTTCTAATTCAACTCCTACAAATTATGGCGATTTTCCAAAATCACCTTACTGCTGCTGTCCCCAAACAGATTATTACCGAATCAAATACTAACATTAGCATTGCACCTTAATAGCTAGCTTGCCAAGCCTTAATTTAACATATTTTCATTCAATTTGGTCTAATAACGCATAAATGGGTAAATTACATTTTTACCCCTAATATTTCGCACTTTCACAATTTAGTCTTTATTCCACAAAACACAAAATACACAAAGTTTGGTCACACTCCTTAAGGGCCGAATCTTCCTAGTGCCCATATAAGTCCATACATCTCATTTATTTCACCTTTGAGTCCTTCAAAAATTTGTTTTTGTAATTTAGCCCTAACTACTCAAAATCACCAAAAACTTCAACACAAAACATATTAACCTTTTATAGCCGAAAACCATACTCACCCCCAAAATCGAAATTTCAACATGGTTTACAAAAATCACTTGATAACTCACTCAATATCAACTAAAATTTCAAAAGCTAGTACATACTTCCTTACCTTAATAGTGACTTAAAATGACCGATTGCTCATGTTACCAACAATATTCAAGATTTGAACATGGGCTAAGTAAGGGACTTAGTAACTAGCTTAATACATTCAACAATTTCCAAAAGCTACCATGCATTACATACCTTATTCAAGACTAGAAGGAGTGGCCGAATGTCTTATTTCCCTTCCCCCTTCTTCTTAGCATTTTCGGCCAAGGATGATAAAAGATGAACAAATTTTTTTCTTTCTTCTTTAGAACATTCGGCCAAGGGGAAATGAAGAAAGATGGACACTTTTTTTTTGTTTTTCCTTCTTACTTTCACGGCAAAAGGGGAGGAAAGAAACAATTACCACCCATCCTTTCCTTTTTCCATTTCTTTATTTCCCCATCTTCTTATTATATTTTATCCTACATACCTCACTAGGCCAACATGTTCCCAACATGTTTCCACCCATAGCATGGCCGGCCACTACATATTAGGGAGGGGGAATTTGACATGCAAGTCCCCTTTTTCTTCCACATGCACTAATAGGTCCTCATGCATTGACCTATCACATTTTAAAATTTTCTCATATAAGTCCTATTGACTAAATTCACATGCAATCGACTAAATCGAAGCTTGAAATTTTCACACATTCATGATTACATATTCTAGATAATAAACATCGCATTCAAACCTTTCGGTGACTCGGTTTAGCGGTCCCGAAACCACTTCCCGACTAGGGTCAATTTTGGGCTGTCACAGCATGTCTAGGATTGGATTATGGAAGAGCTAGGTACTTAAGCAGTCAAATTAACTCACCTCCTCTCTTCTTGAATCCTACCTAGTGCGTAGTATCCATTCACTTTAAGCCATAACAAAGAAGGTTTGATTTTTCGATACTTAACTATTTTTAAGATAACATGTTTCTGCCACTACAAAGGTTTACAAGTTTAAACTGTAAAAGTTTTTAAACATCAAGAAGGGTTTTCAATGAAAACATGGTTTTCAAAAAACACTTCAATGTGACACAGCAGACTTGGCCATAATGTCTGGGCCGGGTTTGGGGTGTTACATGATCTCTTGACTGTTTTGTAGGGTTACTCAATGGATCAATATTTTGGAAAGGAAGAACATGAAATAAACCCTAGGCTTGACAACCCCGGGAAGTCATCAAGGTGGGAATTATCCCAAAATTGGTATTGCCCATTTGTAAACACTTTTACCTTAAGCCAGTTTGGACTGTGAGGTCAGAAGATAAGTAGTTCTTGCTGACTCATTATGTTAGTGGAAGGTCAGAAGATCCTGCTAGGGTAGCGACTAGTTGGTTAACGAGAAACCTAATACGACAGTTGATTGGGATTGCTGAAGCAAGCTAATCACTCATCTTCAGATTTGATTCACTTTATTCTCTTTACCTCTTGAAATCTAATAATTTTATATTCTTTTATTTTATTAGTTTAAGAAAACCTAAAATTATCTCTTATTTTACTCTTATACTATAATTGATTTAAAAAGTATTAATTAGATCTTTAAGTGTTTAGGTTAAGAATTAATCTACTGCTTGCCTCCTTTAGGTATGATCTTCAAAGTAATCACTTACTCCATTGTAAAACTATATTACAACTAGATCCATATACTTGTGGATACCACCTCATAATTCTATATTTTAAAGCAGTATTCAAACTTTGGACGTTAGAACATCCGAAGGTGGTCACCAACCAATCGCTTTTTTAAATTTCTTTAAAACTTTGAGCAGCTGCTCCTCTTGGTGTTCTGTTAGTTCTGTTGAAACAATCACAGGCAAAGTAGAACAGTTACCAAAATAAACATATTTCAAATGGGAAGGAAGTATCTTAAGTTCAAGTTTAGACAGTTCTTTAATTGACAACTTCAGTTGCATGTATTCCCAACCTTCCAACTCTAATGGTTCAAACAGAGCTGGTTGAACATATTTTATCAGGTTGGCTTCCATCAAAGCCACATTTTCATAAATTTCTTAATTTTACAATGGGTCAGACCCTAAAGTATTCTCCAATGGGTTTTTCATAAAGTTATTTTTCCATTCCATAGAAATTACGGTTTCTAAGTCCTCCATCACTGAACATTCCTCTGTCGGATTAGGAAACTTCATTGCTTTAAGAACATTAAATGTTAACTGATCATCTTGAACTCTCATGCCGAGTTCACCTTTTTGCATGTATATTAACATTCTTCTTGTAGCTTGGAAAGGTTTCCCCAGGATGATCGACACTTTCTTATCTGCTTCAAAATTTGAGACAATAAAATCATCAGGAAAAATAAACGTATCTACTCTTACCAAAACATCATCGATCTTTTCTTCTGGGAATGATAAAGATTGATCTTCCAATTTGAGTTTCACAATCATGGGTCTTACTTCACCTATTCCCAACAGCTTGAAAATAGATTTGGGCATCAAGTTAATGCTTGCTCCAAAGTCACACAAGGTTTTACCACAGTAAGATTCTCCAATATTACAGGGTATAGTAAAGCTTCCAGGGTCCTTCATTTTAGGAGGTAACTTGTTCTATAAGAATGCATTGCACTCCTTCGTCAGAGCTACAGTCTCATACTCACTAAGTCTCTTTTTCAACTTAACATAATTGGGCATTTGTTCTAAAGCCTTTACCAATGAGATATTGATATGGAGTTGCTTTAGAACATCCAAAATTTTCTTGAATTACACCTTTTGTTTCTACTTATGTGGTTGTAATTTGTGAGGATATGGAGGTGTTGGAACTTCAGCTTGGACCGGACAACTTTTTTGAAAAGATAAATTTGCATCTAAAGAAGATGTTAGCTTATCTGAATTCACTAGTTTAGATTTTACCTTATAAAACTTTGTAGGTTCTGGCTTTTCTGGTGCATGAATTTCAACTGTTGGTTGACTTTTCTCTTTTCAATAAGTTCATCTTCAACCACAACTTCCTTGGGTTCCAAAGTCTTGTCACTTCGTAAAGCAACTACCTAGCAATTTTCCTTTCCAAATTCTTTGTATTTTCTGTATCGCCTGGAAAGGCTCCTTACGGTCTATTACGAAGCTCCATAGCTAACTGACCAATTTGGTTATCCAAATTTTTCAGTGTTACTATGTAGCTTTGGATTAAGGCGTCATTCCTTGCCATGTATGCCTTCAAAAAATTCTCCAAACTCTTAAATGATTTAGCTTGTAGTGGTTTCATAATTTGTTGATAAAACCGTTGGGTTGACTTGGTCTATGCTGTATGTAGGTGTTATTTGGTCCTCCTCCTTAGTTACTCCAAGAAAAGTTTGGATGGTTTCACCATGAAGGATTATAGAATTTGGATTGTGGTCCTTGTCCACTTCTATTTTAGTTTTGATTCCCTAAATAATAAATCAACTTGGGTTTTGATGGATAACTCTCGAAAGAATGGTCATCCCAACAATGTACACAAGAAAAAACCTCGAATTGACTTGGTGGTTGGGCTGCAATAGGATTAAAACCATTAGTAGTAAACCATTTCAACATTAAAGATATAGAAGATACTTGAGTTGAGAGCGAAGTCGTCTACTTCATGTACTACAGGTACTCGTCTTCTTGAAGTTGTTTGATTTGTCGGCCACTGGTAATTATTACTAGCTATCCTCTCGATGATCTCGTAAGCCTCATTATAAGACTTCAATAAGAGAGGACCATTATCAGAAGCATCTACCACCAACCTTGTGTATGCGTTGAGACCATTATAAAACATATCCAACTAGATGAATCCCACGGTAAAGGCATCTATAAAGTAACTTATTGAATCTTTCCCATGCCTCGTATAGGGACTCGTCATCCAATTTTTGAAAAGTGATGATCTCATTTTGCAACTTGGTATTTTTACTAGGTGGGAAATACTTTACCAGAAAGTGTTCAACTAGTTCTTGCCAAGTAGAAATTGAATGTGGTGGCAATGAATTAAGCCATGATCATTCTTAGTTTCGCAATGAGTATGGAAACGACTTCAACCTTAATGCATCTTCAGTTACACCGGCTATCTTAAAGAAACCGCTCACCTCCATAAATAGTCTGAGGTGAAGGTACGGATATTCAGTGGACATATTACTAAACTCGCCCATGGTTTGAAGCATTTGAAACATCATTGGCTTTAATTCAAATTGGGGTGCCCTGATCTTCGGTCTCCTAATTCCCGAATTAAGTTCATTAAAAAGTGGAGCAGCATAATGCCTTATGGCTCAATCTCTATCATCAACAATAAGGATTGGATTGTGCACATTAGCGACTCCATTCCCTTGAATATTATTTTGATTTCCAAGGTCCATTTCGGCTTGTCTTTGGGCTATTCTTTCTCGTCTTTTTTGTCTAAATGTCTGCTCAATTTCAGGGTTTATAAATCGATAATTCGATCTATGCTCATAAACACCTAAAAAATCACAAAAATTAAAGAATAAGGAATAAATTAGTAAATTTACAAAAATAAAAATAAAATAAAAACCGAATTGAAAAGAATAATTTCACAAAAATGATTAAGGCAACAGTCCCCAGCAATAGAGCTAAAAACTTGTAACACGTGGTTTGTGCAAGTGTACAAAGTCGTTATTAAGTAATAAGTAAGTAAAAGAGTTATCGCCTCCACAAGGACTGTGTATGTTAATTAATTAATTGTAAACATAAAGTTAACAATTTGGTGAGAAAAACATAATATTTTTTTTAGCGGGGTGATGTAAAAATAAATAACTAAATGCAAAATGACCTCAATGCAAATTAATCTAAGCATGATGAATGAATAAAATGGATGAGATAGACTTAGCAGTAAAATTCACAAGATTTCAACAACAATAACATGAATAGGCTAGGATAATCATATCAATTAACTCGATCATGTTAATAATGTTCCAGAAAAATATTCCACTGAAATTCGATATTTCATAAGCTTGAAACCAATATTAAGTCCTTTCAGAATCTTTTACTTAGAAAAACATGCATATTACTGATCACGTTTAACTAAGGGTTTCTTAGAATTCATGTGAAGTAATAGGGATTAGGTCAGTTTGAAACAATTTAATCACATAACCTTAAAACCTATGCAAGGTAATAGAGATCGATCAAGCATGCACTTTTCAATTATTGTGCCTATTAGCCACCATCTGGGTTAGATTAAGTGATCGCGATTTTTGTGTAACAGGTTTTAAATATTTATAAAGAATCGTTCTTGAAACTAACTATTATCACGATGTAGGCAAGTGTACTTATCGAACAATAGTACAGTTTTAGCAAGACCGAATTGTCGAACCTAAAAGAACTAAAAGTACTAGTAATGACTGTCTTTTTATTATCTAGCCTAAGAGTAGGGGGGCTTGTTTTAACTAACTAATTAACTAAACTAAGAATTCACAAAAAATAGAATTAGGGGATTACTTTTGGAAAACGATTGAATTAAGACAATACCTAAGGAAGAATCCACCTAGACTTCACTTGTTATTCTGACTCCGAATCGGACAATTTATTCATTACTCTGAATCGGACAATTTATTCATTTAACTTGTTCTGTAAAGATCCCTAAGTTATGTTATTATCACTATTCAAGACTAATAACGTCTAATCCCTAGATTGAATAATTGAGAATTTTCTCTAATTAACACCCTATGGTTGCATTTACTCGATCTATGGACCCCCTTATTAGGTTTCACCCTAATCCGGTAAAATTGTGACAGCCCTAATTTGACCCTAGTCGGAATGTGGTTTCGGGACCACAAAACCGAGTCATAAAATTCATTTAAAATTTATTTGCATATTTTCTATGTGTGATAGTGCTTGTGTGAAAATTTGATGATTTAATTTTGTCTTGTGAATGTGAATTTTCCTTGAAATGACTTAGTTGAGAAACTTAGAAAATATGATAGCTATAAGGACCAAACAACTACAAAGTGTGAAAGCTTGGGTTTGCATGTCAAAATGCCCAAAATACAATAAGTGGCCGGCCAAGTAATGATGCCCCTCCATCAAGTTTAATTAATTATAATATTTTGTTAGCAAATGATTAAAATATTCTAAATAAAATGAATTAATAAGAAAAAGATGAATAAAAGAAGAAAAAGAAGGAGAGAGAAAGTGTTCATCATCTTCTTCTTCTTCCAAAACCGAAACAAAAAGGAAAGAAAAAGGGAAATTTACACTAAGGCAATTCGGCATCTTCTTTTGCTAGTAGGAGGTAAGTTTTGAAGTGTTGGTTAAATCTTTTTATATGTTAAGTTAATTTTGAATGCACTTTTGGCAATGTCAAGAAAATTTAAACTTCTATGGTGGTTTGGGCACTAAGCTGTGTATCAAAGTGTTAGAATTAGAGGTTGTTTTCATGTTGTATTGAATAAGTAGACGATAGAATGGGGTTGAACTTTTTGAATAAGTAGTTGGGTAATATTTTGTGCATTCGGCCATATGGAGTTTAAATGGAATGTTCTTTTTAATTATTATTTCCTTGTATGAGAAACGGTTCATTGTTAAGGCCGAATGAGTTTTGATTGACAAGTTGAAATGCAAAAATTCATGTTAAGAGGTAAGTTGAGTAATTGACTGAAACATGGAAGAAGGACTAAAACTTATATTTTTATGTTTTAGGAGGGAAAGGCATAATAAAAATTTGAGGAAGTTTTAAGGTGCATATTTTAGTTTATGTGCTATGGAGAATTTGATTAAAATAGTTTGGTATGGTGTTTGCCGAATTTAAATTTAGATTGTTTGAGTAGCTTAATTTATGTATTAGAAAATTATTTGAGTAATTACAATTGACATTAAGATGTTGAACTCATGAAATTAGAAGTATACGAGCTTGATAGTATTTAAACGGATACTAATCGAAAATGAGTTTAGTTAATTAATTTACAAATTATTTAGTATTGAAAAATTTGGAAATGTGAATTTGCCGAAATCATCTTGTATATGTAGCGAATAAATGGAATAGATGAGAAGTATGTTTGGATGTGCATTAAGTTTAAGGGTTAAACTTTAAATTGTTATGGGTTGGTTAATATTAGATGGAATACCGAATCTGTGTCGGTGTCTATGAGGAATGATTATAAATTGGGGCTATGATGATTGAATTATTTTATTTGCTTAGTTGGAGCTCAAGATCAAAGCGAGCCAAGTTCGGCCAAAGGAAAAGCGAAAGCGGTTGAGTAGCTGATCGGAGTTGTTCATCCGACTAAAAAGGTAAGTTCCTAAGTAATTTAAGTTTCGGTCAATATTGTACATAAAATAGGTTGGATAAGAAATCATGGTATGTATGAATTTGTGAAAATCGAATGTGAGATTTATCAACCTATCTATGACATTGCGGTAGCTATAGATAAGAAATTTCAGTACTATGTGTGCGAGATTATGCGGCACTATGTGTGCAAAAACTACGTGGCACTATGTGTGCGAGGAAACGTGGCACTATGTGTGTGAATGAGTAAGAGCACTATGTGTGCGGACCTTTAAATCGAGCACTAGGTGTGCGATATCGATCGTAGAGAATTGCTTGTGCAAATGAAAAAGTTTAAAACTTTAAACTGAGAATAATGAAATGTGCATGGATATTAGAAATGGGACTTGATTTAAATCTGTATATTAATAGATAATGCTTGGGAAGAGAGAAAGAAGAGAAAGGTAATCGGCTCAATTAGTATATAATTTAACAAAGATATAAATTAGTGATAAATGAATCTAAATGGATTGGAGATTTGATTTATAGATGGAGCGGCTTGGTTTGTGCTTTATTTGATTTATTGAACCTTGTTTGTCATTTATATATATATACGCCAATGATATGTATATGATATTTACCATGGTCTTTTCAATTTGCAATTAAATGGTGTAGGAGTACATAATGAATTCAGGTAAGTATGTACCAAATTCATAATGTACACATGTGACATAAGATTTCCTTGTGGTATCCTGTTTGAATTCGGCTAAAATTGGATTGAAACTTTAATTCTTGTTAAGATAATTGGATCATTACATTCTTTTTAAAATTTCTTAGGACTTATTGAGTTAATAACTCACTTGGTGTGTTTATTGGTTTTGTATAGATCATCTTGTCGAGGAAAGCTTGGATCCGTTACGAAGTCATCGCATCTTTTGACAACCCCTTTTTCCTATCTTTGTTTAAAACTCAAATAGACATTATGGCATGTATAGAATAATATTTTGGGAGGTTTGCTATTTTGATAGTATTGTATATATAAGGCCATGCGAATATGGCTAAAGTTCTATGATATAAATCTTAAAGTGAAATCAACTTGACATATGAGTTCATATTGTGATATGAGTGTGATTATGTTATGCTTGAACTAACATGTTAAGTATTCGAGATACATTATGTATGTATATTTGGTCAAGAGGAGAAAAATCACCTTACAATTTTTACCCTTGTTTTAGTATTGCATACTATAGAAGTTATTCATGGAAATGTGCTATTATTGTTGTAATTACTTAAATTAATATTGGACATGGATATTAGGGTGTTACAAAAATCTTGTCACCCTATCTCTAGGCGTGCAATTAACTCCGCTTAATTATGACAATTGTACTCTTAGATAGGGTCTATTCCTCCTCTGAATAAAAGCTTAACTTGAATCAATATCCTAGAATATCAAAACAAGAATTAAGAACACATAATTAAGAACAAGCCAAATATTTACCATACAATTCAGAAAATAATAACAAGATTTGTCTTAGGTTTCATTCCCCTTAGGTATTTAGGGGATTTAGGTCATAACTAAAAAGGAAAACATCCTAGAAGAATAATAAATACAAAACATAAAGAAAACCCAAAACTCCTGGAGGGAAATTGAGGGGAGATCTTCAGTCTTGATGGTGAATCTGGCTTCTGAGATAGATCAATCGGCTTCCCTTGAGCAGTTCCCTGCCTCCTTCTCCCTGTGTTCCTTTCTTCCTCCTATAGGGTGTATTTATAGGCTTTGGAATGCCTGAGAACCCTCGAAATTAGCCTTTTTTGAATTGGACTCAACTTGGGCTCAGTAGGGACACGCCCGTGTGTGATTTCTTCAAGCCATGCTCGAACCTGTTAGAATGGCATGGGCATGTGTTCTACCCATGTGAGTCGTGCTTCGATTCTGCCAAATTGACACGGCCGTGTGGTCTGCCCGTGTGAGGAAGTCCAGGATGTGTTGATTTCGTACTTTGGCCCATTTTCTCCATTTTTGGCCCGTTTCTCATTCCTTTCGCTCTCCTAAGTATAAAACATGAAATTAAGGCATTAGGAGTATCGAATTCACCAATTCTAAGGGAAAATCATCCGTTAAATGTGTTAAGGCATGGGGTAAAAATATGTATAAATTACGATTTATCAAATACCCCACACTTAAGCATTTGCTTGTCCTCAAGCAAAATTCTCAACTCATAATCAAAATAAATTCTTCTTAACTTATAATCTCATTCGAAAATATCTCAAACTAATTCATGAGTAGTCATACATTGAGAATTCAACTAAAAGAACATTAAAGCTTTAAACATTCCAAGTTGAGTATTTAATCATGCAAAACTTAGGCATCTCCCCTTATCTAGTGGTTACCTCAATTCGAAATCTCACGGAGTTTAACATCCTCACTAAAGATTCATTCAAATCACTCAAAGTGTTTAAGAACAATGAAAGTAGAACTCATCAGTCAATATGAAAAGTTATTACCATAGGCTTGCATGAAAATCACATCTCCACCTCTATAAATTGAGATGATACATCAATCAAAAGGTCTTTAGAGGGTTGTAACGTGGCTTTGGTTAAGGGATGCGGTCACAAGCTGAAAGAAACGGTTAGAATCGAGATTGAATTGGAAAATCACTTAACTAGAAAAAGATTTAATCATCACTTGCGTACAACAGAGTTCTTCTCAAAATATGGAATTTAAATACTTAAGCTCAAAAATAAAAGATAACTACTAATGTGTATACACAATTTTTTTTAAGAACAAGTCAAATAACATAGACTAACTATTAAGAACAAGACATAGCTGAGCAGCTATTTCAATTCAAATCTCGATAAAAATAGGAATCAAATCTAATTTAGGGGATTTCAACAATAGTGGGTTAAAGGTTAATATTAAGGGTAACACAAGAAATGGCTTGTTAAGCTCAAGGGAGTTCACTAGGGTTAATCGTGGAGGTAGGCTTTTCATGGCATGAGTGGGTTAAATCTAAGTGCCTTAATCATTTTGACATGTCAAATCAAATGGTGTGGTCTTGACATGTATAATCAAGCAAGTTCTAGAATAACAGTTCAATACTGACGCACTCAAAGCAATAATAAAAGTGAGCATGAAAGAATTAATAGATGCTCAAAAGGCTCAAAAATCTCACAAGAATTATGGCTTTTTGATGTTTAAAACTTGTGAATTCCAAATCAAAGCAATACCTAAACTTTGGGGAAACAACCTAAAATTTTAATTTTTTAAAATCAACTTATCGTGTTTGATTCTCTAATGCCTTAAAGTTTAAACAATCAATGCATAAATGCCTATTTTTTAATTCAAGATATATCAATCAAAATCATAAATCAAACAAAATGTATTATAAATATTATATGAGAGCTTTTCAAGAGAACAAGGCAGTCATTCAGGGATTTTTCTGATAATGAAATGAATACCCTCCACACTTAAGATGTACATTGCCCTCAATGTACAAAGATAGATATATAGAAAGGAATGTCAAAATAAGATAGATATAATTGGCGTGAGGGTGGAGGAGGATACTCCGGTGGTGGTAGAGGTTCATTAGTCCATAAGTCCTGCGCCAAAAGAATATTATATCTTAAATTGGTTATGGTCGTGGTTGAGCAGGACATGGCAGTCGTGGAGAACCTTTTCAGTGGAGTTTCGAGTCCCTGAGTAATAGTGAGCGTTGGAGCCTTTTATAGCTGTGATAGCATCAAGAACTCTTTTAGAAAGTATATAAGGAAGAATGATTACTCGGTAGGAAATAGCCGGAATTCAAAATTGTTAAATAAAAATTATAAATCCTAATAAAAATAATATGAAAATAAAATAAAAAGTAGTCTTAAAATAAAATAAAAGTAAAAACATAAAATAATAAATAAAAGTTTTTAAACATCTTCATCACTAGATGGTTCACAAGGTGGGGCTGGCAATGAGATGTGGAGGTGCTGACAGATCTGCTGTAGAGTAGCATCAATGTTGTCAAATCATTGAAAACACTACTACTCGAATCGAGTGAGGCGCTAAAAAATGTCAGCATATAAGCCGCCGCATGAACTGGACGAAAGGGTGGTGGTGGCTGAGATAGTGGGTCCTAGTGCTGTGGGGGGACATCATCAGTAATGTCCTCGAGGGCCTTCTCCTCCTCGGTAGACTGAGCGAGACGATATGGAGGAGGGTAGGTTCCTAGGCGCTTTTCGATCATCCTCATGCTTAGCATGCTCGAGATGCCTTGTGGAGACATCTGGCCAATGAGGGTCAAGGATGATTCTTGGGTCGCAGTGTTGAGGAGCCTGAAGTGTCGAGTCAACCGAGTAACACAGGGGCCAATGGAGATGACCCCCTTCCTATGCTGCTCCGTCTGGTGAATGGCGAGGGCAATGAAATAGGCAAGGTCGATGACGTGTCCGTGCGACATACACCATAGAAAGTAGGCGTCGTGAGTGTTGACGACGCCAGTGCTCTCTCACCTTCCTATTAATGTGTGAGCTAAAATGGCTTGTAGGTACCTCAGATATGGAGGGAGAGCTGATGCCTTGGAGCGGCTAGGATTATAGGTGGCTGAACCTAGTACTAGTGCATCCCAGCACCGTGAAGGAGAATGATGGATATGGCGGTTGAGAGTATCTAAGTCATTCTCCTCCTTGAACTCCTCCGTATATAGGCCCAATGTAGTACCGAATTCTGGGACGCTGAGCTGGCGGACTAATCCGCCTAGGAGAAATTGCACCGTACCGGGATCATCATAGTTCATCATTACGGTCTGAAGATGAAATGTTGAGCATAGTTCTATCGTGAGCTCGAGATATGTTGGCTCGATGATCCCAAAGAAAATCTCCCAAGGATCGATGGTTAGGAGGGCCCGAATTGCATCAGCCAACTGAACTTGTTCTACTGCAGCCCAGTCGATGCAGCGGCCCACAATTAAAGGTCGGGCTCGGAGTATTTGGAAAAGTTCTTCTTGGGGCCCAATGAGGAATTGCAGGAAAGGGTGGCGAATTTTTGCGGCAGAACCCGAGAAAGATGACACTCCTTTTATTTTCTTTGAAATAGGGACAACAGTCTTCTTTCCTCGTGAAGATGACATTGTATACCTGCAATATAAAGAATAATAATAGTAGGTAAACGAATTTGAAAAGGAAAAAAAAAGCCACGAATTTGAACTAACAATTTCAGCCAAAACTACTAATACTAACCAAACACAATCAAAATAATCAATTTGATAGCCTAATTTCGTGACATTGGCATGGTAATAGCATTAGAATGAGCATAGTAGTGTCATGGGTATGACAATAGAATGAGGTTTGCCTAATAACTCGATTTAACACGAAATGTATGATAAATAACCTAAGAATGCAAATTAAATGATAGAATAATGAGCAAAATGAAAAATAGTATGAGAAAAATGAAGATTATTTTGATAATAAGCATTAGAAATAAGTAAAATAGAAGTGAAAGGAGTAAAAAAATGCTAAGGGAGAGAGATTGAGCGTCAAAAATGGAGTGGGAAGTGGCGCACTGGCGTGGCAGGGAGGGTGTGTGGACTTGCAGCGGCTAGGGTTAGGGTTTTTTGGGTGAAGAAGACAATGAATAGTATAGCCGATTTATAGATTTTAGGGCACACGGCCAGGTAACACGCCCGTGTTCCCCAATTTCAGCCTGTGTGGTTTGGGAATTTTGAATTTGGGTGCGTCTGACAATTTTCCCATGCCCAAGTTCCTTGGGCATGTTCGTGCGCAGGGCCGTGTTTGGCGTTGCTCGCTTCTCCCATGCCCGTGTATATAGTCCCACACCCGTGGTAATTTAACAGGTTCGACCACGATTGCTTGGCACGGGCATGGTCGCACGCCCGTGTTAATATGACAGGTTTGGCCACGGTTTCAATGCACGGGCGTGTCGCACGCCTGTGTTGCTTTGACAGGTTTTCCCACGACCATGTCGTGCGGCCGTGGCGATTTATCATAGCCTGTGCTGGGAAAAATCTTTGCCCTGTTTCCACACGGCCTAAGGCACGCCCGTGGGATAGGCCGTGTCTGTGTGGGAAACCTGTATTCAAGAGCTTTGTTAGTAAGTTAGGTGTTAAACACTAAAATTTAAAGAAGTTAATACAGTTAGTGCTCGGGTTGCCTCCCGAGAAGCACTTATTTATAGTCTAAGCTTGACTTACCTCTCCATTGAATGGTCATGGTGGTTTGAGGAGTTTATACTCCTCATTCCTGCTACCATTCTCATCAAAATAAAGTTTTAGACAGGTGTTGTTTACCTTAAAAGTGCCGAACTTGGGAAGACTTACCTTGACTGTACCGAATGGGAAAATGCTAAGTACCGTAAGAGGGATTTCTTCATTCGATTTGGTAGTGACAATGTGAGGATCTTCGGCATCTAATAATACTTTATCTCCAACCTTAAGTTGATTTGGGAAGGTATTGAGCTCGTTCTAGCGTAGTTTTGGTTTATCGTGTATTAGTTTTGGTTTATTGTGTGTTCTCAGTTTATACGTCCGCCATTCATCTATCTCTTTAATTTGTAGCCTACAATCTTCATGAATAGGTCCTCTGCTACTACTTGAGAATGGCTCTTGTACTTTCTTCAGACCCATTTCCTACAAAGTAGGTTCCACCATATTGTTAGTTTTAGTAGAATGGTTTAGACGATCACCTTCAATTTCTGATGTGTTGCCAGAATTGCAAGCTTAAACGGTGATTGTTTCGTCTCCCACGTGGAGTGTGAGCTCACTTGTGCCAACATCAATAATCGTTTTCGCAGTTGCTAAAAAGGGCCGTCCTAAAATCAAAGGAGTGTTGCTATCCTCCTCTATGTCTAAAACAATGAAGTCAACAGGAAATATAAATTTATCGATTTTAACTAGCACATCTTCAATAATACCCCTAGGAAATCTTATAGTTTTATCTGCTAATTGAATGCTCATCTTAGTCTGTTTGGGTTTCCCAAGACCTAATTGTTTGAACATTTTGTAGGGCATGACGTTAATACTAGCCCCTAAATCAGCTAATGCATTATTAACATCTAAACTACCAATTAAGCAAGGAATCGTAAAAATCCCTAGATCTTTTCGTTGTTGGGTAGTTTATTCTATAAAATAGCTGAGCAAATTGCGTTTAGCTCCACATGCGATGTCTCATCCAACTTCCGCTTATTTGCTAAAAGCTTCTTCAAAAATTTCATTGCGTTTGGCATCTGCAATAGAGCTTCAATAAACGGTAAGTTAATATGTAATTTTTTTAAGAGTTTAAGAAATTTACCAAATTGTTCATCTGAGCAGTCTTTCCTTGTCGCGTTGGGGTATGGCACGAGGTTTATTTTCGACATTCGCTGATTTGTTTTTATTATGACCTACCTCACCTTGACCTTTGCTCACCACAGTTTCTTGCCTCGGTTCTGGCTCAGGCTCGACGAATCCTTCTTCATCTTGAACATTAATCACGTTGAGTTGTTCCCTTGGGTTGGGTTCAGTATTACTTGGCAAGCTACCTTGTGGTCGTTCGGAGATTAGTTTGGAAAGCTGGCCTATCTGAGTTTCAAGCCCTTGGATCGACGCTTGTTGATTTTTAAGTGCTGTCTCGGTGTTCTGGAAACGGGTTTCTGACACCGAGATAAATTTAGACAGCATCTCTTCAAGTTCGGTTTCTTTTCCTGTTAATAGGGTGGTTGTTGAAAACCCGGAAGATGTTGTGGTCTTTGATTTCCTTGACCGCCCCATGAGAAATTAGGATGGTTCCTCCAACCTGCATTATAAGTGTTACTATATGGGTTATTTTGGGATCTAGAGTTATTGTTACCAATATATTGGATTTGTTCCTCCTCGATGCTAGGGTTGAAGGGTTGATACTTTGTGCATGCTCCTTCTCCATTCATCTCGCACCTCATTACTGGATGGACCTGAGTAGAACCAAGTAAACCATCAATCTTTTTATTTAGAAGTTCTACCTAGTTTGACAGCATAGTAACCGAATCGACGTTATAAACGCTTGTTGTTTTAGTTGGCTTGGTCCTCATGACTTGCCACTGATAGTTATTCAGTGACATCTCTTCAATAAATTCGTAACCCTCTTCAGGTGTTTTATTGTTGATGGTTCCCCTGGCTACTGCATTAATCATTTGCCTTGTCGAGGGGTTCACACCATTGTAGAATGTTTGAACTTACAACCATAGAGGTAATCCATGGTGAGGACACCTTCGCAGTAGGTCCTTGTATCTCTCCCATGCATCATAAAGAGTTTCTAAGTCCATCTGCACAAACGAAGAGATATCATTACGTAATTTGGTTGTTTTAGCCGGAGGAAAATATTTTAATAAAAAATTTTCGGTCATTTGTTCCCAAGTAGTAATTGACCCTCGTGGTAACGAGTTCAACCACTGTTTAGCTTTGTTCCTCAATGAAAAAGGGAATAACCAAAGACGAATGGCATCGTCAGAAATGCCATTAATTTTAAATGTATCGTAGAATTCCAAGAAATTTGCCAAGTGAGTGTTTGGATCCTCATCCTGCAAACCATCAAATTGAACAAATTGTTGTATCATTTGAATAGTGTTAGGTTTTAGTTCAAAATTATTTGCAGCAATAGCAGGCCTAACTATACTTGACTCAATTCTTGTTAAAGTAGGTTTAGCATAATCATACATAGTACGAGGAGTAGGATTTTGATTTGCTGGTTCAACGGGTATCGCAGGAGGTAGCTGATTGTCTTGGTTTTCAGCCATCTCCTCGGTTGGGGTTTGAATATCGCCCTCTTTCTTGTTCTTTGTGTATCTTAAGCTTCGCCTTATTTCTCTTTAGTTTATGCCAACTATGCGATTGATTTCTTCATCAAAAAGTAGTGGTCCTGACGGGTTTTTTCTAGTCATAAACTATAAAAACCTGCCAAGAGAAAGAAAAAGTAAATTAATAAATAATAATAATAAAATAGAATTAACTTGCAAGAAAAATAAATGGCTAAAGTAATAAAAATTGAGCGTTCCTAATGTCTTAGTTCCCCAGCAACGGCGCCAAAAACTTGATCGCGATTTTTGTGTGACAGGTTTTAAATATTTATAAAGAATCGTTCTTGAAACTAACTATTATCACGATGTAGGCAAGTGTACTTATCAAACAGTAGTACAGTTTTAGCAAGACTGGATTGTCGAACCCAAAGGAACTAAAAGTACTAGTAATGATTGACTTTTTATTATCTAGCCTAATTTAGCTAACTAATTAACTAAACTAAGAATTTAAAAAAAAAATAGAATTGGGGGATTACTTTTGGAAAATGATTGAATTAAGACAATACCTAAGGAAGAATCCATCTAGACTTCACTTGTTAATTTGACTCCGAATCGGACAATTTATTCATTACTCCAAATCGGACAATTTATTCATTTAACTTGTTCCGTAAAGATTCCTAAGTTATGTTATTATCCCTATTCAAGACTAATAACGTCTAATCCCTAGACTGAATAATTGAGAATTTTCTCTAATTAACACCCTAGGGTTGCATTCACTGGATCTATGGATCCCCTTATTAGGTTTCACCCTAATCCGGCAAAATCTTGTCACCTTATCTCTAGGCGCGCAATCAACTCCACTTAATTATGACAATTATACTCTTAGACAGGGTCTATTCCTCCTATGAATAAAAGCTTAACTTGAATCAATATCCTAGAATATCAAAACAAGAATTAAGAACACATAATTAAGAACAAGCCAAATATTTATCACACAATTCAGAAAATAATAACAAGATTCATCTTAGGTTTCATTCCCCTTATGTATTTAGGGAATTTAGTTCATAACTAAAAAGGAAAACATCTTAGAATAATAATGAATACAAAACATAAATAAAACCCAAAACTCCTGGAGGGAAATTAAGGGGAGATCTTCAGTCTTGATGGTGAAACTGGCTTCTGAGATGGATCAACAGCTTCCCTGGAGCAGTTCCCTGCCTCCTTCTCTCTGTGTGTCCCTTTCTTCCTCCTCGAGCGTGTATTTATAGGCTTTAGAATGCCTAAGAACCCTCGAAATTAGCCTTTTTTGAATTGGACTCAACTTGGGCTCGGCAGGGACACGTCTGTGTGACACACCCGTGTGCAATTACTTCAGGCCGTGCTCAAACCTGTTAGAATGGCACGGGCGTGTGTTCTACCCGTGTGAGTCGTGCTACAATTCTGCCAAATAGACACGCTGTGTGGTCTACCCGTGTGAGGAAGTCCAGGCCATGTTGATTTCGTACTTTGGCCCATTTTCTCTATTTTTGGCCCGTTTCTCGTTCCTTTCATTCTCCTATGCTCTCCTAAGTATAAAATATGAAATTAAGGCATTAGGAGCATCAAATTCACCAGAAAATCATCTATAAAATGTGTTAAGCATAGGGTAAAAATATGTATAAATTACGGTTTATCATTAAGCAACTAACTTAATACATTCAATCACATTTTAATGAATGAAATGCATGCATGATTTTAATTGAAAACAAATTATGGTCGGCCATGGGAAGGAGAAACCTAACGTGATTTAAATAAACTTTATTAAATTGATGCAATCATACTAGCTAAACAGAATTAAGCTACCATTATTGATGAAAAAACAAAAAAGCAATTTGCAAACATATTGAATAATTAAGAAAGAGCAAAAAGGAAGAAAAAACTCTTTGATAAGTGTGGGGACTAATCGTAGAGGCTTCCTCTAATTCTCACAGTTGTTCTTCCAAAAAATGCTCGTCAAGATGGCTGATCAAGAGAGTAATTTCTCAAGGATTTGCTAGCTAATGGAAATAAGGATGTTTATGAGTGGAAAGAAAGAAAGAAATTGGGAAAATGAAATGAGAGTGACGGATGAATGATGTTTGAGAAGTAAGGAATGATTAAGGGATGATTGAAATAAGGAATGGATGTGGGTATTTATAGTGAAGGATGGTAGGTGTGTTTACTAAAAATAGGATGATGAATCCCTTAGGTTTCTCCTTCCCATGGCCGACCATAATTTGTGGAGAAAGGAGTTGTTTGGTTGCTTGATTTATGCATGATATCATGCTTGAATCAAGAAAGGGGTGGACGGTTTCTTGGGCAAAGTTGGTGTCCTATTTTTTGATTTATTTGCATGTGTAGAGACCTTCGACAAATCTTCAAAAAAATGATTTTTTGATCAGTCCAAATGCCTTTTCTGAATTGGGTTTGTTCTCCTTTGTTTGGACGGTTTGGTAACCCAATTATTTACTAGGCTTGTTTAACAATTGACCCTTCTTCAATTGGATCAAATCAACTTTTTCTTGACCCATTTTGTATGTGTTTTTCATCCATATGGAGTGAAATTGGGCATGTCTATGCAGCTTTATTTGATAAATAAATCATGCATGATTTTCTTGGTCTAACTGCATTAAAAAATGTCAAGATCAAAATGAAGTATAAAATAATTAAGTTATGTACAAATTTAATGCAAAAATAGTATAAAATCAAATTCTTCATTAAATCATGTTCATTATTGAAATATAAATAAAATTCGCCCAATTAATAATCAAATACTCCGGATTAATATTATTTTTAAGTAAAAAGGTGTCATAAACTCTAAAAAAAACCTATACAAATTAGAGTTTACAGTAGTACAAGTAGAAAAGTTCTTAAAACAATGAAAAAGCATTCACGAGAGAAATGCATTGAAAAAGAAAAAAGTGACAAAGTCACAGGCATAATAAAAACTCGTTCATTAATGAACAGAAACTCGTAGGCTAGCCATAGTTACTATGGTATGTTATGATTTCCTATGTGGAAAGACAAGGGAGGTGAGAGAAGGAGAAATAATGCGGTGAGCGGGTAAGGGTCACTAAAGGGGGAGGAATAGGGTATCGATGTGCCAAACTATTTTCCTGTTCATAACCCTCTTAATGCTTACTGTTTTTTGAATTTCATACTTGTCCTAAGCCTCAGAACATTACAAGCCGAAAAGTCCTATGTGACCTAAATACCCTCATACATGAATGGACATTATATTGAACAATTGCATAAATGACTATTTGAATTTTGCTTGGATAATCATAGTACATGTATGATTTATTGATGGATCCCTACTAGCAAGACCCTTAATGTTTGTATACTTTGTAATTTACTGAACTTAGATGTTTGTAATCAAAAGTAGTAAGTCAATTATTCATCATGTTAAAGTTTTTAGTGAATATGAAATGCCTAATTCATGTGCTCTAAAGTCAATACTTGTATGATATATGCTCAAGGGACGTCCTTTTTATTTATTTCTTATGTTTGTGTTTCTTCAAGACAAGCAATGACTTAAGTGTAGTAGATTAAACTAAATTTCGCACTTTAGAAGCTTAAAGACAAGCATTTTTATTAAGTTTAATTTTTTCTTAAATTTTTGTTAAGTTAATAAAATGTGTAAAGTGAATCTTTTATTGACCTTAGGGGTCGAAGAGGCCTAAAGGTGAGATAATGACTTTTGTAAGTGTGCAGGAGACAATTAGAAGGCATAATAAACCAATATTGGTCGCTCTGTCGCAACATGGAATGTCTGATGTCACAACATAGGGAGCAGAATGGAGAAATCATGAAACTATCTTCGATGCTATGACACGGCCTATATGTGTCGTGGCATACCCCTGAAGATATCCCAAGAGGAGTAGACTGACTGCTTTTCGTAACACAGAACCTGGTGTGTCACGACATTGACTCTGGATGGGAATTAAACATGAGACAAGGGCATTTTAGTCCACACAAACAAACTTAAAGCTCAAGAATGTCAGCTGACCTAGGGTTAAGGATGACGACCACCTGAAATCTATAAATAGGCTCTTTTGTCACATGTTATATATAGTCAACATTCACTTAGCCTAGAAGTAGTCTTTTAATTTCAGTTAAGTTTTCTCTTTTCTTAGGTTAGATTTATTTTCATTTGTTCTTGTTCTATTTTGAGATATTTGAATTGTGGAAACAATCAAACCTTGTGGATTCACGATTAATCTTAATACAATTAGGCTCTTTTGTAAACCCTATATTGTTGATTTATTTAGCATGTTTTCTCTTTATATTAATTTTATATTTTCTCTGGAGACCAAGAAGAACTAATCCATCTATGGGGGATTAACGAGTGGAGGTATAATCTGTTAATTGTCCTGTCAATTCACTGGGACATGTTGGTGTATAGGAGAGTGTATTGCTTCGTGCTGCACTTATGGGACTTGTTATAAGGACTCTATGAGTCATTCTGAGGTAATATAAGGGGATCTGCATATCCAGCAGACAGACAAGATAAGTGTGATAAGATAAATGCGAGAACATATTTATGTTTTTTAGCCACTTTGATAAGACAAGTATGTGAGAATGTTTCATGCCATATTAGATATGTTTTCAAACAAATACAAGCTAAATTTTTAAGTGTGATTTTTAGTAAATATATGTGAAATTATTTCTACAACACTTATGCTTTTCTGACATGATCTGCGAATTGGGTCTCGCACCTCTAGCACACAAAATGATTTTGAAACTAATTCTTTTTTCTATTTTAAACTTTTTTTTAAGCATACTCTATTCATTCTTGATTATTCATTGATTTTGTAATGAACTCACCCACTCCTCTCTTACCTTGCAGGCAAGTAAGGCGCGGATGATAGTGAGGGAGGTAGATGACATGGAGAGGCTCATCCCAAAAAGGATATTGAGAACCTAGCAATTAGGCGATGGGATTTTTATATGGGTTTAGATTATTTATGATTTGATGTTGTTATTGAGATATTTTCTTTTAAGGTTAAGTTTTATTATATTTTTCTAACCATTCAACTAAACTTTTGTTACAGATTAGTATGAGTAAAGTTTTATGTTTATTTAATTTCTACGCTTGTGTACCATGTTGTTTGCTTTTAAATTGCTAAAATATGATGCCTACTAGTTTATTTGCAAAGTCATGTATTTTTACAATCCCTATAGGTTATGACCCCATATGTATGAGAAACCCTTTGTAGTAATATCTTAAAATTTAGCAAACCCAATGCAAAGTCTGTGAACCCTTGTACAAATTCTCTGTTTACGAAACCTGTGCATGAATGACCCTTAGTCGCGAAGCCTGTTTGTATGCAAACTACTACAATGTGAACTTATGTCTTCCTTTCTCATTATTAGACAATCACTCATTCACAAAATTTGTGTGGGGCTAATAGTTTTCATTTTCCATCTCGTGGAAAACATTTTTCGCTCCGCTTAGCCTATCTCCCTCTAAGGGTATTTTTTGATAGGTTCTATAGGAACCAAATGATCCTATTTGGTCAAATACCTAGCGATAAAATCTTATGTTCCTTTCATTATAGTATTTCTGAACAAGTTCCTGGATAACAAGCTTAAAGGTTTTCTTATTGATGATAGTGACGATATTGATGCTAGTGATGCTATTTATGATAGTGACGCTATTGATCGTGACCTTGATAACTATGATCAATGTGTTAACTATGGAAATGATGTTAGAAATAGACCGATTTTATATCACCTTTCAATTTGAACTAATGAATACATGTTTAAGCTGTATCACGAACTCGTATGTTAGTCTGGTGGCAAACCTAGTCTAATACATTATGTGCAAAACTATATCGAGTTGCGAACCCATAATTTGTGCGAACTCATACTATATGTGTTATGCGAGCTCATGTTGTATTCTATTATGCAAACTTAGGTTATTTGATGTGTGCTAACCATACAATAAATTTTAAGTAGTTGTATTCTCATATTGATTAAATGTTCTCTAAGCGCATTATTTATGCGAACCTTTCCTTTGTGGTTTTGTACGCTTGCAAGCTTATCCTCTGTATGTGTATTATTTCTATTGTTGTGAAATAACTTAACACATTTTTTGTTGTTATTAAATGGTGTGTTGGAGGATAGGCTGGGAGTTAATGGAAAGTCACTTCGGTGGCTAATGTAACTCGCTAGATTCAAGTTTAACCTTTTCGGTCGGGTTTGGGGTGTTATATATGCTCCATTCATTGGGACATATTGGTGTACAAAAGAGTGCATTGCTTCACACTACACTTATGGGACATGTTATAAGGACTCTATAAGTCATTTTAAGGTGTTATAAGGAATACACATTTCCAATAAGACAGACAAGATAAGTGTGATAAGACAAGTGCAAGAACATATTTTATGTTTCTCAGCCATTCTGACAAGACAAGTACGTGAGCATGTTTAATGTTGTATAAAATTTGTTTTCAAACAAGCACAACTCAGTTTTAAGTATGATTTTTAGTAAGCACACGTGAAGTTGTTTCTACAAAGTTATGTTTTATATAAGTAGGATCTGCGAACTAGGTCTCATAACCTAGCACGTGAAATGAATTTAAGACTAAGTCTTCTTTCTATTTTAAACTCTGTAATTTTAAGCATACATTGATGATTCCTAATTATTCACTGAGTTCACAATGAACTCAACCATTCCTTTCTTACTTCGCAAGTAAGTAGGTCCCGGATGGCAATGGCGAGGTAGATGACTTCGTGAGGCTCCTCCCTAAATAGATATTGGCAAACCTAGAAAATAAGCAGTAGGGTTTATTTTATTTATGTGGGTTTATATTTACCAAGATTTGACTCTATTATTGAATAATTTCTTTAAAGTCCAAAGTTTATTTTAATTTGTGAACCATTAAGTTAAACCTTTGTTATTCATTTCTTCTCAGCATAAATAAAGTTTGATGTTTATTTATTTATCCATGCATGCATACCATGTTGATTTTCTAATCTTTGTATGTACTAATATCTCATGCTAGCCAGTATTATTGCGAAGCCTTATTTTTCTACAACCCATTATGTTAGTGACCCCAATATGCATGCGAAACCCTCTGTAGAATTATCTTATAATTTAGTGACCCCTATATAAGTATGCAAACCCTTGTGTGAATGACTTTTCTGTTGTGAAGTCTATTTTGCATGCAAACCTAGTTGTATGTGTTTAAGTGCAAACTTATATTAATTTGAAACTCGTGTTTTTTTGTGAACTTATATTGTATGTGTTATGCGAACTCATGTAGTATTCTACTATGCGAACTTATGCTATTACGAACCATAGCAAAAAAAAATTATGTACACATGTTCTTATGTTTGATTGTATTTACTTTAAGTACACTATTTATTTCCTTTATGCGAACCCTTTAGACTTGTTGTTTAAGTGACATGCGAACATTTTTTTTCTTTGTCTTGTAAGTTTGCATGTTTACATTTTCTGTTTGAATTATTTCCGTTACTTTGTTATAACTTAACACAATATTTTTTGTAAGGAAGTGGTGTACTAGAGGTTAGGTTGGGAGTTAATGAAGAGTCACTTTGGTGGCTAATGTAGCTTGTCGGCTTCAAGTCAAACCTTCTCGACCGGGTTTGGGGTGTTAGACATGTACTCTAGACAAAGGATATTCAACCAACTCACTTTTTCCTAATTTGAGCCTTGAACCAATTAAACTCGAATATGCTCTAATACAACTAAATGTAACACCCTACACTTGACCCAGTCGGTAGATTCAAATATGGGATTCAACATTTGTTACCGTAACAACTCAAACAAAACAAAAAGGCTTCACATGGAAGTTAAGATAAATAAGTCAGCAAATAATACGTTAGAAGCATGTACAATACCTTGATAACTCTAATACCTTAGGATTATATGTCTTTTATTCTAGTAGGATTTTTCCTTTGTCTTTAGAAGACTCGATTACCTCCTTGGCTACAAACATCAATCAAAGGATAATATGATGTTACTAGAACATCATCATTTAGAAAAATAAACTAAAATCAAACATGAAATGTATCTCGCTTATAATGGTCTTCCTAAAGCTCCGAGATCTGAATTTCACATAACTCAAACTTCTCTTGTTTGAAATCGATTCTTTCTTTTGCATTGCACTCTAGGTGCCTATAGCTATCCAAAACACCCTTAAAACTCAAGCTTTAATACCTTATCCATCAAAATCTCGCAAGCACCTATCAAAGAAAACTCAAGAAATCCTCAACCAAACTTTACTTTTGCTTGAGTTTTAGTTAACCCATCCTTCCTAAACCCATTCCAACCAAGAATCAATTTTAAAAAATAACCAGAAATGAGCAATCGATACCCTCTCTCCTTAAAATGAAAACTACTCAAAATTGGAAAAAATTATGGAAAAGTAAAAAATCATCTTTTCATGTTTTTAAATAATGATATGAAATTAGAAAACATCTTACCTTATTATAGCAATCAAAATGAAAAAAAGAATCAATAAAATCCTTTTTCTTCTTCTTCCTCTCAATCTAATGTGAAACTAAAATAATAAGAGAAAATGTGTTAAGAATAAAAATCGAGAAACCAAAAATGGCATAGAAAGAAGGGAAGGAAGAGAGAAATTCCAGAGAGGAATAGAAGAGTTTGAGAATAAGGGAGAAGAGTCGAAAGAAGAGAGAGAGAGAGAGAATAATTCCTCAAAAATTTTCATTAACCAATCAATGAGCTCAATCAAAAGCAGAACAACATATATAAAAGAAGATAATAGCAAAATATAACAACAAAAAAAAATTGTTGGATGAAATGCTCTGTATCATTGAGTCTTTTATGCACTGTATCACTGCATTGTTTTGCTTGGTATTCATTTTGGCTCGTATCAAATACCTCCACCCAAAAATGAACCTTGTCCTCAAGGATCAAAGTGAGGAAAAGTACTTGAATTTTCAATAAGATAACCATAAGTACCTATTTTTCCATCAGCACAAAGTTCATGATAGGAACATCAAACTTGAATTCAATGGGACATAGATCATCTAAAAGTTCTAGCTCAATACTATCCATTGTGTCATTAGGATCAGTAACTTTATACACTTTGGTAACCTTGGTAGTAAATTTCACATCGTTATAAATACGATTTCCATGTGCCTCGCCTACACCTGGATGATATAAAAGGAACTATTTTGGCCTTTGAGAGTTAACCCGCATCTCATCCCTATCATCAGCAAGAGACACAATTTCATCATTGTTAAGCCAGCTAAAATATGATACAACCATTTATGCAGTAACCCACATGTCTTCATTGAACCTAAAGCCATACTCCACGTCTAATGAAAATCCACACATTTTCTCTGAATCAGGACAACCATTATGAAACTCATGAAGTGTAAGTAGAATGGGGAGAGGAAGAACATGACCCACAAGCAAATCATCAGGCTGCATTTTATGCGACCATTTAGTGTTGTGGCATGAAGGCTTCCTTAGTAGGAGTGGAGGTGACTGAGGAAGGTTTAGAACAACTAAAAATTCCAAAGGCATTGTCATGTCATCGAAGAGAACATCAAGTAGCTCAGGATAGCTAGAGAAATCTAGTAGTAAAAGTTCCAAAGGAAAGGTTGTCCACATTTGACTCGAAGCAACTTTGCATATACTTGTTAGAAAGCTAATGTTTTGAAGACAATAGAAAGTGCAGGAGAGGACCTGAATCGACCAAAATCGTATACCGTCAACTTCTCACACAAAATTTCATGAAAGCCTAGGTTAAAAGATTCTTTTTGCTAAAAATCCTTATGGGACTTTTGCATCCTAGATTCTAGGCCTTTCGCAAGATTGTCATTCAAATAACCATGAAGATAGTCAAGGTTCAAATACTTAAACCTTTTAGGAAATTCATATTCATCGTCACCCAAGAGTATAATAAGCTATCCTTAAAATTTAACAATGGTTCCCCATGAGCTACATCAAAATTCTACACCAAATCCCACGAGGCATAATATCTTTGAGCTTCAATCTTCCCTGAGGACATTAGCCTAATTAAAATAAACATACCAAATTCATTTGACTTGCACACCAAATTCGAGAGATCCTTGCTTAAAAAGGGTTTGCAAAACTTTGAAATTTCATAGCAACAAATCCTTCATTGGCTGAGAAGGGCCATAAAAAACAACCTGAACTCACAATTCCAAAATGATACCAATATTGTGGAAAAACTTGATTCAGTTGCAAGTGATATGTATCATCCCAAATTGTGACTTTAATTCTGATAATCTAATCACATTAATGAAGCATGGATTATCTAGGTCATCAACCCAACGAACCAATGACACCATTATTTAGATCATGTACCTTAAAACTCAAGTCTACCAAATTGTGATTACTTGGGCACTAAGCAACCATTTCACCAGCCATTTAACCTAATCAAAACACAATTAAACATGCTCAATTCATACCAAGACAACCAATTTAAGTGCCTAACCAATGTATTCTCATTGGTACCACAACTCATATCTTCGAACATATCAACAACACATCAACCATTCAAGACTTCCATTCATACCAAATTTGTCAATATTCAACAACACCTAGCTACTTAAGATATCAAGCTTTAAGCTACAAACACATACCTAAACCTTCTGTCAAGCTAACACACCAAATATATAGCTTTAACCACAATCATATATATACAAATAACCATTTTTGTACTTGAAACCCAAAAGAACATCACATTAACAAAACAACTATCAACCAAAGACTTCCTAGGTACATGCCATTACAATTTAGAACATCACCATATATGAGTCCAAGAATCGTTGTTAGATGCTGAATCGATGATAGTTTGAAAAGTACCTAACCTTCGCACGAAAAATAAAATCATACGTTGAATATAACTCAATGGTATTTCTATAATCTAAATAATTTAAACTTAATATGAGCAGTTAAAATGAAAGCACTGTAACAAGTAATGTTATAAACATATATATCAAATTGATAATACGAATTTAATCATTCTTCATTTACATCTACTAGGTTCCACATGTCCAAGTACATATCAGTGGTATCTCATATATATATATATATAACATTTGGTAATTCAACTCATGCAATGGCATGATTCATCTTTTTTATCAATACTTGGACTCATTTCAAAATTCACATCTCATTTCATTATTTCATATTTCATTTCTCATCTCATAATAATTTCTCAACTCTGTCATCATAATATCAAACACATAAAATGATCATTTAATTTTCCCTATTAACATGACTCAGACTCAAACGGATACATAGATCCAACCAACTCACCAATTTGGCACCCAGTGCCTCATTAGATAAATCCGAAGTAATAACTGTGCCCAACGCTATATTAGTTGACACTCAAGTCTCATCGATTAAACCGAAGCAAATTGGCACCCAGTGCCTTATCGACTCAAAGTCGAAGAAATCCCTAAACTCTTCCTATCCTATTGCAAGTCATCTATAATCGACTTAGCCCAAAATAGTATATAGGGTTTCATTTCATATTTCAATACATCTAATGTCTCATTCTCATATATATACACATTATCACATATAGTCAATTCAATATTCACATCATCAACACATTTCATAATATACACACTTAGTCCATTTCAAATAAACTATTAATTCAATTTGATCCCAAAGTACAAAAGTACTCACCTCAGTTGCTTACCATACATAACCATGCAATATGTAACAGTTTATAACTTAATTTGGATTATAGAAACACAAACTGTATATTCTGAGCTACTCGATGTCGACCTTGCCATTCCCTTTCTTACTCGAGGATTCTGGGATGATGTTCACTACAGAATAAAATAATTACAATAGATTAATAATACACAACTAAATTTTCATTAAATTTCAAATGTTGCACCATATTTTGCTTAATCTTCAATTTAGTCCCTAAATTGAGACTAATTCTAATATCCATATTTAACCTCAAATTTTTATACTAATTTCACTCTAAACTAAATTTAGCTCCTTCTTTTCAATTCTACCCCTTAATTTTGAATTTTTCACAATTTAGTCCCTATTACTCAAATTTTAAAATTAATTTCATAATTTAGTCCTTTTCCACTTCTAACTTAAAAATCTAACAATTTAACCCTTAGTGCTTAAATTATTCAACAATAAAAACATCTAAAATCTTAATCAATACTAAAAATTATAACATGTGTCAGGTAGCTCTCATTATCGGGATTCCAAAAATGTAAAAATTACAAGAAAATAGACTAAATTGACTAACCAATTGAAGTTCGAAAGCTAGAAACCCCTAGGCCGTGCGTGACTATCTTCTCTCCTTTTCTTTCTTTTCTTTTAAATTTTGCATTCTTTAACTCTCTTCTTCCTACTTTCTTATTTCCTTTATCTTTTTATAACACCCTTAACACATAACCGTCATTAGAATAGGGTTATAAAGCATTATCGGAGTTTCTAAAACAAATACAGATAATTCATAACATTTACTATTCATATTCAAAAATAATCATATTGTCCCTTGAATGAACCCTCGAGGTCCAATTTAAACATCAAAATCAAGTCGGGACTAAATCGGGATGTCAAATTATTTTTCTCGAAATTTCAAAAATTTTCTTATATACAGGGGTCACACACCCGTGTGAGTAGGCCGTGTGGCTCACACGACCAAGTGACATGCCCATGTCCCAGGCCATGTAGGCATTTGATGTGAGGCACATGACCGTGTCCTGGCCCATGTCCTTACCCTTGTAACTCTTTGACTTGTGCCTCATGGCCTGCCACACACTCATGCTAGCCCGTGTGGTCAATTTAATTTTCACAAATTAGGTGCAGGTTTCACATGGCCAAGACACACGCCCGTGTTCTAAGCCGTGTAGCACACAAGGCTAAGACACACGCTCTTATCTCTGCCCGTGTGCCCAATTTTGAACATTATGTTTCTAAATTTTAAGATGCAGGAGACACACGACCAAACCACATGCCCCTGTGCCAGGCCATATGTCACACACGGTCAAGACATACGCCCGTGTGTCTACCCGTGTGGAAAAAATAAGGTCATTTCTTAGCCTTATTTCTCACGCAAATTTCACCTTCAACCTACAATAACATTTTCCAACCAATTCAAGTCATATAAATCAAACAAACATCATTAACATGTATGAAATAGTATTACATATTCATATGATCAAACTTACCATCTTGTAATGATTTATATTTTACCCTAATTCAATTTAACCAAACCACATACATATAAGCTAAACATGATATATATATATCCTTATAATAACATGCCAAAACAATCCATTTTTAGCCATTCCAGTAGCTAAGTTATAAACAACTGTTTACATGTCAACATAGGCCAAGTTAACCTATGCATGCCATTATATCAAAATAAGATTACTTTTTATACCAAAAAAAGTTAGAGGATAGTGTGATGATTTTCTGACCATTATCCAACCTTAACGACCTTAACGAGCTTCTGAAACACTATAAAATAGAGAAAATGAAACCTAGTAAACATTTAATACTTAGTAAGTCCAAATAACGTAAAGTAACCTTGCCAATCATATTCATTTAAATAAGCATAACAATAACATTCTTTCCAACAAACTAACAAATTTTCCTAATCACATACATTCACATAAGCAAGTTAGTAACATAATTCACATGTACATTAAGTAAGCATGGATGAGCTCATCATATTACACTCCTTTCAAGCATTTCAGAAGTATTCGGGACATAACTTTTTTAATCTCATAATTTCTCATGTTAGAAGTTTTGTCCGTTGAATTATTGAAATATCGATGGATACTTAGGTAGTACACACAAAGTGTACAAAACTGTAAACCGTCAATTCATAATCAGGGGTACCCATTGGGGCACTTAATCAGAAAGCAACTCTCGAGCCATATATCAGCTGATAAGCCATGTAACAAGACACTTATCCAGGCTAAATAGAAAGCTCATAAGAGTTTTATTCAGGGAGCTCATAAAACTTATCAAATAACTCCAAAGAGTTAATATCAGGGAGCACCGGATAAGGTGTAACAGCCCGATTTTGGGGCTAGTCAGAATAGTGGTCTCGAGACTATAAATTCAGAGTCAGAAAAATTATTTTATTATTATTTTAGAGTCATAGCACGTTTATAATAGTACATGAAAATTTTGGTGAGTTAATTTTGACGTTTATGAGCCTAATTGCGAAAAAAGACTAAATCGCATGAAGTACAAAAGTCCTAAATTGATAGCTAAAGGTGTCAAATAGTTAGAGAACCAAAATTACGGGTCTTTAAAGGGAAATTAAACCCTATTGAGATTTCTTGGCCTGCCATAGGAGACAAAGGTAGTCAAATTATCAAAACTTGGTGGGTTAGGTGACTTATTTTGACTAAAATAGAAAAAAAAATAAAAGAAGGATGATATCATCCCTTTCTCATCTCTTTTCTCCACCAAAAATTGGCCATTAAAGGAGCTTAAAAATTTCAGCAACTTGAAGCACTCATAAGTAAGTGATTTCCATGTCCTTTGTTGATAATTTTTGTATTTTTGAGACCCTTGAAGCATGAGCTTTCAAATAAGGGGTATATCTTGCAAAATGGTTGAAGGTTTAGGGTTTTTCCATGAGAGCATTTAGGGTGTTTTCTGAAATTTTATGGAAGAATATGAGTCTTAGTTGTGTAATAGACAACTTTTGTGAAAGGTGTTACCATGAAAACACCTAAAGGAACCATTTTGCACAAGTTGTAAAACAAATGATAAATGTGTGAAATAGAGAGAATTTGGGGTTGCTATAAGATTAAAAAAAGTTCATCTAGGCTCAAGATGCAAAGAAATTCGATAAAAATTAATTTTCGAGTATAGGGGTAAAACGGTCATTTTTCCAAAGTCTAAGGGCAAAATGGTCATTTTACTGAAGATGTGATTTTTAATTGCTTAATTTTATTTAGTGATTAAATGAGTGTATTTTTCTATTTTAGATCAAAAATTTCCAAATCCAAACCTAGACCGGGGGAAAACCAAGCAAATTGACTAAACCAACTAGTCGCCACATTTTGTGATCTAAGGTAAGTTATATGTAAATAATACAACTACATTACTAATGTATGTGTTGAATTGTATTTGAAATAATATAGCATGAATTGCTTGATTGCGGAATTGAAATGGTATGATGATAAAAGAGATAGTAGAGTTCTTGTTTGAACCTAGGAAATAAATCGGATATTCATGCCGTGACATATAGGTTGTTGTTGGCTAGTGTAAGACATGTCTGGGACATGCATCGGCCACATTATGAGAGCCAGTGTAAGACCATGTCTGGGACATGGCATCGGCATTGAGACGAGAGCTAGTGTAAGACATGTCTAGGATATGCATCGACCTTGAGACGTAAGCCAGTGTAAGACATGTCTGGGACATGCATCGGCTACGAGATGATAGTCAATGTAAGACCATGTCTAGGACATGGCATCGACTTGCGATGTGAGCCAGTGTAAGACCATGTCTGGGACATGGCATCAGCACCTTACCCACATTTGAGGCTTAATGAATATCCGGTAGTGTTCCAAATAGTTCAATGGTGAACGTCATGTTCTTAAGCTAATGAGGAAAGTATAACCGTGTTGTGAATGGTACAGGTACCTAATTGGTACGTGTGAGATATGAGCTCAGTATATATATAATAGGTGACTTGTATGGATGGTAATGAGTAAGTCACACTTATGCCTACTTTGGTGTTATGAGCATGTTGACTATGGATAAATTATTGTGGTATACTTATTTATATGCAACTTACTAAGCTTTATGCTTACTCCCTTTCCTTTCTATTTCCTTTTAGTGTCGCCTAACTAGCTCAAGGATCACCGAAAGTTAGAGATATCTATCACACTATCGATCGAAGCTTTTGGTATAGTTGGATTTATATTTTTGAATATGGCATGTATAGGACTTAGACTTTATTATTTTGTGTCTTTGAGAATTGACCAAATGTGTTGGCTTGGGGTTGGAAACCCTTCAATTTGTAATAAGCTTTGAATGATGGCTAACATTCATTTTGAATTTATAAAAGATGCATTATCATGGTTGAATGAATGTCTAATGTGGTTGATTGGATTTTAGAAATTGTGCTCGTTTTGGTATTGGTTGGCATTTGTATGAAAATAGGTAGGTAAGGGTGGCAATGAGGCTTGGTAAATAGCCTTATATTGTCCACACGGGTAGGCACACAGGCGAGTCTCTAGGCTGTGTGTGACAAACGGCCTGCCCATGGGCGTGTAGTCTGGTTGTGTGTCCCCTGCACATAAAAATTTTAAGTCAATATGCATGGTAATAAACACATGGGCAGAGACACAGTCGTGTCTCAGACGTGTGGAGGGCATGGCCAAACACACAGGTGTGTGCCTTAGCCGTGTGACATCATGAGCATGTTGACGTCAGAAATAGAATGTCCATGTTTTTGCACACGGGCTAGGACACGAGCGTGTCGTGGCCGTGTGAAGGACACGGGCGTGTGCCTGGCCATGTGAAAAACCCCTGTAGGTGTGAATTAGAAATTAATTCTACATGGGTGTGAGACACGGGCGTGTCCCAGGGTGCTTAGGCCGTGTGAGCCACAAGGGCCATCAACACGACCAAGTCAAAATGGTCACACGGGCATGTTACTCTTCCACACGGGTGTGTGCCCTATTTTAAAGGCAAATTTCGTAAGGTTGGTTTAAGGACCCGAAATGGTTCTGAATAATTTTCAATGATCGATTTGGGGCTCGTAGGCCTATAATAAAAAGTCTAAAGTAGATATTGAAAATTTTTTAAGTTTGGTTCGAGTTTCAGTGACTTGAGATTGGTTGTATGCATAAGATCAAGTTAGGTAATGCCTTGTACTCCTCCCCGACGTGGGTTACGGGTATAGGGTGTTACATTTAGTGGTATCAGAGCTATGGTTTACTCGGTTCTAGGACTAACCTAGCGAGAGTACGAGTCTAGCTATACATGCCATAACTGTATATTGATAATGTGATGATTTCTGACGATTATAAATTATGTTTTCATATAGTAAATGGATCCTGATGGAACCACAGTGGATGACGTGGAACGTAATACACCGGCTCCCGCTAAAGGGACCGTACCAGTAGAGAGTGAGCTCGTAACTATGGGTCAAGGAGGAGGGGCTAGAGAAGCCTACCTCCGGATGATGGATGTTTGGTACACGGAGTTTGTTCGTGTGAATCCGAACACTCCACCTCCCCCACCACCTTCGATTCCTCTGTATGCCCCGATAGCTCCGCAAGGTGCAGACATGTTTAGAAGAGAGAAACCTCTGATAGACAAGATCCGAAAATAAGGGGCCAAGGAATTCTGAGCTAGTATAGATGATGACCTGGAGAGAGTAAAGTTTTGGCTATAAAATACCATTAGGGTATTAGATGAACTATTATGCACACTTGAAGAATGCGTGAAATGTGCAGTTTCGCTTCTATAAAATTCGACTTATCAGTGGTGGAACACTCTCGTGTCCATCATACCAAGAGAGAGGATTACGTGGGAATTCTTCCAGGAGAAATTCCAGAAAAAGTATATTAGCCAAAGATTCATATACCAAAAGAGGAAAGAATTTCTAGAGCTAAAGCAAGGCCGAATGTCAGTGACGAAACATGAACGTGAGTTTGTAAGGGTTAGCAAATATGTGCAGGGCCACCATGTGTAAGAGGTTTGAGGACGGCCTCAATAAAGATATCCAAGTGTTTGTTGGCGTCTTAGAGCTGTGGGAATTTATAGCACTTGTTAAAAGAGCCTGTAAGGCTGAAAAGTTGATTAAAGAAAGGAGGAAGACGGCTTTTGAGTCGTGGGATGCAAAGAAAGGACAGATGGGGAAATCACATCAGTCCTTATCCAAAAGATCGAGAGAGTTCACTACCCGATCAAGTGCTTTGATGGGGTATTTGAATAGGAACAAGAATCGATAGAACACAACTTCTAGACCACAGACCACTTCGGTCGCAAATGTTGGTAGCACTCGGCCAAATAGACTAGAATGCTCGCAATGTGGTAGGTGTCATTTTTGGCAAGCACCGAGAGAATGAAAGTGGTTGTTTCAAGTGCGAATCATTGGAACACTTCATCCGCGATTGTCCCGAATTGGATGAGAGAGAGAAGACAAGATGTGAAAGCAAGTAATGCTCCCTTAAGGGGTAGACCACAAAAGAACCCCTGCAGTGGGGCTAGCATTAGAGGCATGCCGAAAGATGCTGTGGTGAGGTCCGAGGGCAGAGCGCCTACAAGGCCCTATGCTATTCATGCCCGCGAAGAGGCAGAGTCTCCTGATGTGATTACGGGTACTTTTTCTATTCATGATATATCTGTTGTTGCATTAATTGACCCGGGATCTACCCACTCTTATATTTGTATGAAATTGGTACCTCGTATGAGCATGCTAGTAGAGTCCACTAAGTTTGTGATCAAAGTGTCCAATCCTTTAGGCAAACATGTACTAGTGGACCAAGTATGTAGAAATTGCCCTTTAAAATTTAGTGGTCATTGTTTTTCGGCTAACTTGATGTTATTGCTGTTTAATGAGTTTAATGTAATCCTTGGGATGGATTGGTTGACTGCTCATAGTGTTGTAGTGGACTGCAGGAAAAAGATAATTGAGTTGAAATGTAAAGACGGGAATGTTCTTCGAGTTGGGCCAAGTGAGTTAGATAATCTGCCTGTAATAATATCGTCGTCGACTGCTGAGAAGTATTTGAGAAAAGGATATGAGTCCTACTTAGCTTTCGTGCTGAATACTCAAGTGTCTGAGTTAAAGATTGAATCGGTACCATTAGTTCATGAGTTTACATATGGATTTCTAGAGGAATTACCTGGATTACCTCTAGTGAGGGAAGTCGAGTTTGGAATTGAGTTGGTCCCTGGAACGACACCTATCTCAATTACTCCGTATAGGATGGCTCCAACGGAATTGAAGGAGTTGAAAACACAATTGCAAGAATTAACAGACATGGGCTTCGCGAGACTGAGCTTTTCCCCGCGGGGTGCTTCGGTACTCTTTGTGAAGAAGAAAGATGGATCGATGAGGTTATGCATCGACTATAGGCAGCTCAACAAGGTAACAGTGAATAACAAATATCCTTTGCCAAGGATCGATGATCTGTTTGATTAGTTAAAGGGGGCCACTATATTTTCCAAGATCGATTTGAGGTCTGGCTACTATCAACTAAGGGTTAAAGAGCAAGACGTGCCGAAGACTACATTTTGAACAAGATACGGGCATTATGAGTTCCTCGTTATGCCTTTTGGGTTGACTAATGCCCCGGCATTTTTTATGGATCTGATGAACCGCATTTTCAGGCCATTTCTGGATAAGTTTGTCGTCATCTTTATCGATGACATACTGATTTATTCGTGTGATGAGAGCGGACACGCAGAGCATCTAAGAGTTGTGTTGCAAACTTTGAGAGATAAGAAATTGTACGCCAAGTTCAGTAAGAGTGAATTTTGGCTTAATAAGGTCAGTTTTCTAGGACACATTGTGTCAGTGACGGGATTAGAGTTGACCCAAGCAAGATCTCGGCCATTATGGAGCAGAAACCGCCGAGGAATGTGACTGAGGTCTGAAGCTTTTTGGGTTTGGCTGAATACTACAGACGGTTTGTAAACGGATTCACTATGATAGCTACACCAATGACAAGGCTACTGCATAAGGATGTCAAGTCTGATTGGACAAAAAAGTGTCGACAGAGTTTCGAGAAATTAAAGGCTTTGTTGACTGAAGCCCCAGCGTTAATGCAACCAGAGTCGAGCAAGGAGTTTGTGTTATATAGTGACGCCTCCTTGAATGGTTTGGGGTGCATGCTTATGCAATAAGGTAAAGTCATACCTTACACTTCCAGACAGCTAAAGCCACATGAGAAAAACAACCCAACGTACGATTTAGAGTTGGCTGTCATAGTATTCGCGCTGAAAATTTTGAGACACCATCTTTATGGCAAGAAGTGTCAGGTGTTCACTGCTCACAAGAGCCTTAAGTACTTGATGACTCAAAACAATTTGAACCTAAGGCAACGACGATGGTTAGAGCTAATAAAGGATTACGAGTTGATTATCGACTACTACCCGAGAAAAGCAAACGTGGTTGTCGATGCATTTAGTAGAAAATCATTATTTGCAATGAGAGTAATGAATGTCAGTATGGCCTTGTCTGATGATAGTTCAGTTCTAGCAGAGTTGAAAGCTAGATCGATGTTTCTTCAATAGATCCGTGAAGCTCAGAAAGGTGATGAGAAATTGCAAGCCAAGAGAACTCAGTGTGAGTCGGGAATTAAATCGGATTTTCGTATTGGTACTGATGGATGTATAATGTTCAAAGGCAAAGTTTGTGTACCCAAAAACAATGAGCTTATTTAGAAGATTCTGAGAGAGACACATAGTGGTTGTTTGTCCGTCCACCCGGGCAATGTAAAAAAGTACAACGACCTTAAGAAAATGTATTGGTGGTCTAGTATGAAAAGAGACATTTCAGAGTTTGTGTCTAAGTTCCTAGTGATATAGGATTGCGCGCGGACCAAGATCGAGTTGCCAAGTCACGAGAAACTCCTACGAAAGCTCTAAACGAACAGATCTGAAAATTAAAACAAAGAACAAGATTAAACTAATCAGATCTGAAATTAAATCCCCAAATTCAATTAAATGAGCAGCAAGGAACAAAGAACGAATGAATAAATGTATTCGGAGTTCAAGAAGATGAAATCGAACTCCAATAGTGAAATCCCACAAGCCGAATCTGCCAAGAACACCAAAACAGTAAGTAGACTGAAACAATCAGATTTTTAATTGGAAGATTAGGGATTTGGACGGCAGAAGAAAAGAAAGAAATAGATGAAATTGAAGGGTTCAAGAAGTGAATTTAAGTTGCGATTCGGTCCAATTGAACACCCAATATGAATTGCCCAAATTTCAGCAGCCGAATTTCACCCAACAAGAAGAAATAGAAAACGGCAAGAACCCTAAATTTTGGGGAATTTTGAGTCGATTATATGTTGCCAATAAAAGAACCGATTAAATGAAGAGTTCTTGGAGTTTGAATCAAGGCTGAAACACAAACAAGAACAGCAAATTATTAGATGATGAATCGGCACAAGTAGGAATAAAGAAACAAATCGAAACAGCAAGAAATAAAGAAAAGTCCTAAGAACCCTTGAATTCCCGAAAGAATTCACAAATTCCTTCAAAGGGCTCTAATCTCCCCTCCAAAGAATATCGATGGCAAGAAGAAGGTTGAAGATGGCTCCCACAATCAAAAGATTGTTAAAACAACTTCTAAAGAAAACTCAAGAGAGAATTCTTGGAGAAAACCCCAAAGAAAATTCTGCACTCAACAAATCTGAAATTTGATAGAAAAATAATAATAATGAGATGTGTTTACAAAGGGTGGCTGGCCAATGCTTATATAGGCCTCCAACAAATCCTAATCTCACAAGTAACTAATAAAAATTAAACCTAATTAATAAAATAACAAGGTAAATTCGGCCATGCACTTATATGGGCTGTTTTGGGCCGAATTTTACATGTAATGCTCCTAAAGATTAAAAAAAATTAAATTAAACAAGTAAGATGTTTACAAATTGGGCCCTTTGACATTTTGGCCTGATTTTCAACTAAGTATGAAGAAATTTCTTGATTGGGCTGGATTTTGGTTATTGGGCCTCGCCTTCAAGAATTTGGGCTCGTGATCCATCTCCTACCAAAATTGGGTCGTTGACGCTCGTAATGGAGATCCAATGCGTTTTGGCTGCAAGATTTGGTTTCTTGGACCAAGATTTCCAAGATTTGAAATCTTGATTTTCTTGATTCTTGAAATCTCTTCGAACAGCAAAATTGGGCCAAGATTCGGTTTCTTGATTTTCTTGAAAACAAGAAAGTGAATCTTGATTTTCTTGTTCTCTCGTGTATGCATCTAAGGCCTTGCTAACAAGCTCTTGAATGGTCCCATTTAGTTTGGACCACATTTGTCGGGCCTTTGATCTCGTTATTGGGCCTTGTGGCAATGTGAGCCCATCACGTTCTTGAACTTGGATTGGGCCTTTATGACTCGTATCATTCCCCCTTCCTCAAAAAGATTCGTCCTCGAATCTAAAAAATCAAATGAACTCGACTTTCCTCGATCGAATGGGACTAATGGCAATTGAGTCCACTGAAAAGAATAGCCATGAAATAGTAAATAGCAACGCAAACAAGCTTGTAGTCCAATTATAAGCATAATAGAACAGGTATAACGCATGTGAATGGACAGATTCAGATTACCATGCCTTAATCGACGGTCTATAGATTCACTCACACATGCATTATCAAAAACAAGAATCTTTTTATCAACCATCAAAATAGATTTATCATCAATAAATAAAATAGGATAGTCAAGCACGTTTCGATCTAAGTGTTCATCAACACGATCTTTGTCGCTATCCGAGGAGTACAAAAGTGTTTCAAAGGTTTCAAGCATCTTACCTTGATAAGCAAAAGAATAATGGTCGATTTTACCTTTTTCATTTAAAACAAACCTTCGCTCATCGGGGGCATAGTGTAGTCGAATCTCCGTTGTTGAGTTAACCTTTGTCAAATGGAACTCAAACTTCATGTACAACCACATAAACTGTTTAAGGCACGAATATAAATTGAAAACAAATTTGGAAAATTTCGTTACCTTATTCTCCAAAACAGATTTGGACAAATTTGAGGATTTTACACAAGGTAAATCAAGAGAATAACAAATCACGCTTCTTTTCATAATGACTTTATCAACCACAATCGAAGAGTAACAATTAATCGGATCAAAATGAGGGGATCTTTTAAGAATTAAGTCACCAAAAGTTTTATTAATAATTTTCAAATCTGCACTGGACTCGGTTTCTAAAATTTCCTTACCTCGCTTACCTTCGGGATCATGTAGTGTGATTTCATCTTTGCCTAAGTTGATCGTATGAAAGCGTCTTTCATTTGAGAGGTATTGAAGTTGAAAGTTATCTTTCGATCTTTCGGGAACCTGAAAAGTAGCAACACAAGAAAAATTCATATCTTGGTTAGTGGAAACATTCCTCACTACCCTTTCCACGTCTTTTCTTTTGTTTCTTTTTCTAATTCATTTTCTCTTCTTTCTTCAATTTCTTTTTCACTCTCAATCTCTTTTTGCTCTTTTTCATTCTCTTTTTCTTTTTCCTCACTTGTTTTAACAGAATTTTTCAGTTTGATTTGGTCCTCATGGACTTGTTCCGGAGTGAGCGGCACTAAGGTGAGTTTCTTTCCTTGATGCTTGAAAGAATACCTATTGGTACGACCATCGTGAGTGACTTTTCGATCCAGTTGCCATGGTTCTCCTAGCAACAAATGGCAGGCTTGAATAGGCATTACGTCGCACACAACTTCGTCTTGATACTTACCGATAGAAAAGGCGATGCGCACTTGTTGAGTGACCCTAAATTGGCCTTTGTTGCTAAGCCCTTGTAGTTGATAAGGTTGTGGATGCTTGGTAGTGGTTAAGCAAAGCTTTTCCACCATCGTCGTGCTGGCTATGTTCGAGCAACTTTCTCCATCAATAATAACTCTACAAAGCTTACCTTGTACATGGCAGCGAGTATGAAAGAGATGTTCTCGTTGCTGCTCGCTCTTTGGTTTTGCCAAAGATGATTGTCCACGATCATGAAAATCATCATCCATTCTAGGGACACGTTGAGGGCTGCACCTATAGGGCTGGTTATCCCTATCTTCCTTAATTGGATCTCGATATTGATGTTTTTGATTCACTCGTACCTCATTCAAAGTAGTATTCAATGCTTGAAGTGTAGCATTTATTTCTGTGATTGCAGCAGTATGTTCGTCTAACTGTTGTTGGACTTTCATAAGTGCATCATTATTATCACCTTTAGACATCTTCAAAACCTGTAAAAAATAAACACTCAACACTCAAAAATAAAAGTTAGCAAACCTCACCATTAATCACTCAAAAAGAAAAATCAAATTCTCAATGAGGTCGA
Organism: Gossypium hirsutum; assembly: GCF_007990345.1. Classification (NCBI taxonomy): domain Eukaryota; kingdom Viridiplantae; phylum Streptophyta; class Magnoliopsida; order Malvales; family Malvaceae; genus Gossypium; species Gossypium hirsutum. The sequence continues at coordinate 37,379,365 of NC_053426.1, read as the reverse complement.
ATTCAATCTTGTGAGTTCTTTATCAGAGTTTATATCAACCAATTAGAGAGTGTGAACTAAACTACCAAAGAATCCTAATTTGCACTAGGATGCCAAAAACTGACGAGACACCAAGTGATTCGTGTTGCACCGAGGAAGGATTGTGCACACGTTTAAATCCTACTACGACAAGAAACAAGAAGGTGTTAGATATTGTAAAAGGAGAATAAAAAGCAAACAAATGAAAACCTACAGCTAAGAATCAATAAAAATTGCTGAAAACAGAAAACCCGAAAAACTGCGGAGTAACTTGACAACTTCGTTCGAGGTGTTTCCGATCTCCAAAAATCACGAAATTAAATCTGGAGTGTCCTTATATATTGAATTTTTGATCTGGAAATTTTGGGCACCAAATTCAACCCGCTGAATCTTTTTTTAAATTTTTATTGAATTTCGTCTTTTTTGATTTTTTTGACTTTTTTGACTGATTTTTTTGCGGGAATAATTTTTTTATATTCAATCACAGTGCCAAAAACATGTATGTAAAATTTCAGATCAATCGGACAACGTTTACCCACTCAAATGAATTTTTTTTGAACAATTTTTCTGGGTAAAACTGCTGTTTATGCTTTAAAAAAATAGAGATCAGTTTAGAAATCAACCAAGAACACCCAAAACGCCCAAAATCTGATACCAAATGATATAGGATTGCGCGCGGACCAAGATCGAGTTGCCAAGTCACGAGAAACTCCTACGAAAGCTCTAAACGAACAGATCTGAAAATTAAAACAAAGAACAAGATTAAACTAATCAGATCTGAAATTAAATCCCCAAATTCAATTAAATGAGCAGCAAGGAACAAAGAACGAATGAATAAATGTATTCGGAGTTCAAGAAGATGAAATCGAACTCCAATAGTGAAATCCCACAAGCCGAATCTGCCAAGAACACCAAAACAGTAAGTAGATTGAAACAATCAGATTTTTAATTGGAAGATTAGGGATTTGGACGGCAAAAGAAAAGAAAGAAATAGATGAAATTGAAGGGTTCAAGAAGTGAATTTAAGTTGCGATTCGGTCCAATTGAACACCCAATATGAATTGCCCAAATTTCAGCAGCCGAATTTCACCCAACAAGAAGAAATAGAAAACGGCAAGAACCCTAAATTTTGGGGAATTTTGAGTCGATTATATGTTGCCAATAAAAGAACCGATTAAATGAAGAGTTCTTGGAGTTTGAATCAAGGCTGAAACACAAACAAGAACAGCAAATTATTAGATGATGAATCGGCACAAGTAGGAATAAAGAAACAAATCGAAACAGCAAGAAATAAAGAAAAGTCCTAAGAACCCTTGAATTCCCAAAAGAATTCACAAATTCCTTCAAAGGGCTCTAATCTCCCCTCCAAAGAATATCGATGGCAAGAAGAAGGTTGAAGATGGCTCCCACAATCAAAAGATTGTTAAAACAACTTCTAAAGAAAACTCAAGAGAGAATTCTTGGAGAAAACCCCAAAGAAAATTCTGCACTCAACAAATCTGAAATTTGATAGAAAAATAATAATAATGAGATGTGTTTACAAAGGGTGGCTGGCCAATGCTTATATAGGCCTCCAACAAATCCTAATCTCACAAGTAACTAATAAAAATTAAACCTAATTAATAAAATAACAAGGTAAATTCGGCCATGCACTTATATGGGCTGTTTTGGGCCGAATTTTACATGTAATGCTCCTAAAGATTAAAAAATTAAATTAAACAAGTAAGATGTTTACAAATTGGGCCCTTTGACATTTTGGCCTGATTTTCAACTAAGTATGAAGAAATTTCTTGATTGGGCTGGATTTTGGTTATTGGGCCTCGCCTTCAAGAATTTGGGCTCGTGATCCATCTCCTACCAAAATTGGGTCGTTGACGCTCGTAATGGAGATCCAATGCATTTTGGCTGCAAGATTTGGTTTCTTGGACCAAGATTTCCAAGATTTGAAATCTTGATTTTCTTGATTCTTGAAATCTCTTCGAACAGCAAAATTGGGCCAAGATTCGGTTTCTTGATTTTCTTGAAAACAAGAAAGTGAATCTTGATTTTCTTGTTCTCTCGTGTATGCATCTAAGGCCTTGCTAACAAGCTCTTGAATGGTCCCATTTAGTTTGGACCGCATTTGTCGGGCCTTTGATCTCGTTATTGGGCCTTGTGGCAATGTGAGCCCATCACGTTCTTGAACTTGGATTCAGCCTTTATGACTCGTATCACCTAGTGTGTCAGCAAGTGAAGGCTGAACACCAAGTACATTCAGGTCTACTTCAGCCTATCATGGTCCTCGAGTGGAAGCAGGATCGGATCACTATGGATTTTGTGACAGGTTTGCCGGTAACCCCGACAAAAAAGAATGCTATTTGGGTTGTCGTGGATAGGCTAACAAAGTCGGCACACTTCATACATGTGCGTACCGAACTACTCCCTTGAGAGATTAGCCGACTTGTATGTTTCTGAGATTGTGAGACTACACGGGATGCCCATATCGATTATTTCAGACAGAAACCTGAGATTTACCTCGAGGTTTTGGAAAATTTTATAAGAGGAATTGGGAACAAAGTTGAGTTTAAGCACAACTTTTCATCCGTAAATCGACGGTCAGTCAAAGAGAGTAATCCAGATATTAGAGGACATGTTACGGTGCTACATCCTTGAATTCCAAGGCAATTGAGAAAAGCATCTACCATTGGTTGAATTTGCCTATAATAATAGTTATCAGACAAGTCTGAAAATGGCACCATATGAGGCTTTGTATGGGCGAAAGTGTCGAACGCCCTTATATTGGACTGAGCTCAGAGAGAGTCAGGTTCACAAGGTCAATTTAGTCAGAGAAACTGAAGAGAAAGTTAAAGTAATTCATGACTGCTTGAAGGCTGCCTCGGATAGACAGAAATCTTACCCGAATTTGAAACGAAAGGAAATTGGGTTTTAAGTCGATGATAAGGTATTTTTGAAAGTGTCCCCGTAGAGAAAAGTCCTTAGATTTGGTAGAAAAGGAAAGCTGAGTCCTCGTTTTATAAGGCGTTATAAGGTTATTGAAAGAGTAGGATCGGTTGCCTATTGACTAGATTTGCCACCGAAATTGGAAAAGATCCACAATGTGTTTCATGTGTCCATGCTACGTCGATATAGATCAGACCCTTCGCATGTGATTATGCCATCAGAGGTTGAGATTCATCCGGACATGACTTATGGTGAAGTGCCGGTCAAGATTTTAGCCCGAGAAGTCAAACAATTGAGAAATAAAATTATTGCACTTGTGAAAGTTTTTTGGTGTAGACATGGAGTCGAGAAAGCCACATGGGAACCTGAGGAGACTATGAGAGATCAGTACCCGAACTTATTCAGCAGTAAGATTTTTGAGGACGAAAATCCCTAAGGGGGAGAAATGTAACAGCCCGATTTTGGGGCTAGTCAGTATAGTGGTCTCGGACCACAAATTCGGAGTCAGAGAAATTATTTTATTATTATTTTGGAGTCATAGCACCTTTATAATAGTACATGAAAAAATTGGTGAGTTAATTTCGACATTTATGAGCCTAATTGCGAAAAAAACTAAATCGCATGAAGTGTAAAAGTCCTAAATTGATACCTAAAGGTGTCAAATAGTTAGAGAACCAAAATTGGGGGTCTTTAACGGGCAATTAGACCCTATTGAGATTGCTTGGCCGGCCATCGGAGACAAAGGTGGTCAAATTGTCAAAATTTGGTGGGTTAGGTGACTTATTTTGACTAAAATAGAAATAAATAAAAGAATGATGATACCATCCCTTTCTCATCTCTTTTCTCCACCGAAAATTAGCCATTAAAGGGGGGCTTGAGAGCTTAAAATTTTCAGCAACTTGAAGAACTCACAAGTAAGTGATTTCCATGTCCTTTGTTGATAATTTTTGTATTTTTGAGACCCTTGAAGCATGAGCTTTCAAATGAGGGGTATATCTTGCAAAATGGTTGAAGGTCTAAGATTTTTCCATGAGAGTATTTAGGGTGTTTTCTAAAATTTTATGGAAGAATATGAGTCTTAGTTGTGTAATAGACAACTTTTGTGAAAGGTGTTACCATGAAAACACCTAAAGGAACCATTTTGCACAAGTTGTAAAATGAATGATATATGTGTGAAATAGAGAGAATTTGGGGTTGCTATAAGAGTAAAAAGAGTTCATCTAGTCTTAAAATATGAAGAAATTCGATAAAAATCGATTTTCGAGTATAGGTCATTTTGCCAAAGTCTAAAGGCAAAATGGTCATTTTATCGAAGATGTGAATTTTTAATTGCTTAATTTTATTTTGTGATTAATTAAGTGCATTTTGCTGTTTTAGATCAAAAATTGCCAAATCCAAACCTAGACCCGGGGAAAACCAAGCAAATTGACTAAACCAACTAGTCGCCACATTTTGTAATCCGAGGCAAGTTGTATGTAAATAATACAACTACATTACTAATGTATGTGTTGAATTGTATTTGAATTAATATAGCATGAATTGCTTGACTGTGGAATTGAGATGGTATGATTATAATAAAGATAGTAGAGTTCATGTTTGAACCTAGGAAATATATTGGATATTCATGCCGTGACATATTAGTAGACAAAGTATGTAAAAATTTCCCTTTGATGATTAGAGGTTATTGTTTTTCAGCCGATCTCATGCTATTGCCATTTGATGAGTTTGATGTAATTTTTGGTATGGATTGGTTGATTGCGCATGATGTGATAATGAATTGTGGAAAGAAATTCATTGAGTTGAAATGCAAAAATGGTGAAATTCTTCGGGTTAATTCAGATGAGTCAGATAGTTCAATTGCCATGATTTTTGTTATGTCTGCTCAGGAATGCTTGAGAAAAGGATATGAAGCTTATCTTGCTTTTTTGTTTAATACTAAAGATCCAAAGTTAAAAATTGAATCAATGCCTTTGGTATGTGAGTTTCCTAATGTGTTTCTGGAAGAACTACCAGGTTTGCCTCCTATCAAAGAAGTTCAGTTTGGTATTGAATTGGTTCCGGGTACAACACCCATTTCTATTGCTCCTTATAGAATGGCTCCAATTGAATTGAGAGAATTGAAAGTTTAGTTGCAGGAACTAACAAAGAAAGGCTTTGTAAGCCTAGTTGTTCACCATGGGGTGCACTAGTGCTCTTTGTGAAAACGAAAGATCGTTCGATGAGATTGTGCATAGATTATCGACAACTTAACAAGATGACTATTAAAAACAAGTATCCACTACCCAGAATTGATGATTTGTTTGATCAATTGAAGTGAGCTACTGTATTCTCCAAGACAGATTTAAGATCCAGATATTATCAGTTGCGAGTTAAAGAGTCAGATGTTTCGAAGACTACTTTTCGGACTAGGTATGGCCATTATAAGCTCCTTGTGATGCCATTTGGCTTGACTAATACTCCTGCCATTTTCATGAATTAATGAATGTAATTTTCAGACCTTACTTGGATAAATTTGTAGTTGTGTTCATTAATGATATCTTGATTTATTCTCATGATAAGACTGAGCATTCAGAGCATTTGAGAATAGTTTTACAGACTTTGAGAGATAATCAGCCTTATGCCAAGTTTAGCAAAAGTGAGTTTTGGTTACAGGAAGTTGGTTTTCTTGGACATATAGTCTCAGGTGAAGGTATTAGAGTTGATCCGAGCAAGATTTCAACCATTTTTGATTAGAAGCCTCCCAGGAATGTATCAGAGGTCAAAAGTTTTCTTGGTCTCGCTGGTTATTATAAACGATTTTTAGAAGGATTTTTCATGATAGCTACTCCATTGACAAGAATTCTACAGAAAGATGTCAAGTTTGCTACAGAAAGATGTCAAGTTTGAATGGATTGAAAAGTGTCAGGAGAGTTTTGACAAGTTAAAGGCATTGTTGACTCAAGCTCCTGTCTTAGAACAACCAGAACCGGGTAAAGAGTTTGTGATTTACAGTGATGCGTCCTTGAATGGACTAGGCTGTGTACTTATGCAGGAAGGAAAGGTAATTGCTTATGCCTCAAGATAGCTAAAGCCACATGAGAAAAATTATCCGATACATGATTTAGAACTTGCTGTCATAGTATTTGCATCGAAAATCTGGAGACATCACTTGTATGGTGAGAAGTGTCGAATATTTACTGGTCATAAAAGTTTGAAATACTTGATGACTTAGAAAGATTTTAACTTGAGGCAAAGAAGATGGCTAGAGTTAATTAAAGATTATGAACTAGTTATCGATTATCACCCGGGTAAGGCAAACGTAGTTGTTGATGCTTTGAGTAGAAAATCTTTCTTTGCATTAAGAACTTTGAACACTAGTTTAAACTTATCAGATGATGGTTCTATCTTAGATGAATTAAGAGCTAAGCCAATGTTTCTTGAAGAAATTTGTGAAGTTCAAAAAGATGAAAGTGAGTTGCAAGGCAAAAGAGCTCAATGTGAGTCGGGTATAGAGTCAGATTTTCAGATCAGTTCTGACGGTTGTTTAATGTTCAGAAATTGGATATGTGTACCAAAGAATGATGAGCTTATTCGAAAGATTTTAGAGGAAGCACATAGCAGTTCCTTGTCTATTCATCCAGGTAGTACAAAGATGTATAATAATTTGAAAAAAAATGTATTGGTGGGTAGGAATGAAGAGTGATATCTCAGAGCTTGTTTCTAGATACTTGATCTGTCAGCAGGTAAAATCCAAACATCAGGTACCTTCAAGTTTATTGCAGCCTGTGTTAGTTCCTGAGTGGAAATGGGACCGAGTTGCCATGGATTTTGTGATAGGATTTCCGTTGACACTAAGAAAGAAAGATATAGTATGGGTTGTGATTGATAAGCTAACGAAGTCGAATCATTTTTTTCAATTCGTATGGATTATTCACTTGACAAGTTGGTCGAGTTGTATATTTCAAAGATAATCAAACTACATAGAGTGCCGTTATCGATTATTTCAGATAGAGACCCGAGATTCACTTTGTGGTTTTGGAAGAAGTTACAGGAAGCTTTGGGCACAAAGTTGAGTTTTAGTACAGCTTTCCATCCTCAGACCGATGGTCAACCGAAGAGAGTTATTCAGATACTTGAGGATATGCTCAGATGTTGTGTCTTAGAATTTCAAGGTAGTTGGGAGAAATATTTGTCGTTGGTAGAGTTTGCTTATTATAACAGTTACCAGTCGAGTTTGAAAATGGCACCTTATTAAGCTTTGTATGGACGTAAATGTCGCACACCTTTGTATTGGACAGAGCTTTAAAAAAATCAGAGTTTACGGGGTTAATTTAGTTAAAGAAACTGAAGAGAAAATGAAAGTTACCAGAGATTGCTTGAAAGCAGCTTCAGATAGACAGAAGTCTTATGCAAACTTGAAAAGAAAAAAGAATGAGTATTAAGTTGGTGACAAAGTGTACTTGAAAGTATCCCCGTGGAAGAAAGTCTTTAGATTTGGCAAGGAAGGCAAACTAAGTCCACGTTTTATTGGACCGTTTGAGGTGACTGAAAGAGTTGGACCATTAGCATATCGGTTAGCTTTCCCACCAGAGTTAGAGAAGATTCTGATGTGTTCCATGTGTCCATATTACGTCGTTACCGCTCTGATCCTTCACGTATGATTTCACAGACAGAGGTTGAGATTCAGCAAGATGTGACTTGTGGTGAAGAACAGGTAAATATTTTAGCTCGAGAGGTCAAGCAACTAATGAACAAAAGTATTGCACTTGTGAAAGTATTATGGAATAGCCATGGGGTAGATGAGGCTATATGGGAGCCTGAAGAGGTTATGCGAAAACAGTATCCAAATCTTTTCACAGGTAAAATTTTCGAGGATGAAAATCCCTAAAGGGGGAGAAATGTAACATCCCAAAATAGGGCCTAAATAGAACAATAGTTGCGAAACCATGAATTTGAGATAGAAAAGTTAATTCCGATTAATTTTTATAATTTACCGAGTGATTAGATGCATGTATTAGAGTATCGATGGAAAATTTTATAGATAGCATGTTTAATTTACCTACTAGGGCTTAATTGCAAAAGTTGATAAATATGAGTGTTAGATGCTAAAGGATTCAATTGAAGAGTATAATTGAAGTAGAGGTACTTAAATGGTAATTAGACCATTAGGCTTTCACGGACAAAAATGGACATACATAGATAAAAATAACTAAAGTTTTAATGAAAGGTATTTTAGTCATTTGGTAATTAAAAGATTAAAAAAGGGAAAAAAAGATGGCAAAATGTGCCCATTTTCTTCATTAGGTCAAAATTTTAAGGTTTCTTCATAGCTAGGGTTTTGTTAAGCTTCCAAACTTCATAGTAAGTGATTCCAAGCCCCCTTTTTAATGTTCTTTACATTTTTGAAGTCCCAGTAACTTGATTTAGCTTATTCTAGAAATAATTTGACCTAGGGTTCATATTTGGAAAAATACCCATATGTGAAATGTGTTTATTTTGATGCTTTATGGTAGAATATGAAGCATGAAATTATGTTAAACGACTTGAGCTAAACGATTTTAAGCGAAAACAAGTAAAATAACATAATCAGCAAAAACACCTAATGGTCATAAGTACATGTTAGAGTGGGAATTTGATGTTGCCGTAGCTAAATAAATGATCAGCATGTCATAAAACATAAGAATTAGGGATAAAGTTTCATTTCTGAGCCTTGGGGCAAAAGTGTAAATATGCAAAAGTTTAGGGGCAAAAATTTTAATTTTGCCAAAGTTAGAGTTAAGGACTGTTTTGATAAATGTGAATATTAAATAAGTTAAATTTGCTTATTATAGTTCAAGAAGAATGAAATTCGGGGTTAGACCGAGGAAAGAAAAAGGTTGAGGACTAAATCAAAATATTTGATCGTATTTTGTATCGAGGTAAGTTTGCGGTACATAAATGCAATATTTTATTATTTATAATTAATGATTTTATTTTCCAGCATCTATATATTTATTTTGTAAATGTATTCCTTGATAATTCAAGCAAGATTTGACAGAGAAATGATACCTTAAAGTCCCGGTTGAACCTTAGGAATGTGTAGGATACAAATGTCATGACATTAGGCTTTAAGGATACCAAGTAAGACCATGCCAAGGCATGGCATTGGTAATTTTTACAAGGCAAGGAAATCATGAAAGACCATGTCAAGACATGGCATTGATAAACTACGATAAGGCAAAGATCCCATGTAAGACCATGCCAAGGCATGGAAATGGTGAATTCATAAGGCAAGGATACCACGTAAGACCATGTCAAGACATGGCAATGATAAGTTTAAAAAGGAAAGGTACCCATGTATCGTTAGTATTCCAATTGGTTCAACGGAAAATTTAAAGAGTGTACCAAAGGGAAAGTAAGATAAGTCTATGTTCGAAAGGTTCAGGTTATCTTGATAATTCATTTAGAATGTTGTTATTTATTTACATGCCAAATTACTAAGCTTTATGCTTACTCCCTTTCTTTTCTATCTTTTTTTATAGTATCGCAAAGCCAACTCAAAAAAATCGTAAGGACGTCGGAGATCGTCTCACACTATCAACGAGTTATCTTGGTATTTTGTGACTAGAAATACTTTAAGTTATGGCATGTATAGGGACTTGGCTATTTTGTGTATATGTCCTTATGATATGATTAAAGAGTGGCATGTGAATACTTGGTAATGGTTAGCTTATGATATAGCTAAATAAGAACATGTTTTCGTATTATGTATGCCTAAATTAGGTTTGATGCAAAGAAATTATGGAGTAAGAGTTGGCCATGGAATAGTTAGGAAACAGCAACAGTGACGTGGTTTTGAAAAATCACTAAAAATTGTAGAAATGGAATTAAATGGTGAATGAGATATAAAGTTAAAGCTTATTAAGTCTATGTTCATAGGAAAGAAACACAGAAAGCAAAGGAAGCCTATATTCTGAGATATTTAAATTTTTATAAGACTGGTTCAGAGTGACTTTGTGATACCTTGTTCCAACTTTTGAAAATCACTAGAAATTATACAAAAAAAATTAAAAGTCATAATTTATATGTCTAGATTCCTTAGTGAGCCTATTTTCTTTAAAAACAAATGGAAACATTATCCGAATTCTGTATAATGAGATAATAAATTTTTAGTTAAGAGAGGTCAAGTTCGCTAAACTACGAAATAGGGAAACCTTTAATGAATAAACTGTACTAATTGGCCAAACAATAATTTTGGAAAAATTATGGTTAGAAGATATATGAGTCTAGTTTCTGGAAAAATTTACAGATTTAAATTTTGAGTTTTGTAACTCAAGTTATAATTAATTTAGTGACTGTTACACAAATGGAAAGTTTTATTATGAATAGTGAAATAAATTGTTTTGATTTGTGTAAGTAATTGGAAAATTTTTAATGTTCTCGGTTTGGTCCTGAACCGTTCCAATTGCACGTTTTAGTACCTCAAAGGCCCTTTTTAAGGATTTATTGGATGAATGTAAGAGAATTAATTTTTTTTAAAAATTATGCCTCAAACAAGTAAGATAAGTCTAGTAACGCCTCGTGTTCGACTCTGGCGACGGTCTCGAGTAAGGGGTGTTACATATTCAATTGTAGATAGTCTATACAAAGTTTCATCAAGCCATCTTTCTTTTTAATGAATAACACTGGAACTTCCCAAGGCATTATACTAAGGCATCTAAAGCCTTGATTTGTAAATCTTGCAATTGCACCTTCAATTCTTTCAACTCCATTGGTGCCATATGATAAGGAGACATTGACACCGGAGCTGTATCAGGAAACACTTCAATCATGAATTCAACCTCCCGATCTGAGGGTAATCCTAGTAATTCTTCGGGAAACACATCAAGGAATTCACAAACAACATGAATCTTACTGCTCTGACTATCAAAATTCGAGTTGATAACATAGGCTAGAAAAGCTTCATAGCCTTGATTGAGAAGTTTATTAACTCTAGTTGCTAAAATGATATGAGTTGAACCACTCATTTGAACACCACTCACCTCAATCACGTTAATGTCTTCACCCTGAACTACAAACTTCTTTTTATAGAAGTCTAGAATCACTACGTGTTCAGTAAGCCAATCCATTTCCAAAATTATATCAAACTCACCAAATGGCATTATCAACAGATTAATAGGGAAAGATATATTCTATATCTCTAATGGACATCGTCTACACACCAGATCAACTAACATAGACTGTTCCAAAGGACTTGACACAACCATTGATACTCTAGACATCTCGAATTTTAAACTTCCTGATTTAACTAACTCAACATTAACATATGAGTGTAAAGATCTCGGGTCTATCAAAGCATAAACAGGTTTAAAGTGCAATAAAAAGATACCTGCCACAACATCAATAGCATCACCATCCTCACGTGTCCGTACAACATAAGGTCGGGCTGGTGCTCTGTCCTCTGGCTAATAAGTAACAGCATCGCACCCTTTCCTAGCACCACCTCTGTCAATAGAACCATTAGGCCTTATCCTACGACCCCTAGATGCAAGTATAAACCTCTGAGAGGTAATAGGTAGCATTCTCATTCCTCAGAAACTATCCAGCAAAATTCTCCATAAATCCACAACAAAAACAAGCTCGAGTTACCTTCCAACATTCACCATGATGCTTTTTCCCATAGTGCTCACAATTCGGAATATCAGTATCCCTGAACGGACCTCGCACACTACCTATAGACATAGTCAGTTGTTGATCAAAGTTTCTATCAGGTTGGTCAGACTTAAAAGTCAATTTCCAACCACCGAGAAATTCCTTAGTTCATTTAGGTTGTGGTTCCGAGCTAGTAGCTCCAAACCACTTTCCAGTAATGCGAGTAATCTCAGCCTTTTTATCACTTCCCAAGGCTTGTTCTACCATCTTTTCCCATTCAACTAGATCGACTAACTCTGTAATTCGATGCAATACCAATTGTACCCATAGTTCATCATGTAGTCCACACAAAAATCATTTAAAACTTTCAATTTTGGTTGGCACAAATTCAACAGCGTACTTACTGAGTCGTAAGAACTCTCGTTCATAATCAGCCACTGACTCTCATTCTGTTTTAATATAAAAAAAATATTACCTTACTATCTTCAAGATACAGTTCTCTGACGTATTTCTTCTAGAATTCCTTTTGGAAAATTCTCAATTGGCATGTTCGATAGGTACGTGGTGTATCATTGACTACCATCAGGTATACGCTTCTCCTTGCAGTAGAGAAACAGGACAAATTACGCTTTCATGCGGGCTGCATTCAAGTTGTTGTAAGACGCATTTAGTGGATTCAATCCAAACTTCCACTACTGAGGGGTCTACCCCTTTCAATCCCAAAAGTGTAGTCGTACTATATCTCCGTAATTCTTTTATTGGAGCCCATCAAGTAGTAGGTGCAGGTACTGTACCAGAAGTAGTTCTTGTAACACGCTGAAGACCATCAGTGATAGCTCAAAATAATTGTGAATCACCTACTCCCTCATTATTACCTCGCTCAACATTAGGTTGTTGAGCACCAACTCGATTAGTACACGGTGTCACCGATTCAGTTCCATCTAATTCATTAGAAACATCATCACCAATATACATCTCTTGATCAACTTCATTATTATATTCATCTGAAATCATTTAACTATAAAATAGAAACAAGTACAACCAGCATCCAAATCTCGACTCAACTTTGGCATGTATCTTTAGACTTAATTTTGAGCTCGATTTAGTCTGAGAATTGGCTAAACCTAAAGCTATGATACACTAAATGTAACACCCCTAACCCCTCTCTGTTGTCAGATTAAGGTTACAGGCATTACTAACCAATCAGAACCTTTAATTACATCACAAACAATGGTGCAATCTAAATATTAACATCACACAATACAATGGCAATATATGCTAATTTAATAATTCAATAATCGTATATTATATAATTAAATAAAAAATTAAGCTAATTTATTCAAAATCACAATAAAAATTACCCATACATTCTTAAATACAAGGTTACGAGACCCTAAAAATAATCTAAGAACAAATAGGGGCTAAATTGAAATAATTTAGAAAGTTTAGGGAAAATTTCATAAATACCTAAAAATAGGGCACACACGACCATGTGGCTAGGCCATTTGAAGCACTCCAGATCATGTAACTTTTGAAATTGGGACACATAGCCGTGTCCCAGCTCGTGTCTTTGCCTGTGTAATTCTCTGACTTGTGACACACGGCCATGTCTCAGCAGTGTCTCTGACCATGTAACTCACTGACCTGGGTCATACGACCGTGTCACAGGCCGTGTGTCAACTCGTGTGGAAACTACACCTATACTATTTTTCAACATACTTAGGGCACACGTACGTTGCCTGTGTATGTCACAGGGCCATGTGATAGACCGTGTCTTAGGCCGTGTGCACCCAAATGTACCTTAAAACTCAAGTCTACCAAACTATGATTACTTGGGCACTAAGCAACCATTTCACCAGCCACTTAACCTAATCAAAACACAATTTGACATGTTCAATTCATACCAAGACAACCAACTTAAGTTTCTAACCATTGTACCCTCATTGGTACCACAATTTATATCTTCAAACATATCAACAACATATCAACCATTCAAGACTTTTATTCATACCAAATTTGTAATAGCCCAATTTTAGGCTTAGTCAGAATAGTGGCTTCGAGACCACCAATCCAGAGTCGGAGAAATTATTTTATTATTATTTTGGTGTTATAGCCTGATTATAATAATGCATGAAAATTTTAGTGAAATAATTTTAGCATTTGTGAGCTTAATTGCGAAATAGGACTAAATCGCATAAAGTATAAAATTCCTATTTTGATAGCTAAGGGTGTCAAATAGCTAGAGAACCTAAATTGGGGGTCTTTAAAGGGAAATTAGAACCTTTAGAGAGGCTTGTCTGGCCATGAGACAAGGAAATTAACATAGTCAAATATTAGGTGAAGTTTGGTGACTTATTTGACCAAAAAGAAATAAAATCAAAGAAAGATGATATCATCCCTTTTCACCATTTCTTCTTCACCAAAAATTCAGCAACTTGTAACCCTCTCAAGTAAGTGATTTTGATTGTCTTTCTTGATGATTTTTGTCTTTTTAGAACCCTTATAGCATGAGCTTTCAAATGAAAAGACTATTTTGCAAAATGGTTCAAAGTCTAGGGTTCTACCATGAGAGTTTTTATGTTGTTTTCTAAAATTTTATGGAAGAAAATGAATCATGGTTGTGAAATAAACAATTTTTGTGCTAGGACCTCTCATGAAAACCCTAATAGGACCATTTTGTAAAGTTTGTAAAATAGATAGTAATGTTGTGAAATATTGGGAATTTGGGGTTGTCATAAGAGAGATAAATGGTTGGTTAGGCTTGACTAATGAGAAAATTCGATAAAAAATGATTTCTGGGCCTAGGGGTAAAATAGTCATTTTTGTGAAAGTCTAGGGAAAAATGGTCATTTTGCCAAAAATGTGAACTGTTGATTGAGTAAATCTATCTAGTGATTAAATGGATGAATTTTTATTATTTTAGATCAAGAAATACAACATTCGAACCTAGACCGGGGGAAAGCCAAGCAAGTAGACTAAAACCGACTAGTCGCCTACATTTTGTGATCTGAGGTAAGTTGAATGTTAATAATGCAACTATATCTTTATGATGTGTAATTGATTTGATATGACATAAATTGTCTTGATTTTGAACATGAGAATACATGCCGAGAAATTTACGTAGTAAAGACTTTCATTGAACATTTGGAATAGACTTGGATATTTGTACCGTGATAATGGGTGATATGTGTGCTAGTGTCAGACATGTCTGGGACATCATCAGCCTCGAGATATTTAAGCCAATGTAAGACATGTCTGGGACATGCATCGACATTGAGACGAGAGCTAGTGTAAGACATGTCTGGGACATGCATCGGCCTCGCGATATACAAGCTAGTAGTGTAAGACCTGTCTGGGGCATGGCGTCAACTTGTTGTGTGTCAGTGTAAGACCTATCTGGACATGGCATCGACACCGATAGATGAGAGCCAGTATAAAACAATGTCTGGGACATGGCGTCGGCATCTTAACCCATGTTAGAGCTATTGAATATTCGGTAGAATTCCAAATGGTTCAATGAAAGATTTATGATTTATATCGAGACGAGAAAAGTTATGATCATGTGATGAGTGGTACAGGTACCTATTCGAAATGTATAAAATGTAGGCTCAATATATGAAATGTGAAATGTAATGGATGACGATGAGTAAGTTGTAATTTCGTCTATTTGTGGTATTCATGAATAAGCTATGAAAGGTTATGAGCATATTGTTTTATAATGATTAGTTGATGTTTATTTTCATGCAACTTACTAAGCTTTATGCTTACCCTATTTCTTTTCCATTTTCTTTTAGTACAGCCAAAGTAATTCAAGGATCATCGCTCACGTCGGAGAAGCTAGTCATACTATCATCTGAAACACTTGGTATAGTTAGATCTTTTGTTTTGATTATGGCATGTGTAGGATCTTGACTTTTGAGTTTTGTGTCATTGTCAATTGGCCAAATTTATTGGCTCACTTCAGTATTTGATTCATTTTGTATAAGGCCATGGTAAATGGCTAATATTGAAAGTTATTATATGAATGCAAGATAGTCTTTCATGAATGTGAAATTGTTGGCATAGTTGAATATATGAAATATATATAGACCTTAGCTATGTTTGATGGTTGAGAAATCATGATAAGTTAGAAATTTGATACGTTGGTTGGTGTTAGATTTTGTTTCAGGGTGGCAAAGGGCTTGGTAGATAGCCTTATATCGTCCACACGGGTAGACACACGGGCGTGTGTCTAGGTCGTGTGTGTCACACGGTCAGCCCCATGGGCGTGTTGTTCGGCCGTGTGTCCCCTGCACGTAAAACTTGCAAGTCAGAATGCATGATAGTAAACAAACGGGTAGGGACACGGCCGTGTGTTTCAACTATGTGGAGGACACAGCCTCTGGCCATGGACGTGTGCCTTGGCCGTGTGCCCCTTATTAGATGATGACGTCAGGAACAGAATGTCAAGGTTTTTAGACATGGGCGTGTCATGACCGTGTGAGGGACACCGGCCATGGACACTAATGTGTGTCAGGCCGTGTGAAAACCCCTGTAGGTTCGAATTTAGAATTTAATTTACACGGGCATGGGACACGGGCATGTCCCTAGGTACTTAGGCCATGTGTATCACACGGGCCATCAGCACGGCCATGTTATAATGACCACAGGGGCATGTTGCCCTTTCATAGGGCGTGTGCCCTGTTTCAAGAATCATTTTTATTAAGTGAGTCTAACGACCCGAGTTGGTTCCGAGTGGTTTCTAATGAATGTTTGAGGCCTCATAGACCCGTATTAAGAATATTAAACAAAGTTCGAAAAATTTTTAAATTTGATCAAGTCTTGATGACTCGGAAATGATCGTGTGCATGTGTTAAAGTTTAGCAATGCCTTGTATGCCATCCCGGGTTAGGGCACGGGTGTGGGGTGTTACAAAATTTTCCAATATTCAACAAACATTTAGCTACTTAAGATATCAAGTTTTACGCTACAAGCACATACCTTAACCCTATGTCAAGCTAACATACCAAATATATAGCTTCAACCATAATCATATATATACAAATGACCATCTGTGTACTTGAAACCCAAAATAACATTGTAACACCCCTCGCCCGCATCCGACGCCGGGACGGGGTTCGAGGTGCTACATGACTTTTACAACACTTCTATACTAAATAAGGCCATGAAATCTCAAATAATTAAAAACTTTTCTTTTCACATACAATCTGTCCCATTTACGGGGTTACGAGGCCCAAAACATACATCTGGAGTGGTTCGAGACCCAACCGAGAACTCATGAAAAACTTAGAAAATCTCTTACATCAAGGCTTCATACGTCCGTGTGGGTATAGAGCACACTCCCGTATGCTAGGGACACGCCCGTGTCCCGAACCCATGTCCAAAAACCTGGACAAATACAAGGCTATTTTCCAAGCCATTTTGTCACCCTCACAACACATGCACACATACTTATACAATAGCATACAACATGGCAAAATTAGGCACTTAAACATTCCTAACATGACATGACCATGGTAATTTCACATGCAATAGATATCATAGATTTTTCTCACATCTTTACCACATTCATGCTATAATCATTATAAACTCATCACGTAATACCATAGCACATGCATGTATAATTAAAATGAATTTACACTCCCATAATCAAAATAGGCCAACACATATGGTCAAAGCCATATCACATACTCCAATATTTAAACTCCTATACATGCCATAGACTCAAAGTACTTGAAATCACTACACCAATAGCATTAGCTTGACAGCGTGATAATATCTCCGACGAACTCCAACCTGAACAAACCTAGAAACCCTAGAGAACATGGGAAAGAAGGGGGGTAAGTTTTCGCTTAGTAAGTTCATATGAAAACAATAAGCAACTCATTAACTTGTTTTATCAATGTTTACAACATATTCTCAAGTTCACGACAAGCAGTCTTCCTGCGCAACAGTCACTAAATTATTTATCTCTGGAGATACGAAACTCCGAATTAAGTTCTTTAAATTTTCTCTAAAACTAGACTCATTTATATTTCTTCCATAAAATTTCCAGAATTTTTGGTTGAGTCATTTAGTACAGTTTATTAGTTAAAGTCTCCCCTGTTTCAGGGTATGACTACTCTGACCCTAGTGCACTGCAAATCGAATTTCTCCCTGTACAGAAATCCAATGACCATTCCGTTTGTTTCCCTTAAAAATAGACTCAATAAGAAATCCATTCATGTAAGTTATGACTCTTAATAATTTTTTAACAATTTCTGGTGAATTTCTAAAGTCAGAACAGAGGATCTCGAATTCATTCAGACCCTATTTTACAAGAATTCAAATATCACACAATATAGATTTCTTTTTCTTCCCATGTTTCTTTCATGTGAAAATAGACTCATTAAGCTTTAATCCCATATTTTATTCTGCCTCTAACTCATTTTCTACTATTTTTAGTGTATTTTCAAAATTACACTACTTAAGTAACTCAAATCTGTCAAGGCTAAGTTATTCATTCATGATCATTGTTCACAAAATTAATACAACATCATTTCATCCATCATGGTAAGAACACATATTATGCATCATAGATCATCACATATCAAGGCATTCTCATAGGCTTAGTATACATACTTGCACAACTCGTAACATAACTCAAGTGCATACTCACCAATGACTTACCTCATTGGGACCATCATCAACTCTTTCCTCGGATTACCCGTTGAACACTTGGAATACTAATTGGATACTCGAAAAAGCCTTTGCACATAAGTGCCTCAATTGTAGCTAAAGCTACCTAATATCTCATGACATTTCAATGCTCACTCTCAAGCTAGTCATCTAGACTCATAATTCTTAGTGACATGTCACTCGTATCCTATTCTATTCCTAAGGTTCAAACGGGATTTTTTCTTGTCTATTAAGGCTTGTCTTATCATATTTCTATTAACCACATACACTTAATATCTGTACAATTCATGTCATGATAACATTTAAATACATGTATAGCATGATATTTTTTACATACAAACTTACCTCGATACCACAAAGGTGAAAAGGACATAATCATCCCTTAATCGATTTCTTTCCGTTCTAGGTCCAAATCTCGATTTCCTTGATCTATAATATCACATTTAGCCTACCAATCAGTCACAATATTCATATGGGTCTAAAACTCATATTTTTACAAATTTTCATTTTGACCCCTAAACTTTTGCATATTTGCACTTTTGCCCCAATGCTCGTAAAATAATTTTTATCACATTTCTTTACTCCTTGATTCTATATGAACCATTTTCATAACTATAGCAACTCATAATTTCAACTATTTTTCACATTACAACTCATTTTACAACTTAGCAATCTAGCCCTTTTTAAAGGTGTTTTCATGCAATTTCTTTCACAAAAGCTGTTTCTTAGACAACTAGGACTCATAATCTTCCATAAAAACACAGAAAACAACACATTTACTCTCATGGCAAAACCCTAGACTCTTCATCATTTTGCAAAATAGTCCCATCTTATGAAAGCTCATGCTTTAGGGGTTCCAAAAATGTAAAAATCATCAAGCAAAGACATTAAAATCACTTACAAGCAAGGGAAATATGTTGCTGAAATTTTCCAGCTTCAAAACCCTTTCTTTGCTGCATATTTCGGTGAAGGAGAAGAGAAAAATGATAGCTTTTTCTTTTTGATTTGTTAATAATAAAACTAGTCAAAATTGGTGACCAAATTTCACCTAATTTTGACTTTTCAACAATTTTGTATCCCATGGCCGGCCATCACACTTTCAATGGTCTAATTTCACTTTAAATACCCCCAATTTAAGATACAAGGCAATTTAACACCTTTAGGTATTAAAACACAACTTTTACCTTTTACGCGATTTAGTCCTTTTTCGAAATTAGACTAGAAATTGCTAAAATTAACTTACCAAAATTTACATGCACTTATAAAATTATATTATAACACATAAAATAATACTAAAATAATTTTCTCTGGCCTCGAAATAGTGGTCCCGAAACCACTGTTCCGACTAGGCCCAAAATCAGGCTGTTACAAACATCACATTAACAAAACAACTATCAACCAAAGACTTCCTAGGTACATGCCATTACAATTTAGAACATCACCACATATGAGTTCGGGATTCGTTATTGGATGCTCAATCGGCGATAGTTTGAAAAGTACCTAACCTGCGCACGGAAAACAAAATCGTATGTTGAGTATAACTCAATGGTATTTCTATGATAGGAACAATTTAAACTTAATATGAATAGTTAAAATGCAAGCAATGTAACAAGTAATGTTATAAGCATATATATATATCAAATCGATAATACGAATTTAATCATTCTTCATTTACATCTACTAAGTTCCACATGTTCAAGTACATATCAATGGTATCTCATTTATATATGTAACATTTGGTAATTCTGTAATATCCCTAAATCGAGTATAGTAGTTTCGAGTATATTTTTTAGGTTCCGAGTGTGAAGCTATGAATTTATAGGGTTTCTAGTAATTTTTAATTTAATTTAGAAGGTTAATTTCATCTAAAATCGATTAAACAATAATATGGAAAATTAAAAATATATATTTTTGAAAAATTAATTTTAAAGATTTTAAAAAATTGTTAGTGAAAATAATCAATTTGGGTTGAAAAGAATTTAAAATATTTTTTATTGGGGGCAATTTGAGTAAAATTTAAATATTAATTAAATAGGATTTAATTTTAAAACAAGGGAAAATTTAGAGTATTTAAATGGCAAATAAATCTTAAAATTTGGAATTTTGGAGGGAAAGGATTAAATGGTAAAGTAAAAGAAATGTGGGAGTGGTCATCGGAAAAATTTCCTAATTTTTAAATTTCTGGTGGGTGGTTTCAGATTTAAAACTAATGTATCTAACCTAGTTTTCACACATTTTACATCATATATGAGGGTTTTAAAATTTGTTTTCTTTGCATGATTTTAAAGATCTATCATAGAATAGATCCAATCATTTCCTTCTCAAAATACTCTCCCAATTCACCCAAAATTATTCTCAAAAGTAGCCAAAAATATTTTGAAATTTCTCAAGCTTCTTGAATCAAGATTTTCAATCAACCAATTTAGAGCGAATCAAAGGTAATATTAAATCCTAAACTTGTTTTTATGATGATTAGGAACATTTTTACATGATTTCAGATTCAATTAAAGGATTTTTATTAATGTCATCTTCTTCCTAGAACACATGGTTCTTTAATGGCGGATCTTGAATTTTGAGAGGAAATCTACAAATCAATGGATGTCCCAACTCAAAATGGATCTATTAAAAGGTTTTTGATCTTATTTATCAAGATTAAACATGATTTGTGAGGTAATTTAAAGAAATATTGTAACGCCCCCACGCCCGAAACCTTTGCCGGAGTCGAGCTTGAGGGGTTACCGAACATAATTTATCAAATTAAGAACTTCAAATCATTTGTTTCTACATTCACAGCTTTCTAACTACCCGCGTCACAGTTACAAGAAAAATCATATCTCGAGTTACAAAACTCAAAATCAAGATCCGTAAATTTTCCATAAATCTAGACTCATATATCTATTTACTAATTTTTTTTCTAGAATTTTTGGTTGGGCCAATTAGTACAGTTTATTAGTTAAAGTCTCCCCTGTTTCAAGGTTCGACTGCTCTGACATCTGTGTATTACGAATCAGATATCTCTCTATACAGAATTTCAATGACTACGAGGTTTGTTTTTATTAAAACTAGACTCAATAAGGAATCTGTACGTATAAAGAAAAACTTCTAATTATTTTTTTAAAATTTATTATGAATTGTTAAAGTCAGAACAGGGGATCCAGAAATCACTCTGGCCCTGTTTCACAAAAGTTTAAATATCTCATAAAATATAATTTATATGCCTGTTTTGTTCAATCCATATGAAAATAGACTCATTAAGATTCAATTTCATAACTTACTCATTATTTAGTTCCATTTATACTATTTTTAGTGATTTTTCAAATTCATGTCATTGCTGCAGCAATATTCTGTTTTAAGGCAAGTTTCATCTTTCCATGAATTTTTATGAACTAGATAACCTATTAAACTTCCATAATATCAAACATGATCTAAATTAGCCATCACCATGACTTATCAATATCAAACATTTTCTCAACCAAACATGGCCATATCATAAAATTATTTACTCAAAATAAGTATATTGCTATACATGCCATACTTAAGTTTTACAAGCCATTTACCCAGATGAAAGTCCTTTGGATAGTGTGATCGAACCTTCGACCCGTCCCAATTCCCGAGCTGGCATGTTCAAAACTACAGTAAATAAAGAGGAGGGAGTAAGCATAAATGCTTAGTAAGTTCATATGTAAATAACAAGTAACATAACAATACAAATATACCAAACAACTTTAGCATGGTATCACCAAAACATATATCACATTTCTAAACATCATTCATCATCTTACCACCTTATCGTTGTTGTATCTAATTTCAACCCAAGGGTTAAGAACATACCTGTCCAAAGTGTCCATTTCACAACACTTACCAAAACGTCACTTCCATCTTAAGTGTTCTTCCATTTCACTAGAAATTTCACCCGTTGAACACATCGGAATACAACTTGGATACACGGATAATTTGCACATAAGTGCCTCATATGTAATCAAGAAATCATGTGACCCGACCCTAAGTGAACTCGGACTCAACTCAATGAGCTCGGGCGTTCGCATCCATAAGTGAACTCGGACTCAACTCAACGAGTTCGGATACCTAGTTACATTTCACGAACTCGGACTCAACTCAACGAGTTCGGACATTCGCATCCATAAGTGAACTCGGACTCAACTCAACGAGTTCGGATGCTCAATCATCCTAGTGACATGTCACTTGTATCCTAATCTATTCCTAAGGTTCAAACGGGCTTTTTTTCCTCGATCTCACATCTTTGCCGTCTTCCACAGAATATCGGAACCGATACTCGGTGATAGTTCATACTCATCCAGTAATTCACATAATTACATATTATTCAACAATAACCACAAAGCATAATATTTCATGATAATAATCAGCATCATATCATATAAACAACATTAAATTGCTTAAAATGACAATTATGTTACTACATTTACACATGAACTTACCTTGGTACCAAAATATAAAGATTTTGCAATTTAGTCCACAATCTTTTCTTTTCCTCGATCGCAACTTGAATCTCGTTTCTCTTGATCTATAATGCCAAATTAATCTTATTTAATACATACATTCATCAAAACAGCATTTAATACGAACTTTGGAAAAATTACACTTTTGCCCCTAAACTTTTGCATAATTACACTTTTGCCTCTAGGCTCGGGAATTAAACTTTATTCCTTATTCTTATGTTTTATAACATGCTGATCACTTTTCCCTTCTATGGCAACATCAAATTCTCTCTCTAACATATACTTGTGACTATTAGGTATTTTTGCCGATTAAGCCCTTTTACTCGTTTTCACTCAAAACCGAGTAGCACAAGTTGTCTAACATAATTTAAAACCTCATATTCTATCATAAAACATCAAAATACACAAATTTCACCTATGGGTATTTTTCCAAATATAAACCCTAGGTTGAATTATTGCTAACATAAGCTTAATCGAGCTACCGGGATTCCAAAAACGTAAAGAACATTAAAAACGGGGCTTGGAATCACTTACTATGGAGCTTGGAAGCTTGAAACAAACCCTAGCTATGGAGAACCCTTGAAATTTCGGCCTAATGAAGAAGATGGACAAAAATTGGCTTTTAATTTTGTTTTTAATTCATTTTAATAACTAAATGACCAAAATACCCTTACTACTAAACTTTCCAAAAATTCCTTCCATGTCCTAATTTTGTCCATGAACTTAAAATTGGTCAAATTTCTATTTAAGACCTCCTCATTAATATTCCAAAACAATTTCATACTAAAAACTTCTAGAATGCAAGTTTTGCAGCTTATTCGATTTAGTCCCTACTTTCAATTTAAGCACTTTAGGCATAGAATTTCATCACGAAATTTTCACACAATCATGCAATCATATCATAATCATCAAAATAATTATAAAATAATTATTTCTATCTCGGATTTGTGGTCACAAAACCACTATTCCGATTAAGCCCTAATTCAGGATATTACAAATATGAATTTCATCATCTTCATGAACCAATTTTCTGGAATTTTGTGAAATTGATTTAAAGATGAAATTGATGCTTAGTATAAGTATATTTGGTCTATTATTGATGATTGAAAATGTTTAGGAGTGCTGGAGAGATCAATTTTGTGAGGAATCGAGTTTTTGACTTGATGTTACAAATCTGGTAAGGTATCTTTGTGAGAGGATTTTGATTAGTATAGTTAATTAAAATTCATGTTTATTATAGCACTGGAAAGGTGGTAATGTCTACTTTATCTTTGTTATTGAAGAGGACTGAGCTAACCGAAATTGAAGCTTGAATTTGCTTGGTTGATCACTTGTTTATAGTAGAATAAATTGTGTGGTGAGTGTTTATAAGGGTGATTTGGTAAATTGACCCTCATTTATGTTTAATTAGTAGCTTAATTGATGATTTCAATTGATTAATTATGGTTGAATGACTGGTTTTTGCAAGATTGATATTATATGTACAAGAGTTGAATTTTTATTGAATAATGGTAAGTAAGCATTTAGTTGGTTTTGTGCAATTTAATTAGGTTAATTATAGTGATGATTAAAGCATGTTTACTGGATTTTTTGATCATGATATATTGGTGTTACAATTGGTAACTGAACATTGGAAAATGGAAAATGAAATGCTTGATTTAATTAGACGTTAAATGGCTATGTTATATGTTACATGCAAGCATTTTGCCACATTAAATTAAGCACAATAATAATTGATTTATATGTTATGTTTCACTGAATATATTGGCAACATGCATGGTGGATCCATTGGATATAGTTGGAATGCCATAGAATTTGTGATTACTCACCTTTATTTGTGACATTGTGAGCATATGGCTCTAGGTGGACTGATTTGGTTGGAGTAGATAAGGGAGTGTTGAGTATGAGTCTCCACTCATTGGGTTATTTGAGGTGCTATAAGGGAGTGTGTGCTTTGGCCCGCTCAACTCAATGGACTGTATTTGATATTTGTGGGAGTTCAAAGATCTGTTTATTCGATATATGATCACCTGATTAAGCCATGAGAAGTGTATGCCAATATATATTTATGTGTGATTATTGTTATTTCATTCGATATTTGTAAGCCATGAATAATTGATTATTGATATTGATAAAGCATATGGAAATTAAATTGACATGTTTCATTATTATGGCCGATAATTGGTGATTGATTGGATGTGATTTAAGCATATTTGGAAGTTGATTTACTAGTCTTTTTTTTTTAACATTCACTAAGCTTTTTAAAGCTCACACCCTCACAATTCGTGCAGATAATCATCGAGCTTGAGGAGCTGAGGAGCCGAGCAAGAGAGTTCCAAGAGATTTAGGCGTGGTAGAGACTTTATTACACGTGTTAGAGACTATAATCGGGCATTGTGGAACTCTCGAGAATTAGTTTAATTTTGGTTGTAATTGGACTTTGGACATTGGACATTTTATTTTGGATGGTTTAACAATAATTTTGAGGCATGTTTAAGTTTAATTATTGAATGATTTACGGTATATTTTTGCTTGATAACACGGTGATTGATAACACGGTTAACACGGTGTGTGAGGCATGAAATTTATACTAATGATTGTTTAAATGAAGCTTTCATGGAGTGGTTTACTAGCGACTAAGGTACGCCACTTGTTTGATTTATTCGGTGTTTGTTATGCATGAAATTGATTGCCTAATTCTATATAATTGGGGCCTAATTGATGTTAATAAATCCAATTGAAAGGTATGTTAATTAATCGTAGTTAAATTGGGTTTAATTAGCTATTAAAATATACAAAATCGGGTTTTAAAATGAGTTTTTCACGAAAATAAGTGCAGTAGTTTTCACATGAGTGTGTGCCTATCCACACGGGCGTGTGAGGGGTTGCACATAGGCATGTGGGTAAGTGACACAGGCATGTGGAGACTAAAGCTATCACATACGGGCATGTAAGATTTCCACACGAGCGTGTGTGATCGGCCTAAAAGTTTTTTACGACATGAACACAGTCATTTAATGACACACGGTTTGAGGGACACGGCCTGTGGGTTTTGGGGTTTTGAATTTGTCTTTTTAAACTGGTATTCTAATTTGTTTAAGTTACAATTTAGTCCTAAAAATTGATTAGTCTAATTAGAGCCTTAGATGATAAGGAAACTTGGTAAAAATTTAGGATTAGTCTCATAATGGGTAAAATTCGATAGAAACGTACTTAATTTATAAATTGGAATAGGTACTGATAGTTTGTATTTGTTACAATTTAGTTCCTAATAATAAAACTTGAATTAGACATAGTAAACGAACTCAAATTAAGCTAAAATTTTTAGACTAAAAGAAGGTTGGTAAACACATAGTTCCAAAATCGATTAGTTTTACCATAGGTTAAATTACCTAGGAAAATTTTAAAATTGGCTCATAATTTGCTTCCACATTAATAAATAACTAATAATTTGATAAGATTGAGGTGTTATAAGGTCGAGGTGTGCCTTAGGTGGTCGTTAGCCGGAGAGTCACTTAGGTGGCTAATGTAATGCTTCGAATTTGGGCTGGTCCATCCCGGTCGGGTTTGGGGTGTCATAAATTCAACACATACAATTGCATGTGTAACACCCCTAACCCGTAACCGTCATCAGAATAGGTTAAGAGGTATTACCGAACTTGTAACTCAATTTAGAGCAATCATTTATCAATTATCATCTCATTTCAGTAATTATCATTCAATCACATTCAATATGTACTTAAAACGAGCATATGAAGCTTAAAACATGCATTCAGGACTAAATCGGTAACATGTTAAAATTTTGGAAACTTAAAAAAAATTCAACATTTCAAGTATCACACGCCCGTGTGAACAGGTTGTGTGCCTCACACGATTAGTAGACATGCCCGTGTCTTAGACCATGTGAAAATAGGGCATACATACTGACTTGTGTCACACGGCCAACCACGCCCCATGTGCCAGCACGTGTGTTACACACGGCTAGTAGACACGCCCGTGTGTCTAGGCCATGCCAAACTTGTAGGGTATACTGACTTAATTCGAAAGGGTAACACACGGCTATGCAACATGACCGTGTGTCACACACGGCTGAGACACACGCCCATGTCTCTGCCTATGTGGACAAAAATAGGCTATTTGTAAAGCCATTTTGCCACCCTAAAAACACAAGCATTCATAAGCATAGATAACCACATTTTTACAACTCAATAGGCAGCCAAGATAACCATTTCAATACACATTGTTTACCATATCAAAACCTAACAATTACATGCCCAAATACCTATTTAACATCATTTAACAACTACATATCAAGTCTTCACTTGCATAATTTCATTCCATCATTACCTTGCCAAATCATGCCATAATTAAATACTTAAATTAACCAAAACATAGTACCAAAATACGCCAAATCACATGGATTAACACATATATAAAATATACCAAAACCATGATATCAAGTAACATAAGTATCATCTTTTAAGCTAGCCTATACATGCCATATTTACAAATATTCACAATTTCAAAAGTACCAATCGGAATTTGGATAGTGTGATGTCCAACTCCGACTTCTCTGAAACGAGCGAGCTAACAAGCCTCTATAAAACATAGAAAAAGAAATAGAGTAAACTTTATAACTTAGTAAGTCCGTATAATTCAGAATTAAACTTACCATTTATATATAATCAAAGCAACATTAAAATACGAACAATTCAATTAACCAACACCTAATCACAAGTATCCATCACATATTAGCCATTTGGAAAATACATAATGTAACACCCCTAACCCGTATCCAACACCGGGACAGGGCTCGAGGTATTACCGGAACTTTACACTTTCAGTATACTAACTCAGGTCACAAAATTTCATTTAAATTTAAAACTTTTCAATCATGAACATCCCGTCTCTTGTATAGGACTTCGAGACCTACAACATATCGAATGGTAATGCAGGACAAATACGGGCACGTTCGACTAACCTTGGGCTTCTCAGAAAATTTTTCTTGACATAAAGGGACACTCGCCCTTGTAGATTGGGCCGTGTAGACTCACCCGCCCGTGTATCTTGAGGCACGCCCATGCCCTTCAACCATGGGCAACACTGACTTATCAACACGGCCATGGAAACATGCCCATGCTGCCTGCCCGTGGACGAAATTGTCATTTTAACACGGCCATGATGCACGCCCGTGTGGCCTACCCGTGTACAACTTTGAGCTAAAATTTTAAGTGCAAGGGACACACGGCCATAGCACACGCCCATGGGAGGGAACCATGTGTCACACACGGCCTAGACACACCCCCGTGGGTCCAACCATGTGGACTTTATTAGGCTATTTTCCAAGCCTTTAGTCACCCCTTTCTACTACTTGTATTTAGTGGTTACCAAGTTTGTGAGAAAACATAATTTTACGCTTGTAAATAACCTTAATGAAAATAGTTGTATGGAAACCTCATATCATTGGTTTCATACATAAATGGTTATTTCCTCTTTAGTATCATGGGTTCCCGTGTTACATTAATCCATCCGAAATTGGCTCATTCATGTGACTTATTGCTAATTGATAGCAACCCATAATCAGTAATTAAAACCATACATAAAATCGTAGGTCATAGCCTACTTAAATTAAGCCAATTTTCATGGCCATATACAAAGAGATAAACATATTTCTACATGCCTTTACTTGGAAAATCAAATGACACATATAATAAAATACTCAAAAGTACTATACATGCCATTTAACAAAATAAACAGAGTCTTTATACCAAAGCTTGTTTAGTTGATAGTGTGTTGACTCTCCAATTGTCCTCCAATCCTTTCGAGTCCTCGAGCTCTGTGAGACAGCGAAAAAGAGAGGGGTAAGCATTTACATGCTTAGTAAGCTCAAATAACCGAAAAGTAAACTTACCGAGTAATTAGCATACATCCATATCTAAATCATGAAATCATCTATTATGAAATGATTTCCTATCACATGCACTTAATCAATAAGTTAGTCACATAACAAACCATCATGTAATTTATATAGATGAGCTCATCATTCATCATCTTGTTAACATACATCATATTATCCCGTTGAGTTTCTAGGAAATCTCGATGGAGTACCCATTATCCGTCAATTCTTATGAATGATTATTTCACATATATGCACTCCGGCGAACCTCACATCCCATGGCAGGATTACCAGTCCAGGCTAAATCCCTTGTAGTGACAAACACCCTTAATGAGTTTGGATCTGAATTACCAGTCCAGGCTAAATTCAGACCCTAATCGGATTACCCGTCCGGGCTAAATCCATAATGCACACATATTTTTTGGGAGGCTTGATCATTCAAGGAACACCCGTCCGGGCTAGATTCCTTTCCATATTTGAGATCACGGATTACCCGTCCGGGCTAAATCCTTACTGCAACACATGCAGGATCTCAAATCACATGTAAAACATGGTTTATCCATCGAATTCCCTTTTTAACCTCAACCGAGACAGTTATCGACAAGTCATTACCAAAGGTGCATTTCATGCATTTTCATACCATCAATAAATGCAAATATCATGCATTCATAAATTATACAATTATGTATATTAGGGGTTTACTTTAAGTTATTCGAACTTACCTAGTATTCTTTTCGAGATTGTGTTTCGGTTATTCCGAAACCTTGTTTTTACCACGATTGACCTCCGGAATTTGTTCCTTGGGGTCTATAACAGAAAAATTAACTCATTAATACACTACATTATGTATTTCAAGTTTAATATCTACCCCTGGTCCAAATGAACGTTTTTCCCCTAACCTTTCACATTTTTACGATTTAGTCCCTAGGCTCGGATAATGAAACACATACACTTTCTATCTTACCCAAGCCTAGCCGAACACTTTTCCTTCTTATGGTAGCCCATATTATCCATTATTTTCTCATTTCTACCACACATTTACATCTTTTGCAAAATGGTCCTTATAAGGGTTTCTCATGAAAATCAATTAGAAAAAGATGTTTAACACACATTAATCTTTCATATTCCTCCATAGTCCATCAAAACACAATCAACTCATGCATGGGTAAATTTTTAAACATGAACCCTAGCATGAAATATGGGTAGAAATGGAGAGATCAAGCTACCCGAAATTCAAAAATACAAAGAACATGAAAAACGGGGCTCGTGAGCACTTACTATTGAGCTTGAAAATTGAAGAAACCCTAGGTATGGTGTCCTCCAAATTTCGGCAGCTATGGGAAGAAGATGAGCATATTTTTGCTCCATTTTTCTCTTTTTATTTCATTAAAATGCTTAATGACCAAAATGCCCTTATGCCCTTTCTTTAAAATTTGATCCATGCAAGCCCATTTTTGTCCAAAAATTTAGAGTTTGGGAAAATTGCTCTCCAAGACCTTCTAATTCATAATCTAAAGCAATTTCATACAAATTGCTTCTAGAAACCAAGTTTTGCAATTTGTTCAATTTAGTCCCTAATTTCCAATTGGACATCTTATACTTAGAATTTCTTCATGAAACTTTAACAAATGCATATACTCATATTCTATGCCTCATAATAACCATAAAATAAATATTTTGATGTAGGATTTATGGTCTCAAAACCACTATTCCAACTAGGCCCTATTTCGGGATGTTACACATAAAACCGTCCATTAATATAATACTTTGCATCAATCCAAAATTCACATATCATATATATAGCATTAGTAACATTTATAATTCGTAATTTTATCCGTATAAATAGTATTTAGGCCCGTTGAACCTATTAGAACTTCAAAGGATACTTGAGTGAACAACGTCAGTAATCCGTCAATTCATTATCATATATGCTCTTTCGAGCCATGATCGGTAATCTCCTTCTGAGTTGATGAACAGTAAGCTCTAATGAGATGAAATGGTAAGCTCTATCGAGCTGAACAGTAATCTCATATGAGCTAAAACGGTAAGCTTTAATGAGCTGAAAACAATAAGCTCTTTTGAGCTGATATATCGGTAAGCTCATACGAGCTGTGGTGAGTCTGCAACAAATGCAAGAGCTCGACCAAAACAGTAATCTCAGTAACTTGTCACTCGTATCCAATGAATTCATACGGTTCAAACAGTGCTCGGTAACGTATACATTATATCAATAAAGCATTCATACCTCAAGTATTCCAATTATACATATTCATTTCATTAATTACAAGTATAGAAAAGTTTGATTCTAATTATACGAACTTACTTCGTAACCTCGAATAAAATTATCGGCTATTCGTCCACTTTTCGTTTTCCCCGATCTAATTCCGATTTTGCTTAACTTGAACTATATAATGTCAAATTAACTCATTCAAACTTTCATTCAATTCAATTTAACCTAAACATTCATTTTGGCTAAATTACAAATTTACCCCTATACTTTTGACTACTTTGTAATTTAGTCCTTAACACATAAAAATGCAAAATTACACAATTAGGCCATAGCCCATGATAGTCGAATTTCCTATATACTACTAGTAGCCTATATCTTTCATTATTTCACACTTTTAACTACCACATTTTACATTTTCACAACTTAATCCCTATTTGACATTTTTGTCAAAAATCACTTTATAAAACTTGTAAAACTATCATCAAGCTTCTATAATCTATCATTCAACATCAAAGAACTCAAGTATTCAACAATGACATCATTCAAAATCTATAAAAATTTCAAAAACGAAGGTACGGGTTAGCTAGATTAAGCTGCAACGAGCTTAAAAACATAAAAATCATTAAAAACCGAGCAAATATGGACTTACATGCTTAAAGATTGATGGCCGAACCTTTAAAACTCCTTTAATGGTGTTTTTGTTTCCTAAATTCAGCTAGATAAAGAAGAAACAAAGTGATATTTTATTTTTCTATAATTTAATTAACCATTTAATACCAAATTACATTAATAACCTTATTATAAACCATTTAAACATCTAATAATATGTCCATATAAGTGCACTCACACTAGGGATGGTCTAATTACAACATAAGGACCTTAACTTTAAGGTTCTATAGCTATTAGACACCTTTAGCTATTAGAACTCAAGTTTTACGATTTACGCGATTTAGTCCTTTTTACAGAATTAACCATTTAAATGGTAAAATTTCCTTATGAAACTTTCACATTTTTAACCTATCATGCTATAGACCTTATTAAAATAATAAAATAAATATTTTAAATTTGGATTTATGGTCTCAAAACCACTGTTCCTATTTGACCTAAAAACGGGTTGTTACAACATGATTCATCTTTTTTATCAATACTTGAACTCATTTCAAAATTCACATCTCATTTCATCATTTCATATTTCATTTCTCATCTCATAATCATTTCTCAACTCTGACATCTCAATATCAAACACATAAATTTATAATTTAATTTTCCCTATTAACATAACTCGGACTCGGACGGATACTCAGATCCAACCAACACACCAGTTTGGCAACCAGTGCCTCACTAGAAAAAATCCAAAGTAATAAGAGCGCTATATAAGTTGACACCTAGTGTCTCATCGGTTAAATCGAAGCAAATTGGCACCTAGTGCCTCATCGACTCGAGGTCGAAGAAATTTCTCAACTCTTCCTATCCTATGGCATGTCATCTTTATCTGGCTTAGCTCAAAATAGTTAATAGGGTTTCATTTCATATTTCAATACGTCCAATGTCTCATTATCATATATGTACACATTATCACATATAGTCAATTCAATATTCGCATAATCAACACATTTCATAATATACACAATCAGTCCATTTCAAATAATCTATTAATTCAATTCGATCCCAAAGTACAAAAGTACTCACCTCAATTGCTTACCATACATAACCATGTAATATGTAACAATTTATAACTTAATTCGGATTATAGAAACACAAATCGTATATTCCGAGCTACTCAACGTCGACCTTGTCTTTCCCTTTCTTACTCGAGGAATTCGGGACGACATTCGCTACGGAATAAAGTAATTACAATAGATTAATAATACACAACTAAATTTTCATTAAATTTCAAATGTTACACCACATTTTGTATAACCCTCAATTTAGTCCTTAAACCAAAACTAATTTTAATATCCATATTTAACATCAAATTTTTATACTAATTTCACTTTAAGCTAAATTTAGCTCCTTATTTTCAATTCTACCCCTTAATTTTGAATTTTTCACAATTTAATCCCTATTACTCAAAATTAAAAATTAATTTTACATTTTAGTCCTTTTCCACTTCTAACTTAAAAATCTATCAATTTAACCCCTAATACTTAAACTATTCAACAATAACAACATCTAAAATCTTAATCAATACTAAAAATTATAACATGGGTTAGATAGCTCTAAGTACTGGGATTCCAAAGACGTAAAAATTACAAGAAAAGAGACTAAATTGACTAACCAATTGAAGTTAGAATGCTAGAAACCCCTAGGCCGTTCGTGACTATCTTCTCTTCTTTTCTTTTAAAATTTTCATGCTTTAATTCTCTTCTTCCCACTTTCTTATTTCCTTTTTCTTTTATTATGATCTCATTTTATTTCTTATTTTTATTATAATATACATACATTAAAGTTAATATAATATACATACATTAAAGTTAACTTTTATATATATATTTATAGTAGACATGCAAATTTCCTTAAATCATAACCGACGACCCCACCATTTAATAAATGGTATATTTCCTACTTTAATCCCCTATATTTATTTAGATCTATAATTCAACTTTTGACCTTAATGCAATTTGATCCTTATACCTTAATATCTCATAATTTTATATGAAATTTACCTATTCGAAATTTAATTCGCTATTAGACTAACTTTTAAAATATTTAATAAAAATATTTACGAACTCGTTTTACAGGAACAAAATCCCAAGTTTTACTTTTTGACATTATTGACTATCGAGTCGTTACATTATTCACTCACATTAAATAGAAATAATTCCCTGTATCAACAATTGAAAAATCCTTTGCAAGCTTCCAAATCTATTTCAACCTATTCAATAAGAAGGAAAATCCCACCGAATTTCCTAGAATTTTGACAATTAAAGCTTTCGTCCAAGGGTCACATAATGCTTCATGCTGTTCTTGGGAGATCGATAGGCTCAATTATCCCACATTGTTATCAATTAGGGAATTGAAAGATTCATCAACATCCTCAACAGGAATCATGACGTCATCCCAAGAAATATTAAAGACATATCTTTTATTCAAAATCACATCTCTAAAACTAAAATCATTTGCAACCTGAGCGGCATAGGACATATCCATCACATCAGATCCATTAAAAGAACACTTAATATTATGGCTTCGAATTAGTCTATTAACTAAATTTGTCAACCGCGGTGTCCTAGCACAATCTCTTAGCAGAGAACGACCCACAAAAGGGCCCGGAGAAGACCCTTCCGAGGTTAAACGCAACAAGAAAAGAAGGGGCAATTAAAAAGAAAAGTCAAATGAAGTAAAAAAGTAGGTACCTCTTTTATTTTATAAAATAAAATATTAATATTGTTTTAAATTAAATAGATTAAATTAGACGTTTGTTAATTATAAATTTATCATCACATTTCTAGTAAAGTGCTTAAGGAAGCAAATGTGTCGATATAACTTTATTGAGATTTTATTTAATTGTAATGTTATAATCCTACTAATCCTATTCACATTTCCAAAAAATACATTTAGGGGTGAGTATTCCATTAAATTAAGTAAATACATTTCTAGTTAATCAAGTTGATGAATGCTATTTTATCATTATAAATCAATTTATTTTTTTAATCGAGTTGAGTGAACTGAGATTCAAGTTAAATAAATTTGTTCGAGTTAAAGTAATTTTTTTTAAAATTTATCATATTAAAATCTTGTTGACAATATAACTAAATTTAACATTAAATAACATAAATACTATATATACTTGAAAACTCTTTTAAAACAAAATAAGAGAAAAACACAATATAATTAACATGATAAATTTGATTTAATAATTTAATTAAGACATCAAATTTATCATTTTAAGTTTTTTAAAATGATCATTTAGCATATATATTTAAGATTTTAGTTTTTCATATGTTTAATGTATTTTTATTTGGAAAAAATGTTTTATAAATATATTAAAATTTTGAAAATAATTTTATTTTTTTAGAGTAACTAATTTACTTATTTTAAAAACTATAAAATACTCAAAAGCTATTAGATTAATTTGTTATTTGAGTGATTGAACGGTAAAATTAACGGTTTCCAATTAGAAAAAAAAACAAATTTATTTATTAAAATTTATTGGAAAATACAGAGTAATTTGAATAATTGATTAACTCAAAATTGGAAGGAAAAAAAAATTAGTATTTTCCAATAGAATAGAGCTTTCCTTCATTCGAACATGGAAAGTACTAAATTCCCTTTCAGTGTAAAAGACTCAAGATTGAGGCAATCAACTAGTCCTAGGCAAAAAATTAAAAATAGTGAGGCAATTGCACAATTAGTTCCACTTACTAGTGTTCTTCCTGGGAGGAAGGAAGCCTCTTTGTTCCATTATCAATTCAATGGCGATGATGAAGATGAAGATTAACGGTTACAGACTAAGAGCCCTACTTTCTACTTCCCTCTCGTCTTCTCCTTTTCATTCCGTTCCGTCTCGCACTTTCTCGTCTTCCTCCTTTGAGGTAAGCATCCTTTCCCTCAAAACTTTTGCTTTTTATTTTTTTGACTGTATCTTGCCTCATATATGAAATTTAAATTTTCATTCCAAATATATTGCTTTGGTTCTAGCTGTTTAACTGGAGTTATAGTTGATTTTTTTATGCCTGGGAATAAGGGAATTGAGACTTGAATTAAGGATGATTGGACAAATCAACTCACTAAACTCCAGGTTCGGAGTCAGAGTTGCTAGATTGATTTCCAGGCTACCTACTCAAGTGAAAACATAAGAAATCTGAATTAGTTAGGACCTAGGAAGAGCTAAGTTTGGTTTAATAAATTCATTGGATTATGTTCTTAAAATGATGCACAATGAAGTCTCTGCATTGAGCATTCTCAATTAGGAAAGCTTTTTGTTAATCAGGTTTTCATATAATAATGGAAATTGTCATCGGTGAGTGTTTTTGGCTTAGTTATTGGTGGAAATATAATCTGTTTCTCGTGTTCTTTCAGTACTAATTACTTCTATTTTTATGCTACCGTGTCTTATTGTAGTTTTTGTTCCGATTCTTCTCCTAAATCCTATTTCGATTACATGTATCATTCTTTTACTTTGACAGAATGTTGGATTCATAGGGCTGGGAAATATGGGATCCAGAATGGCAAATAATTTACTCAAAGCTGGATACAAAATGACTGTTCATGATGTGTAATGCATTCAAAATTTTCCTCTCCTTCAAAATTCCATGCTTATTTAGCTTCTGTTCTTTCCAGCTAGTTTTTATGTATTTAGGTGCTTCTTTGTGTAGA
Source organism: Gossypium hirsutum (assembly GCF_007990345.1). Taxonomy (NCBI): domain Eukaryota; kingdom Viridiplantae; phylum Streptophyta; class Magnoliopsida; order Malvales; family Malvaceae; genus Gossypium; species Gossypium hirsutum. Next base: position 37,343,196 of record NC_053426.1, on the reverse strand, counting down.
AAGTAGAAATGCTACATTTCTACTCTGAAGCAAATTTGCAGCTTTATTTTTTAAAGTCAGAAACTGTAATGTCATGAAGAAGTACTCTGATATGGGAGTTTCAACAAAACAAACACCTTTTGAAGTTGCAGAAGCAAGTGATGTTGTAATCACAATGTTGCCTTCATCATCTCATGTGAGCATTAAGACTCAGTTAATCTCTCCAATGTTTTTCTGTTGTGGTCCATAATGCATAAATAAACTTATTCTAGTTTTGATTTTTACCTTTTAGTCTTTCAGACTGTCCATAAAGTCTGTTATCTTTTTGTCACTGTGAAATCATTCTTTCGCTAGATCCATAGAAGTTGTTTATTAGCTAGAACTTGGTTTTCTGTATTCTTGTTTACAATTATGGCTATCAGTTCTTGCTGTAATGTTATAGAGGAAAAAGGTAAGTTCTATTTTATCTATTTTCTTCATTGTGTTAAACCAGAAATATTATAAGGAATGCAGGATGAAATATTATCTAGTGAAGTAATAAAATAGAGTTCATTAGTTTTCATTCTTTTTGAGAATCAAATATGTGAGTTGAATCCTAATGCTTTCAGGTTGTGAATTATGTTGTGTAAATTATACTAGGGTAAGTACTTAGGTGTCCTAAAGCTAGGTTGTTAATTTAGATTTATCAGATTCAGATGCTATTAAATATTAATTTTTCTTTTCTCTTTGATTCCTAAGGTTTATTATCAACTGCAAAAATGTCTGCCTTAATGACCAATATGATGTATACAGGTATTGAATGTTTACAATGGACCAGGTGGCTTACTTCAAGGAGGAGATCTCCTAACGCCTCAATTATTTATAGATTCATCTACTATTGATCCCCAAACATCAAGAAAGCTCGCTGTGTCTGTATCTAATTGCATTCTAAAGGAAAAGAAAGGTACCAGTCAGTGAGTTAAGCTAAATATGAGATTTTAATAGAGCTTTTAGTCATTAGGATAAACATGATTAGTATATCACTCTCTTTGTTTTATTTACCATTTAATATGTGAGATCCGTTTTTTTTTTTTTTTTTTAAATTTCATGTCTTACTTTCCTATGATCCTCTTTCTCTCGTCACACACACACACAAATACACTGACCTCTTATCAAGAGAAATTGAAGATTATGATTTGGTTGAGAGACATTTAAACAAGATCATAGTGATGTGTTAGATGTTAATTTGGGATCACCATTGTGTTGGCATTACCATTCAAACATGAGAATGAGACAGCTATATTTGAGATGAACCTGCATGATATGTCTTCATTCCTTTTCAACCTTCATCTTTAAATAAATATACATGCACACACGCATAAAAACATATATTTTTTCAGTTTGGATTCATATAACTTATGTAGAGAATTGGGAGAACCCTGTCATGTTGGATGCTCCCGTCTCTGGAGGTGTTGTAGCTGCAGAAGCTGGTTCACTTACTTTCATGGTACGAATTCACTTTTGATCACCTTTTCTTTTTCTAGAGTTGACCTATTATATATTGTTTTCCATTGAATGGATATGGACACTCATTAAACTTCTTCCGAACCTTCTTCAGTTCTTCCCCAAAAAAGGTAGGATAGCAGTCCTCAGTTGTAAATTACTTTTACTAGTAAATATTTTTCCAATTATTTTAACCTTGTTCGTGAATTTACTGTTTAGTATCAATTTCGTTGCAAGATATTATAATTTTTACTTTATATTTTCAATGATGTATGTAAGATTAGTTGCCACAGAAGTCTGGTATTTTAGAAACACAAATGATATTAGGTTGGCAACACTTTTAGGTAGTATTAAACCTATGATAAAAAATGCCATGTGATCCAGGTTGGTGGCTCTGAAGATGTGTATCTTGCTGCCAAATCCTTACTCCTCTCGATGGGAAAAAACACAATTTTCTGTGGTGGACGAGGAAATGGTTCAGTAAGTTCTCTTAAGACGATGAAAATATTTCCTTTTGATTTCCTCGATCTCTCTCTTTGCCCCTCCCTCCCTCCAGAATAGCAAGTAGGACAAGAAAACTCAAGTTTACACTATATTTTCAAGAAATTTTAGTTTTTAATAGTTTCTGGATAAATTTGGCTAATGACTAAGAGTTTTCTTTCTTTCTAAGCAGTCTTGGCTAACTAATGATGATATATGACATCATCTATAGAATCGATGATCGTATCAGTTTAAAGCATGCAGCCCAAAATATTTACTGAAAGCGGATGGACTTAATTGGACTCATAATGGGTGTAACTAAGCAGCCAAAGTTATAATTTGGTCAAGTATCAGTTCTTAATAAATTTAGACAGCCTGCAGTTATAGGAGTTACTTTTTCATTCATGCTTAAAATAATAAAATTTGCAACGGGAAATATTAATATGTAACAAATAAAGCCTCATTTCATATTTCTTCAATGCGATAACTTGGAGAATTTTTATATATGTTTTGTATGATAATATGGCAGGGATATGGGTAAGTTCATCCATTAATTTGATTTGCTGGTAGTGAAATAATAATTCCTTTTGGTCTGTTTTAGGTTTCATTCTTATTCTTCAACTCTATGGATTTGTAGGTGAAGTTGTGATATCATTGGTTTGGTTCCTGTTATTCAGGTGGCAAAGATATGCAACAATTTGGCAATGGCTATTAGCATGCTTGGACTGTCAGAAGCTTTAGCTCTTGGTCAGTCTCTAGGAATAACTGCTAGTACGCTGACAAAGATATTTAACTCTTCAAGTGCACGCTGTTGGAGTAGGTACTAAGCACTTCTCTACTGTCTCACTGTTATGGGCCTTGGCGTAGGATCTTGTCATAGGTCTAGACGAGAAAGAATTCTTGCTTCGACCTATGGTTACTCAAAAGACAGATTCATCCTTGACTGAACCCCCTCTCAAAATAACGTATCTTTTTGATAGAATAATTGCTTGCCTCTTTATTTCATATTGGCAGCCTTTTATAGACTGTTAATAACAAAGGAAAGAGTCCTAATTGACATAAAATAGAATTCTTAACTTAGAGTTTATGAAGGAAACAAAAACCTAATATAATATGGAAAATAAGTAAAACTAAAACTTTTAATAAAGCCTGATATAATAAATAAAACTAAAATTCCTATTGCAATAAAAACGTCCATATCATTACTCCCCTTCTCGGAGTTGAGCTTATCCTCAAGCTCAAATTCAGAATAAACTTCAGAACTTATCCAAAATCATCTATCTCATCATCATCTTGCTTGCCTTCAACATATGGTACTTCTATCCAAAATAACGTTTTACATTTGTGTCCCATGGAATAAGACTCGTCACAATTATAACACAGCCCTTTAGCCCTTCTTTCTGCCATTTTTTTCCGTGTCAATCTCTTAATAAATGGTGTAGAAGAACCTATTTTGCCGCTGTTCCCTGTTGGTTCTGTTGTTTGTCCCCCTGCCTTTGCAATGCTCTTAGTTATTGGAATGATTGAATTGCTGCCAATGTTTTGGGAAGTTGGCCAATTCAGGATGGCTCGAGATGACAATTTGAAAGAGACATTTTGTCTACGTTCCAATGTTCGAGCCATATTCATTGCAACTCCAAGGTTTTCCGGTTGTTGTATCTCAATATCAATTCTAAGTTCCTCGATCAACCGGGCAGTAAAGAGGTTTACTTGTTGTCGAGGTTTCAGATCAGTAGTCCTAGCCAATAGTGATTGAAATTGGCATCGATATTCCTCAACAGTCCCAGTTTGTTTCAAGTTGGCAAGTTCTCCCAAGGGGTTATTACTCATAGGTGGCTCAAACCTTACATGACAACACTCTTTGAAGCGCTCTCAGTCAAGATTTGCCTCCTCTTCTTCCATTTGATCAAATCACAATTGTGTCTTCCTAAAAGATGGAATGATTCTAAGCTTACTTTGTCTTCTTCATTAGTTCGTTGATTGCCAAAAAATTTTTGTATCTTTTCAAACACCCTAAAGTATCTCCGACACCATCATAAGTGGAAAATTCCATCTTAGAGTATTATGGCACCATGCACCGACCGTGTTGCAAGTCTAAATTCCTTTTCTGCCTCCGCTGTTGCCTTGTTCTTCATTATTCTTCTCTGAATCTCCTTTCATTATCTTTTGGACCGAAAGAGATAATATCGCCACCTACTTGTCTAATGCTTGTTGCCTTTTAGCCATTTGTTCCATGAAAGCCTCCAGCTTGGCTGTCAAAGTCTTTTCGTGACCCATGACAGCTGGTTCGGATACCAAGTTGGTATGCGCCTTAATCTAGTCACAGGTCTAGACGAGAAATAATTCTTGCTTCGACCTATGGTTACTCACAAGGCAGATTCATACTGAACCCCTCTCAAAATAATGTTTCTTTTTTATAGAATAATTGCCTTTTATAGACTATTAATAACAAAGGAAAGAGTCCTAATTGACATAAAATTGAATTCCTAGGGTTTATGAAGGAAACAAAAACCTAATATAATAGAGAAAATAAGTAAAATTAAAACTCTTAATAAAACCTGATATAATAAATAAAACTAAAATTCCTATTACAATAAAAGCGTCCATATCACTCACTTGCAAATATAATAAAACAAATATTCTTCAAGTTACCCTTCAGTAGATGTGCTAGCCTCTTATAATATTCAAAATTCTCTGCCTAGCTTCAAATCTTTTATTAGAAGACAATCATACAGGACCAAAAAAAAAAAGTTATGACCCTAAGCGTGGAACATGTACCTGTTTTTAATTAGTTGACAACACTTTATATAAATTAGATCCATTGTTTACCTGTTTATTGTCACCTAAACAGGTTAATGCTTTTAATCTAGGAAGTCAGATCATTCATTTCTTACTTTACAATGTGTTTTCCATGTTTTCAATGCATAGCTGCTTTCTGTTAGGCAAGAAATCTGGGGGAGGGGAGAGGGTAAGGGAAAGCTTAATTCGTATATATATGTTCTCAAGAGCATGTGAGGCCGGGCTGGTTTTATCAAGAGTGAGTTATTCTTTGAATTGGGATAATTCGAGAACTGGTTTACTGTTGGTGAATTTCCCATAGATATGCTCCATAATTCTAAAATATGCTCAATGTGACAGTGATAGTTATAATCCAGTTCCTGGTGTGATGCAAGGAGTGCCTTCTTCAAGGAATTATAGTGGTGGATTTGCATCCAAGCTCATGGTAATCAGGTTTCTTTGCCTATATTTATATCTGTATAGATAAAAACTTGCTTCACATTTATCATGCTTCATCAGGTTGCATAAGGCACTGCAAGCTTGTAAGTTATTTAGGCTGAAATAGCATGTAATGACTAGTTAACACAATCTATTTTACATTCTAGTTTAGCTCGTACTCTTTCTGCCATTCTGTTCTTTCAGTTTTCAGAATCTAACATGAACTATACATACAGGAATTACTAGTTCTTACAGGAAGTAACATGCTTGGTCATATTTCTACCAGTATTGAGTTACATTGAAGTTTAACACACATTGAACAAGTTTAGGAAGAAGAATTATTCTTATTTTTTCTAATCTGACTATAGCCTTTTAAAGAATAGCAGGAAAAATAAAAAGGAAATAATCTCTAGAAATTAGCCTATCCCTAAAAATTAGTAATTTGATTATGGCTAATAGTACAAGGAAATTCCTAGAACTAAGGTTGAAAATCTGCTTAATTTAAGGAATTCCAACACTCTCCCTCAAGCTGGAGTGTAGATGTTAATCAAACCCAGCTTGCCCATAATTTCTTCGAACATTTTTTTGCTCAAGCTTTTGGTTAACACGTCTGCTACTTGTTGTCTTGTAGGTAGATATGAAACACAAACTTCCTCTTTGTTAATTTTCTTCGTAATAAAGTGGCGATCAATTTCCACATGCTTGGTACGGTCATGGTGTACAGGGTTATGAGCTATGCTAACTGCTGCTTGGTTGTCACAGTATAATGTTATAGGTTTGTATAGGATAATTTAGTTCTCCCATTAGCCGTTGTAACCACATTCCTTCACATATACCGTGGGACAAAGCTCGATATTCAGATTCAGCACTGCTGCGTGCCACAACAGATTGCTTTTTACTCCTCCATGTCACGAGATTACCCCAAACATAGCTGCAGTAACGCTTGTGGAGCGCCTGTCATTAACTGCCCCTGCCCAGTCTGCATCAGTGTAGACTTCTATGCTTCGATTTACATCTTTCTTGAAATGCAACCCCTTAGTAGGAGTCCCTTTTAAGTATCTCAATATCCTGTAGGCAGCTTCCAAATGTTTCTCCCTAGGAGCATGCATAAATTGACTATAACACTTACTCCAAAAGCTATGTCCGGACGAGTGTGAGAAAGATAGATAAGTTTTCCCACTAACCGTTGATATCTCCCCCTGTCTACCTCTTCTCCATCCTTATCAGTTCCTAATTTAAGGTTGGGTTCCATAGGAGTCTCGGCTGGTTTGCAACCCAACAGTCCGACTTCAGAAAGTAGATCAAGAACATACTTCTTTGAGAGATTGAAATACCTGCCTTTGACCTTGCTATCTCCATTCCTAGAAAATATCGAAGATTCCTAAATCTTTAAGTTGAAACTCAAGACTTAAGAACTCTTTTAGTCTTTCAATTTCAATAGAATCATCCCTGTCAATATTATGTCATCTACATAGACAATGAGAATACAACACTTCCCATTATCCGAGTGTTTGTAGAATAAGGTGTGATCAGCTTGACCTTGAGTATAATGTCTACTAGTCATGGCTTTGGCAAAACGATTAACCAAGCCCTAGTGTCACGGACTTAGAGTTTTCCCACGCGATCCGTGCGGCCTTAGGCAGCTTCTCTGCTCAAAACGCCTAAGTCAGCCTAACTTGTAACAAAAAAAGATTCAGCAGCAAAAACGCCCAAATCAACTTCACTGCAACAATAAAGGATTCAATAGAATTCCCTTAAGATTTTCACGAAGAACAGCGGAAGAACGAAGTAAGAACGAGCCTTGAAAGATGAACAAAAGCAAGAACACTTGAGAGAAAAGTTTGAGTGAATACTCTCAAAATTCTTATTAATAACTCAATGAATCTACAATGAGCAAAGAGGTCTCTATTTATAGTTGAGCCTCACAGTATATCAATAGCTATAATTAAAAGCTGAATACAATTAGAACTCTAAGCTTACATAACCAGCTATGTACAAATAGAACTCTAAGATTCCATAATTATATCTTCTAGAACACTTCCCATTTCTATCAGGCTCTTGAGATGGGCTTTTAATCTTTCAAATCACCGGGCCAGTTTGGTTGGGCCAGTTTGGTTGGCCTAAATGACCTCCCTCGAACACGATGGATCGCACCAGTTTGTCATGGTTGCGAGCACCGACGCGCAACCCATGACATTCTCCCCCACTTGTCTAAGCGACGCCCTCGTCGCATCCTCCTTATGGAACTGGTCAATCTTCCCTTGGAACTGCCACAATGCCTCAGCAGGTTCCCAACTTGCTTCGCTATCAGGTAATCCTTCCATCGAACTAAGTACTCGTGCTGTGGTCGATGGTACTTTCGTCTAATTACCCGATCTGCCTCAATGTTTTTCTACTTCACGATCATACGAGACTTTTACCCCCATCGGTGCTCGTTCGGACTTGCCTCGATTCGGATCTTCTTGATCCTCATGAAACGGCTTAAGCATGCTTACATGGAAGACTGGGTGTACCTTAAGTTTTGGTGGCAACTCCAGCTTGTAGGCCACCTTGCCCACTCTCTTCACAACTTTAAATGGCCCTTCATACCTTCGCACAAGACCCTTGTGCAAACCAGTATATCGTAAAATCAAGTGTAGTTTAGCAAGGACTGAGTCACCCACTTGAAATTGTACATCCTTCGGTTCTGATCGGCCCACTTCTTGCTACGCTTACTTGCCTTGTGTAAAAGCTCTAGCCAAGTCATTCTTCTCTTGCCAATCTTTTGCGAATCTATAGGCTGCCGGATTTGGTCCTGTTAATGTGTCACAACAGCGTTGGGTGTGAGTGGCTGTTGACCCGTCACTATTTCAAATGGACTTTGATTCGTGGTCCCACTTTGCTGCAAGTTATATGAAAATTGGGCCACATCCAGTAACTTTGGCCATTCCTTTGTGTGGCACTCACATAGTGTCGAAGATACGTCTCCAACAGTGCATTTACTCGTTCAGTTTGCCCATCGGTTTGTGGATGCATGCTTGTGGAGAAGTTCAATTCTGAGCCCATTGACTTAACAACTCCGTCCAGAACCGACCAGTAAATCGACCATCTCGATCGCTGATAATAGATAGTGGCACTCCCAATATTCACCACGTGTCTAAGGAATAACCGAGCTGCTTCCTCAGCAGGGCACTCTTTGGTCGCCGGAATAAAAGTCGCATACTTTGAAAACCTGTCCACCACACAAGAATACTAGCAAACCCGTCAGACTTAGGCAAACCAATAATAAAATCCATGGATAAACTCTCCATGGCCTTTCTGGGACTGGCAGGGGTTGAAGCAAGCCGGCTGGAGTCTTTAACTCAACCTTGTCTTGTTGGCACACTAGACAAGTTTTCACATAGGTTTCCACATCAGCACCCATGTGAGGCCATAATAGCGATCCTCCAAAAGGGCCAAAGTGCGATGCATCCCTGGATGGCCTGCCCATTTCGAGTCATGACATTCCTTCATTACTTCCTTACGGAGTTTCCCATAATGGGGCACATAGAGGCGGTGTCCATGAGTGTATACTAGCTCCCCATCAAGCCAAAACTTCTTGTTTTCCTCCTTGCAAGCTCAATCAAATTTTTGGCCGTAGGATCATGGACAATCCTCTCGAATGCGTTCCAACAAAGAGCCATCAGGTTGACTGATTGTGCGGACTCCATCTTTCGACTAAGTGCATCAGCAACATTGTTGGCACTTCCTGGTTATATTCCATTGTGAAATCAAACTCTGCTAGTAAAACTGCCAACGAGCCTGCTTGGGAACAACTTTTTCTGGGTTAGAAAGTAACTATTGGCAACATTGTCGGTAAGGACCACGAACCTGGAACCCAATAAATAATGTCTCCATGTGCGCAAGCAGTGTACTACCGCAGTCATCTCTTTCTCTTGGACCGTATATCTACGTTCCGTCTCGTTAAGCTTTCGACTCTCGAAAGCAATTGGGTGTCCATCTTGCATCAGTACTCCCCCAATAGCATATATCTGATGCATCTGTACGTACCTCATTAAGGCTTCGTAAAAATCTGGCAAGACAAGTACGGGGCTCCCTCGTCATTTCTTGCTTCAATTGGTTGAAGGCCTTTCTCACATTCTGGACTCCAATCC